>NW_022900928.1:81479738-81517796 GCF_012274545.1 Fukomys damarensis
TTTTTTTTTTTTTTTTTTTTTTTTTTGAGACAAGGTCTCACTGTGTAGTTCAGGCTGGTCTTGAACTCACTGTGTAGTCCAAATTGGCCTCAAACTCTCAAACTCATAACAATCCTCCTGCCTCAGGCTCCCAAGAGCTTGGATTACAGGTGTGCACCACCACACCTGGCTAAAAAATAGTTGCTATTATTATAAAATGTTTATTTATCCATGTTAACATTTTCCTCTTAGGGTCATAGTCAGTAAACATTAACTTTTAAATTAGTTTTATACAAGATCATATAAAATATTTGGTATTATATAGTAGTATTCATCTGGCAATATGTATTTAATGTGTAATATGAGCCAGCAATTATTTTAATTTTCCATTTGTCTGTTTCTATATTTTGTTTGTATCATTCTACATTCTTTAATTTTTAAACGTTCTGTAATATATATTTGAGGAAGTTACCTGTAAATGTAATATACCCAATCTGACAATCTTAATATTTGTCTTGGAATATTCAGGCCATTTCCTTTGCATATAATTATTGAAAGATACGAATTTCTATCTACCACATTATTGCCTACTTCTATTTGGCTGGCCTGTTTCATCTTCCTTTTCTTTTATTTCTTGTTTTTTTTTTTTTTTTTTTTTTTTTTTTTTTTTTTTTCCCCTCTCTTCTTTTAAATATTTATTGCCTACTTCTATTTGGCTGGCCTGTTTCATCTTCCTTTTCTTTTATTTCTTGTTTTTTTTTTTTTTTGCTTTTTAATTATTATTTCATCCCTCTCTATTAGCTTATAAATCACATTTTGAAGTAAATTTGGAGGTTACAACATCATTTTTATTTAATAATATTTTAATAGAAGTTAACATTTACTACTGATTAGAAAGCTAAAATAGTTTAAATCTATTTCTTCCCAAACTTTGTATTCCTAATTAGCATACTTTTTAATTCTACCTTGTTTCAACCTCCACAAAACAAGGTACCATTGTTTTGCACAAGAGATGTACATGTTTCAGGTGCTCACATAGTCACTGCCACTGTTGTTCTTCATTTATTCCTATATTTGTTTGCTCAGGTTATTTCTCTTCTATATGGAAAAATGCTTTTGCCGATTCTTTTATTGTACATTTGTTGGCAACAAGCTCTCTCGGATTTTATATGTCTACAAATGCCTTTATGTAATCTTTGATGGATGATTTAGCTAGACAAATAACTCTAGGCCAGGATAGTCATGGGTTCGTTTATCATTTCCCTATGTTATATCCTTATTCTATTGTCTTCTCCCTTTCATTGTTTCCATTTAAAAATCAGCTGTTAGTGCTGCATTGATCCCTTAAAGATAATTTATATTTTTTCTTTGGTTTATTATTGTTACTTTCTCTATATTTTGTAGTTTTACATTAATGAGACTTACCTATATTTCTTTATATTTCTTTTTATTTCTACTGCTTGAGGTTCACACGGCTTCTTAAATTTTTTTCTAACCAATTCTTTTCTATTTACATTATTTTAGATTTTAAACTATTTATATTCTTTCACTAATATTATTCATTTCTACCTTTGTATATTTTCTACTGACCTATGTCTTTCTTTTCTGCTATGTAAAAACTAAAGATATATCTATCAAGTTCTTAATTTCAGCAATTGCATTCTTCAGCTCTTATATTTACATTTGATTTTGCAATATTTTATATTGTAGCTTCTTATTTTGAAATACTTTAAGACTTACACAATGCAAAACTAGCCCAGAGTTGTAACATATCTAATCATAATATCTTACATTACCAAAGTATATCATTCAAATCAGACAATGATATTAATACAGTGTTATTAATTGTCACTTTTTAAAATTAGGTGTGTATATCACATATTTAAACTCAATTATTGCCATACCATTTGATATTTAAAAAAATAAATTCCAATTCCCTGCCATAGTTCTACTTTTCCTTTTTTCCTCTATTTTCTTGAATATTTTGATCAGAGATATTTTCAAAGACCTATAAGTCATTTTCAAGTACCTAGGAGTTATTTTAGTATTGGAACAATTATTTTCTGTCCTAGTTCCCTTCTTGCTTTTCAGTCTTATGTCTGTTCATCCCTGGCATTATATCACTGACTTCATGGCATGAAATATAATAAATTACAGAAGTATCAAATAATGTTATAGTCATTCTAAGAGTGTATTCCTATTTCTGAGCTAAGCAGCAAGAAGGTTGTCCTCTAAAGATCCCAACTGAGAAGTTGGGCTTTCTACAAGATGCCATTCCTCTTGGTGAGTCCTTAACTCTAATTCTTATGTTTTCTTTTTTCAGTTTTTATTTTTTATTACTACATGTTTGCATTGTATTATGATTACATTTCTTGTGGTGAGTTGGTACATGTACATATAAGTCTAAGAAAGTCTATATTTTATTTTAAAATTTTTCTGCTAAGCTTCTTAGCTCTCCTGTCCCTGCAGTGTAAGACACTGGCAAATGTCTTACACGAAAACTGGTCACATTTCAGTCTTAATTCTCCAGCCTTCTCTCTGACCAGAATCGCATCCCTCAGGTCTCTGATCATTGTCTTTATGGCCCTAGAAGACTGCCACCAATTCAGCCTGCCCCTGTTCATGTTAGCAGCAACTCTCGGCCTGAGGCCTGTAACCAAATTCTCAGCCTTTTGTTTTAAGCACAGAATCAGCAAATATGAGAGGAAGCAGAGCTGTGGAATAATAAGTCACATCTATGGGGCTTCTCCTTTTCAGGTATTTTGGACCTTCACTCTATGCCTTGGCATATTTCTGAAGTCTTCAAACAGATGTTTTTTAACTTGACATTTTTAGTTGTCCTCAGACAGAGCACTGGTCTGACATAACTTCATCTATTATAGTCAGAACCTGGAAATAGAAAATTTCCTAACTATAGATCTTACATATTTATGGGCATTGGGACAAGAAAAGCAGACAATACACAACCAACAAAAAAACTAAATAAAATAATAGCAGATAATGATTAATGCTATAATGGAAATAAACAGGTTGATGTGAAAATTCTGGAACTAATTATCTTCCATCTTACATCTGTGGATATACAAAGTGCCTTTATGTATGAAAAGCTATGTGAAGAAAAACTCTTGATGTTCCCACTTTATAGATAAGGACATCTTTACCTCTGGGACACAATTTTTCTTCACTTTCTGGCAGTCAGATGACCTGGAGAGCCACAGGTGATAACAGGGAAGTGCCACTAAATCTGACCATAATCCTTAGGAATAACACACCTTTGCACAAAGGCCCCTCACTAGCCCAAGTCAGAAAAGAGAAAGAAAATCTTCCAAGACTTCCTCATTACATACATTTAATGCCTGCTAGGAGAGAAGCCACTGGAGGGCACTTTGGTTAATGGAGCTTCCTGGGTCTGTCTTTAGCAATTTAAGGAGCAATCCATTCTGAAGCTTGCTTGGCTGCCATAATTCACGGGTCTCCCTAATTCAGATGAGTTGAGGATGCTGGACTCTGGAAATAAGCTTTCCCCACCACTGCACCTCACTCAGCTCCAGCCTTACATCATTTCCAAAGCATTAAGCAGCCTGAAATTCAAGAACCCTGCCACTGGGTGATATCTGTAACATCTGACATCATTTAAAAGACACTGCAAGGGTAAAAGAGCACTTTTTTGACCGGGGACATAAATAATTCTGAGAAAGAAATTAAGTTAAAAGGCTTTTCTTTTTCTAAATGGATTTGCAGAATTTGGCTTCCCAGCCAGAATTCTATAAGGATATTTGTCTCAGGAAGCTGAAGAGATAACTTTGAGCAGTTGATGTTAAACCATGAAGTGCTACTAACAATGGAGGACATAGTGTAGTCTAGGCCATACAGATGTTCTTCAATATCTTGGGAAAGGAAAGAGAGATTTTAGTTAAATTACACCTCTAGATCCCCTCAGTATTAATATGGATGGAATTAAGACAGAAGCTGAGCATCTGTTCAAGAAGGAAAAGCTCTTGTTATGGGTGTGTCTGGCTTTCCCCTCAAAGCCTCATGCAGTTATAGGTAGGGCCTTTTCAGAGGTGGCTGGATCTAGAGTGTGTGAGGCTAAGATTGATTTGTGATGCAATGCTGAGACTAAGGGCACTAAGATTAAGAGTGTGAGGTCTGCTCACCCAAAGTATCTCAGGTAAGATACAAGGGTTAAAAAAGAGCTATGGTTTTCTCTTGCTTGCTTTGCTTCATTTTGCCCACCATGAACTGTTTCTCCTCTGTAATGCCACCCTGCCTTGGAACCAGCTGATTATAGACTGAAACTACAAACTGTGAGATAAATAAACTTTTCCCCTTTAATTTAAGTCATCAGGTATTTTTCCTGTGCAACAAGAGAAAAGTAACTAAAACACCCGTCATTTCCAGAGATGTTTACCAAAGTCAAAGGAAGCTGCACAGGATCACCCCCTGCCAAGACTTCCAGATGATCTCTAAATAGTCTCCACTTGGCAGATCAAGAAAGGCTATACAAACTGTCTGTCTTGTCTTCCCAAACTCAGAATCCATACTAGGAAAGGGAAAAAGACTCAAAAGTAATTTTGATTCCAGTTTTTTCTTCACACTCTGGAAATGCTTCCAGGTTTTTTGTCAAATTCAAGAATTCCTATGCCATCTTACTCCTGGTTCTAAGCAAAGGACAAGGCTGAGAGTTCACATCCTGTGGACACTTAGCAAGGATCTTTCTGGCCACCACCTGAGACTGCCTGAAACTAGGTGTTCTAGAGAGACAGCATGTAGATTTAGGGATTGTAAGAGTGGCTGCATATGAGTACCAGAACCCAGCCTCTTGCTCCATATTCCTGAATCAGCCACAGTTCTCTGAATTGAGCAGGAGCTGCAACAGAGAGAGGTTTTATGTAAGAACAATAGGACATTCTAGTAGTTTTCAATCCTCAACCAACTCATCATTAGAATAAGGCAATGAGAAAATCTAGAGTGCTGGTGCTGGAAGGAGCCTTAAGCCTTAGGATCATCTAAGGATTAGTCATTATATAGATGAAAATGTTGTGTCTTCAGACCACACTGATAATTAACGACAGGAACATATGCTATGTAAGCATTATGAAGATACAGATATGTTCATTGCAGTGCCTTCAATGTCTCAAAAGATCCAGCACAGTATATGCCTACTGTAGTCCAAGAATTGTA
The DNA here is from genome assembly GCF_012274545.1 of Fukomys damarensis. Classification (NCBI taxonomy): domain Eukaryota; kingdom Metazoa; phylum Chordata; class Mammalia; order Rodentia; family Bathyergidae; genus Fukomys; species Fukomys damarensis. The sequence continues at coordinate 81,484,902 of NW_022900928.1, forward strand.
CTAAGTCCCCTCCAGGGTACAGAGATACATACATGCATTTCCAAGGAACACACTGCCCTAGTGGGGACTTAGACACACAGAAGAATAGTACAAAGCTATATTGTTTACGCCTTCATAGCTATATAAACAAGGTTCTCAACAAAGAACACAGAAGGAAATAATACATACTACTGCCTAATGTACTGGAATAATTAAGCCCGTAATGTACCTAAATAAGAGAAAAAAGTAATAGCGAATAAAATGTAGTCCCTGCCTTAAAATTCCAAACCATCTACTACTAAAATAGTGTGCAAAGAGACCACTATGTTATAAATAGATAACAACACAGGCGCTATAGGAACCACGGGAAGGACACACCCAACCAGGTCAGGAGATTGGTGGACAGGAGATGGAATTTGAAATGAATGGTGAGTAGCATTTATCCAGATGGAGGTGAAGGAGGAAGGAAGAGAAGTCCAAAGACATCCTAGGAAAAAAAGTATTGCATATGATGGTTAAATATTGAAATACTAAAGATGGAGCACAAATTTCCAAGGGAAATTATAGTATGGATTTTTTTCTTGCAGTACTAGGGATCAAACTCAGGACCTTGAGCTTGTGAGGCAAGTGTGGTGCCACTGAGCTCAATCCTCAGCCCAAGTACAGGTTTTTTAATATTATTTTTACCCTCTGATACTGAGAATTGAATCCAGGGGCAGTCTACCTCTGACTTATATCCCCACCCTTTTTATTAATATTTTATCTTACTCTTTATTTATTTATTCTGAAACAAGTTCTCACCAGGTTGCTCAGGCTGGTCTGGAAATTGTGCTCTTCCTGCCTCGGACTTCTGAGAAACTGGGATTATAGATATATGCCATCCAACTGATACAAGGGAAAGACAGATCCAACTGTCCACCTGACTGTGGCCAAATGGTGCTTGGTAGTTTGTCCCGTCTTGAGAGCCCACTCTCAAGTGGGAGCCTACTGCAATGTGTAAACAGAGAATAAAAAGTGCAGGCTTTTGTTTATACCCTCTGAAAATGCAACAGGGCCAAACAGGAGGCAAAGCTTGCCATTGGGACATTGTTGGGATAATTAAAATGAAAAAATAATAATTCATATGAACTCTATAAGGAGCTGTCTGAATGTTTCAATGATTCAAAAATTGGTCTGAATCAAATCTTGGGGGAGTAAAGGTGCAGAACTAATAAGGAATATACAGTTAGTGCTGTGACAGAATCTGGTAATCAGATGTGGAGATGAAGACACTAAGCTGCCAAAGGTGACGCCCAGCTTTGTGACTTGGGCAACTGGCAAATTGTGGAGGTGAGAAGACATAAACAGATGATGACTTTAGGGCTGAGTCTAGAAGTTGCATGTAGGCTTTTGCAAAGGAGATAACAAGAAAATAGCTATGAGACAATGTTTATGAGTCTTGTATGAGACTATGGCTAAATCTCTAACATTCTCCCTCTCACACCTGAAGAAAAACAAAGTGAGAAAAAAAATGAAAGATAAACTAAGTTCATTGCAGAAAAAAATAATCCTGAAAAATGTCTGGGAGGCAGTGCACCTGGGTCTATCTGAACTGGAAAGGATGAAAGGGAGAGGGGACAGCAGTTATTAGAAAGGCACAGGCACACAGAGGACATCCCCATTGTGACTTGTCCAGGAGGAGCCTTCTGCAGATTCCTGCCCAGCATCCCGTGATGCAAAGAAAGAAAAGACTGAAGGAGCATCTGGAAAATCCGATAAAGAGGGATGGAGGGGACTGAAACAAAGGCACCTGCCGGCATTGTGTCAGCTCCAACTCATCAGCTCAGAAACAAGCTCATTAATTATCCACCAGCCAGGCCGAAACCACCCCCTTGTAAACACCTTCACACCACCCTCTGAGAGACAAATAATCCTGAGGTACACATCACAGGCTCTCACTGACACAGAATGCACAGCCAGCTCTGCCATGACTGAGAACAACTTTTCCCCGAAGGACGCAGACTCCAGAAACTGAAGCTTCATCCAGGACCCTCATTATTTTACATGTTGTGTAAGCTTGTCAGACAAAGCAGATGCCCAGCTTTCCTCTCAAGCATTTCATTCATTCTCTACATTATATCCAACCCAGTTCTGCAAGAGAGTAAAAAATTAATTTCCATCACCTACAAACACACACACGCACGCACGCACGCACACACACTTTGCTTGTCTTGTTGATACTTTCCACTCTTCAGTTTGAGCTCAGAGGGCACAGGCCAACTTTGAGAGTACAGAGTGACTATTTTACCCCACACCCAGTCATCTCCTTCCTCACTCACCCAGGGCACAGCCCTCCTCCCTTCTACTCCTCTGCTCTCACTTGCTGTACCTTGGAGTCCCTGTGTAGACACCCACCATGTGTTCTATATGCCAGATCCTTCTGCCTGAAGAGTCTACTTCTCTGGATATGGTTCCAGGCATTGTCATATCTGGCCTCAGTTCCAACAGCAGATCACCCCAGAGGCACTTGTGCCCCTCTGAAATATTCTCTATACCAAAATCATCATTTCACTGTTTAAAATTCTTTGAAGGTCTACTGGTTTACTGACTGCATTTAATACAAATTCCTTAACAGGAATCATAATCTTGTGTTTTTCCCCTTTATATCTTTAGCTTAATTCACCCCCACTCCCATTGTGTCACGTGCCCTCGGCAAATCATATTATTTTGGTTCTCCAAAGGTACTTGGTTCCTTTCAGCCTCCACATGCTCTGTATATCCCCATATCTGAAAGCATTCTTTTCTCCACTTCGTCGTCTGGCAAGCTGTCATTCTTCCATTGAGGGCCTATATTTTACTTCTTCCAAGAAACTTTCTCTGATTGAACTTTCTGAATGTCTTCATTGGGGGCACCTTCCATACACTCTAATGGAAGCCATAAGAGTTACAAACTGTAGCTGCCTGTTTCTCAGTATTTCACACCAGATTGGTTCTCTAAGAGCAAGAATATTGTGTTCCTCGATTACAGTTGTGGTGCCTGCTCCTACCAAGTACCTGCAACATAGAAAACCCTTAATTAATATTCACTGAATGAATGGACAAGGCAGACAACCAAGAAAATGGTTGGTTAAGTTTCTTTGGTTACAAGCAAGGAAAACCACCCATAGACTACTGAAGCAAAAATGAATTCTGGGGTAGGATGCTGAATATGCAGGTAGAAAATATACAAAACCCAGGTAGCTCTAGATATCTCAGAAGCAAGAATATAGCAGTGGCTATATGGAAGAAGCACATTGGTAAAATGAATGAACAAGTTCATTTCAATGTGTTTCATTCAATGTAAGATTCAAATTCAAGAAGAGAAGCAAGATGGGCCTAACTTTAGCCACATATCAACTAAGATGGCAAAGTAGTTGTTAAGCAGTAATCCATGGATTTTGTAGTGAGAAAAGGGGAATGCAGAGCTATAAGGAGTGGACACAGATGTAGGAGGCCAAAGCCAACAACAGCCCATAAATACACAATTCATAGTCCTTGCTAATTCAAGTGCAGGGTTGAGGTTTGGTGGGAAAGGAGAGTGGATGAGGTCAATGTGATACCAGATTTGTCTGAGGGCATGGTGATTCTTTATACAAATTATTATTGTATTAGCTAAAACTGGGAAACAGCCCAATTGCTCATCAAGTGGAGACTGGATAAAGAGATGTGTTTCTTTCTACAATGGAGTACTACTCAGCCATAAAGAATGAGAAACTAGAGACATTTATAGTTAAATGGATGTACATTGAGGCCATACTCCTAAGTGAAATAAATAGGACACACAAGTAAATGCTCAATAGTTTCTCTGGTGTGAGAAAAACTGAAACTGTAAATAAGGATCAAAATGTATAATAGATAATGTGAAATAGGAAGAAAATGTCCAAAGGGGAAGGGGAACCAAGAGGGGTAGGGGAAAGAAAAGAAGGGAAAGAAATAAATATGATAAAATGACAAAAATGGAAACAAAGTCTGTACATAGGGAGGGGTGGAGGAGTTGAAGTTAAGGCAGGGGTAATGGGGGAAAAATAAGAACCAAGATATATTATATAAAGGTACAAATTCCTAAGATGAATGTTGTCATACTGCATTCCTAAAATGTACCAATAAACTTAATTTAAAAAATTTTAAAGAATATAGGAAGACTTTTTTCTTTTCCTCTTTTCTATGATTCTAAGAGTCAGCATGTTTAAATGAGGTAGGAAGAAACTAGAACCCACAGCAGAAAGTGTGCATGGAATTCGCAAACTGTCTTATACCTTCTAACCCTGCCTCCTGTTTTGGGCGGTGTACAATGGGCAGTAGCAACAGCTCACAAGTTGGTCAAGGAAATCAGGGTGTTGCCATTTACTGAACAGATGGCCTTCACAAAGCCATTTCTCCAAGCCTCAGTCTCCTATTTGTACAATAAATCGCTTTACTTTGTGCAGTTACTTGCTGATTGGTAAACTATGTCAGGCACTGAGTTCCTGGTACATAATGAGTGCTTAAGAATGACAACAAAGCCCAGTAAATAATTGTGAGTTTTGAATGTAGCTTTTTTTTTCTCTACTCCTCATGGCCTATGCATGCTAAACACACACCAAACCACTGAACTATATCGCTGGCCCTGATGATGGCTTTGTTAATGCAAAAGTTATTAGGCAATAATTTTTTCATCTCATGGAAACTGTGTCTTTTTCCTGGTTTTTAAATGAAGAAAGAGCTGGGATCTTCCTGATGCAGTGTAATTGGAGCTCTGCTTAAAGACAGAAGTAAAAGCAAAATGGCACCTCCCACTCTGCCTCATCTCTGTGCACCCACTGGTACTTGGGAAACTGGCTTCTGCCTACTGCCTGAAGCATCCCATATCCTTTCTAAAAGGGAAATTAATCTTAATAATATTTGGTAGCTACTCCTGCAAGGAGGCTTTGTCAAACTCTACCATCTTTTTCTGTCTACTCTCTGTGGTCCCCAAATACAGACTGGTTGTTCTTAAGTCTCAGATATACATTGGGGAGGCTAAAACAAAACATAGATGATTTGTAAAAATGGGAAGAAGCTGAAACTAGCAATAAGTGAAAAGGAGCAATGGCCATGGAGATCCAAACTCTCCTCGATGAGTCCTACACTCTCTGACAGACTTCATTATTTCCTGTCTTTGCAGAAGATTTATCCAGTATCCTAAGCCCCAGTGTTCTTGAAACAGAGGGAGTCTTCCAAAAGAAGCAACAGTAGTACTGCTCAGCGTACCATGAGAGATGTCTCTTTTCACAGCCTGCCAGTGCCCTCTCGAATCTCCAGTCTGGATGGCATCATTACTCTCATTAGCATCACCCTGGAATTTCACCCTGTCAGCCAAGATGCCATATTAGATAGCTACTTTTAGCAACCTCCCTTCATCTTCCTCAGAGACTGACACTCTTGAAAGAAGTCTAATAACTTCACTGTCTGAGAAAATAATAAGTCAATATCTGTGGTGACCTGATTGTTTAGGTAGAGCTAGAAGAGGATAAAGGGAGACCACCAGAGAGGAGCGTGCTGTCCACAGCAGACAAAATCAGTAAACAGAAGGGCTCAAGAAACCAGAATTAATGAGACAGAGATGGTAGGTGTGAGGGGCAAGAGAAGGATAGAAATGCAGTAAGACAAGCCAACCTCAGGCCTTTCCATAAGAAGAGGACCAGAAGCCACTGCAGCCTGAGGATGAATAATGGATGCAGCTTGGAGAAACAGATGCCTGGTAGCCATGCTGCATGAATCTGAAGTACAAAGGAACTGGACACTCCACTTTAAGAATAAGAGTTTGGGTTTAAAGTAGTTACTAAAGCCTGTGGTGAGCTGTCATCATGCTATTGTATAGTAATACAACTGAATAAAGAGTTTCCCATCTGCCGTGATATATCCATCCACTTTGGAGGAACTTTTACTTAGTCTATCAGATTCAACTTCACCTTCTCTAGGAAGCCTCAGAGAACTTTCATGACTGCTGAAATTGTCCCTCTCTCCCAAGGATATTTTATTATTTCTCTGTATTCCTGTTTTTTTCTGTGATGTAATGCATAGTCTATCTGTGATTTCTGGGCTGAAGACATAGTTCAGTGGTTAAACACTTGTGTAATGTAATGGTCTATATCTAAATGTCTCCCAAAGCCTCATGTGCTCATAGGTGGGGCATTTGGATGGTGACCAGCTCCTGGGGGAATGATATTCAGCAGTGAACTAGGTCCACTGCTGAGTTTATAGCTAAATGCAATGTCTGGAGGAGGTGGATCACTGGAGACCTGGTCATCCCTATATATATCTCCCTTCTCCTCCCTTGATCTCTCTCTACCCTGCCTGCCATGAAATGAGCAATCCTCTTCTACCAGGCCCCTCTGCCATGCTTTGGAGCCATCCAACTATAGTCTGAAATTTCTACACAGTGAGCTAAAATAAGCCTCTTTTGCTTTAATTTGCAAGTGTCAGGTATTATGTCTCAATGAAGAGAAAAGTAAACACCTTGCTTGTGTGAGGCCCTAAGTTTGGTCACTAGCAACGACAGATAAATAAGCCATGATTTCCTTGGAAATAGGTTTAGGTCTGGCTTATCATCATATTCTTGTTATATACTATGTCTGTTCCAGTAAATGTTTCTTGAGTAGAAGAATCAATAGATTGACAGGACACATTGAAATAGAACTGAACCAAGGTTATTACAGCTGCCTGAAAAGGACTAAAGGAAAGTCACCTTGCAGCAGTCACCACCTCTGCTTCTCTCTTCCTGTCTTTGATCAGCTGCTTTCCATGTTTAGTAGTAAAGCTGGTGAGTCCCAACTGTGACGTTTTCCCAAATCCCAAATCCCATGCTTACCTACGCTTGAGGAGCCAGTAACACCATGAATGTTATGGCATTATTTTCTTTTCCCTTAAGTGAAAATATCCTCATTGAGGAACTGTGATTCTTTCAATTGACTTAACCTAAACACCTATGAAAACCTGTCTTCAAGGGAAAGCCTTGAAGAGAGAAGGAAAAGTCTAAGAATCAATGGAGATATTTATTTTCAAATATTCTTGTTCCTACACTAGACCTAATTAATTATAATCTAAAGCCCAGGACTCTCCTTTTTAACAAGTTTCTCAAGAGACTTTAATGAATACTAGGTTTGAGAATCATAGTCTTTAGTAAAGAAGAAAAGAGGGAACTGGAGGTGTAGATCAGTGGAGAGCATTTACCCAACAGTATGCAAAGCACTGGGTTTATCCCAATCACTGAAAAAAAAAAAAAAGAGGAAAGAGGGGAGAAAGGTCAAGGAGAGGAGAAAGAAAAGTTCTTGCTCTGTTCTCAAGCCTGTACAAGAAAATGTAAAATATGTAAGATATAATTTTTAAAAATAAGTGCTGAAATTTGGAAAGGAAAAGGTGGGGAAAATACACTGTTTGTTTGTTTGTTGTTTGTTTGGGGTTTTTTGTTTTGCTTTGGTTTGGTTTTTTTTGAGACAGGGTCTCACTATGTAGCCCAGGCTGATCTCAAACTCACAGTGATCCTCCTGCCTCAACATCCCAGGTGCTGAGATTAATAGGAAAAAAAGGGCTAAAGGTGTAGGGGAAGTGGGAAGCGTAGGGAAAAGGAAATAAGGGAAAAGAAAAAATCTGATTAGGGGAAAATGAAAACAAAGTCTTTGTAAATGGGGAGGGTGGAGGAGGTGAAGGAAGTGCAAGGGTGTAGGGAAAAAATGAGATCTAAGATCTGTCATGTAAGGGTACAAGATCCCAGTGATGAATGTAACTGTACTGTATACTTAAAGAGTACCAATAAACTCAATAAGATTAAAAAATACACTAACTTAAAATACTGATTGGGAAAATTCTAACAAAAATAGCATGCTGGTGGTTATAACAACATAAATAACAAGTTTCTCGCTCTTATATCCAGAGCAGAAACTTTCTGGAAATCTAAATTTCCATAATAATCAGTATTGAGAAAACACTAAACATGAAATCAGAAGACCTGAATGTAAATGCCAGCTGTACCTACTAGCTGTATAGCCCTCAACAAGTCACTTAAATCTCTGGGTTTCAAATATTCCATGAGTTGGTGTTATGGCTTAGCTCTAGATGTCCCCCAAGAGCCTCATGCGCTCATATTTGGGGTTTTCAGAAGGTTAGTGGATAAAGGGTGCTCCTAGCTGATTGGCTGTTAGAAAGTAAGATCTGGACAGAAGAGGGCAGCCACTGGGATCATGACCTGGAAGAGTGCATGTCCCTCCCTGGCTCTTCCCTTCACTCTCTGCTTCCCTGCTGCCCTGCCATGAGCAGGTCTCCACTGCCAGCCCCCTCTGCTGCCGTGCCATTCTGCCTTGGAGCCAGCTGAGTATGGGTTGAAATGTGAGCCACAATAAACCTTTCTTTAAATTGCAGGTTTTTTGTATTTTGTCCCAGTGAGGAGCAGAGTTGGTTTAGAACAAAAGCACACAACACATATCTAATACTATACTATATTCATCCTTAGTACTTTTTCTATAGTCTACAATCACGGTAAATAAATATAACTGTAAATATTACATATGATTCCACATACTACATTGATGCAAATATTACATATTTCATCATACTACAAATGTATCATAATAATATATTATAATAATATAACTAATATTTATTGAATGATAACTATACATCTAAGTCACAAAAAGTGTTTAAAATGTATTTTTATTTGTGATTGTTATAGCAATTCTAAAGGAAAGAATCTACCCCATTCCTCGTTTTACAAAACAGGAGCCTACAGCCTAGGAAGGTTAAGTAACTCACACAGCTGGTGAGTGGCAGATCTCAAACTTGCTCCAAGGCAATTTGATTCCAGGGCCCCCACTCAGTTGCGGCCCCCTGAGAGATGGATTTCATCATTATAAACTCTTCTTAATGTAAGAATCAGGAAGTTATTTTCAATGAGCAGGTCCAACTTTGACATTTCCTCTTGCTCTGCTTGAAGTAACGTCCATCTCAAACCAGTCATACCGTTTGACCAGTGGATGACTTACAGTTTACCACCATCCCCTCACCCAAGACTTGAATCATAAATGCAGGCTCTAAACCATGTGATGAGGTGGTTGGTTCTCAGTCTCACATGTTTTTCAAACTACTGACTGATTATGCTTCTCTGCTTAGAGTCTAATTTTCTGAGAGTTTTCTCTGTATCTTTATCTCCTAAAGACTATTTGTGCATTCCAAGGTTTCAAACACAATGAGTTATTTGAAAGGACAGCACATTGTCCTTCATGTGTGTGTGTCTCTCTCGACTTTGAGGTCCTTGAGGGAATGGTTTATCTACTATAATCTTATTTCAGCATCTCTCTCTCTTTGAAACCCTGCCCTCCTCTGACTTCTATACAATATCTACTTCCCACCTTGTCTTTAGTGGCTCCCCACTATCCTCTTCTGCCTGTCATTGAGTACCTATGCTTTCCCATTAAACATTCTCTCCCTGGAATAGCTCACCTGATTAATGTTCGGGTATAAATCACTAGAAGGCTCCTAACTCTTCCATAGACCTCTCTACTTGGTTGACTTAATAAATTCAAGAGGGAACCCATGTTCTTTATCCTCCCACCTCTCCCTCCTCATAAGTCATCATATCAGTGACCGGAAACCACTCTCCTCCTTCATATTCAACATACAACCTATACGTACAACCCATTTTCTTATGGTGACAACTGTTTCCTCAATATTTCTGCAATTGGCCTTCTCTCCTCTCTTGCTTAGCCAAGTCTCCACACACCTTCTAAAATGGTCTTTCCCAGTCTAATGTATTTCCCATGCTTGTTAGAATGATTTTTCTAAAATGTAAATAGACGTCTTCCCAGTCTTAAGATCCTTCCATGGCATTCCATCACTTTTGGATAATTTTTAACTTCCTGCCTTCATGGGACATTCTATGATAGTGAGTTCATAATTTGATCCATATCTTCCCATCACCAGGCCATCCTCTCACTACTCCCCTTTCTGCACCAGATCGCAGGTAATCAAATAAACTATTTATAATTTGCTATTTTTCTCTCAACTTAAAAATGCACTGACTATTCTGACTTGTCTATACTGCTAATTTTATGTTCCTCACTTCAAGTCATAATTCAACTTCCTCTCCCATGACTCTTTTTCAAACACCTTTTTCCATACTCCAGGAAGAGCTTTCATTTATTTCATAGTATCCTATGGTTTCTTTGTATGAAAATCAATGGGTTGTGTTTTGTCTCTATAGACTGGGAGATCACTGAGGGAATGTTTCAGAATTATTTTTCCTCTATATTCCCAGCCATTAGCACAGTGCCTGGCAAAGAGAAGATATTCATGGTGAAAAAAATGAATGGACGCACTGAATAAATGAATGAGTGAGTGAATGAATGAACTAACGAATGAACGAATGAAAAAGTGATTGACCAAAGAGAAGCAGTTGGATATGGTTCCTCAGGCAGGAAACACTGCCTGGCAACCAGGTTTCTAAGCCATCTACAGTTGCTAGCATAGCACAATGCAGAGCTATTTACTTCCCCTAAAATATAAACTGTCTCTAAAGCTATGTTTGTGCAAAGAATGCACTGAAAGAAGCATTTGTTTAAATAGAAAGATCCCCGGCAATTAGCAAACATGGGACAAATCCAAAACACACTAACGTTCCAGAGGCTTTCGTGTTTGCAGTTAGATGTATGGACAGGCTGGAGAAGAGTGAGACTCCTTCTTTGCAGAAATGGAAAGCAAGTTATTTAAATAACAGTGCTTCTGGCAATCAAGGTTATAGTCTAGAAAAGCAGAATTTGGATTTCTCCCACAAAATAGTCCTGGGAAGCTGGAGCAAGACTGGAATGGGAATCTTCTGGATTTCCCTTCACTTCTAAAAGAAAGACTCCCCCATCTCTCTACCCCAGGCAGAACAGACACAAAGATCTAGGCTTCAAGGCAAGCAATTTCTGGATCTATTACAGCTCTTGCTGTCATGACAGAGGACTGGATATGTGTGGTATAAACATGTTGCCTTGTGGTGGTAGAGGGGGTCCCATGTACCTGTCTCTATGTATGTGGCTGCATTGTGAAAATACATACATCTCAGCCTCTCCTACTATGGGTGTCTGTGCTGGCTAAAAGAGAATAGGTCCATGGCCCAGACACCTCCATCTCATGGCTACATCTGGGGACAGGATATTCCCTTACTGTCCAGGCCTCATTTTCTCTCTGCAAAGGTAGGAATGTGGAGTAGAGATTTTCAAAGAATATTCCAGTTACAACCTCTGTGATCCTCTAAAAATCAGTTATTTTTATGTTCTGTCTTTATGCTAAAGAGTACAAGGGGAAAAGAACACAAGATGGGTATTTTGGTAAAATTACAATAAATCTATGAAATCAAAAGGCTTGGATTTGAATCCTGTCTTCATCATGTATTAGCTAAGTGATTTTTGACAAATTTCTTAACCTTCTCAAGTCACCAGTCTTAAAGAAAGCTAAAACTTAGTATTTCAAAGTTGATTTTGTGATGATCCATAGCTCATGAGGAACATCCTATTCATGTGTGCATCTGTGGCACCCAAGTAACTGAGCAAATGAGTAAAAGGGACCTCCAAAATCAAACATATCTTTATGTGGGCACTGATAAATATGAGTCTACAGATAGAGAGAAAAGGGCCTCAATGACAATAGAGCTTCCCCCTGTGCAATGACCGGTGATCACCCACCACTTGAGTTTCAGTGGCATGACCTCCTTGGCTACAGGCCTCCTGGGGTGAGAGAGGAGCACAGCAGGAGAATGTGCAGAGGACAGGGAACACCTGTAAGTGGTGGATGTGGGCAGCCCCCAACAGGGCAGAGGCATCGATCACATCACCAGACGGCAGAGCCTCTCGTTTGTTCTCATCTGCCGCCCTCCAAGAACCAGCAATCTGTCAGGCACCAGCTTTATTTGTAGGGGAGGGTCATTAATTTGAATTAATAGCACTGCACTGTTCTGGGCTTCATTTGCTTTGTTTCCCTCCTGTGGCCACCACAGACTTCTTTGTTGCGTGCTTGTGTGAGTGGGGATAGACTATGAACAAATGCCCAATTAGCCAGGAAAATAAAATCTGCCTGCATTCCTGCTCCAGGCGCAGGCCTCTTCCCTACAGCCCAGAGACCACACATCACAAACTCTGACTGATTTTGCTAATTCATGCCCTAGCACCCCTTCTTCCAAGCTATGATGGAAATAACACATAGCCCATAGGAAGAGTGAAGACCAAAGATAATATAGGCAAAGGAATTGGCTTAGTGTATAGTCACGGTACAGGTTGGACAATATGCTGACTATCCTCAGGAATGGGCACATCATGCTCTGTGGAACTATATAGGTTTGGATACAACAAAGCAGTCAAGAAGAGCAGAAAAATGCATCCCAAGCAACCTTAGCCAGAGTCCCACAGAGCCAGGTACAGGAATTTCTGAGCTTAATTGGTGAGCCCCAAGTAAGCATGGCCAGCTGGCCCATTCCAAATTCTCTCTTCTTCTATGGGTGGCAGAGGTGCCTGTACCTGCTTGTCTTGCCTTTTTATAAACAAGGTATCCCTCCGACCATCAGAGAGAGGAAGGCTCAGAGAGCTGGCCCATCACAAGCTGTTCTCAGGCAGCCCCATGAGATGTCTCCCAACATTGAGCATGTCTATTTTCAAACACTGGGCTGCTCTTGGGAAATACTGGCTTTCAGAAATGAGCAAAGCTTGTTTCCTGCTCCAGAAAAAGCTTGCCATGGTTGAACTTCCTGAAGGGCCAGGAGTTTCTGCTGGACAACAAGGAACTTAGCTAAAAGGAGACAAGGCTCCCTTGTGGAACTCTTGGTTCCTAGGAACTTTTGCTTTCTAAAAACAAGCACTTTTTGTCATCTTGATGAAGTGCAAAAAGTCTCAGGCATCTGCAGTAGAAAGAGGCCCCCACAGGGATTCTGTAGCATCAATAATTCAAACTTATCCTTATACAACTATCTCTCAATGCCAGTGCATCTGTTGCCAACCTGTGAAAGCCCATTACGATTTACTGAGAATGGAGAACACTTCCGGATTTCCTCCCTCATCTACTACCTTCTCTCTACTCGTCCCTCCCCACCAGTCTCATCAAACTGCAAAAAGACCAAGAATGAGGCCTGTAGAGCCAATTGGAAGGAAATTGTTTGTAGCAGGTGGCACCACCTGTCCTCCTGTAGTTCCAGCCAAAACAATGTACTCTCCATCATTCCAAACTGTGGGAAAAGTTTAGCCAGTTCAGCAGGAACTCAGCCACATCCAGATGAAGAGAGGGGAAGAGGAAAGGTTTTTGGAGAAGACAGTATGGTTTACCCACTCCACTTTCACATTTGCCTCTAGGACCTAGTATGAGTGGTCCTCCTAGAAGCTTACTTAGCTCCCAAGATTGCAGCTTGATGTCTGGCTGAAAGATATGCCACGGGCTTTAGCTGCTTCTGGAAAGAGAAGCCTGGAGGAGCCATAAACTTGAATAGAGCTTTGCTCCTGTATGCTGCACTGCCCGACCCACTTTATTCCTGAAATATCACCATGATCTGTCTTCACTACACCGTCCCCAAATCTTTTAACCCTGGTAAAATTTTCTGAATCAAGATCTTCTCCCCGCCCTACCCCCAAATTAATTTCGTTCTCTACATCATTTGTTCCATGCTTGCTCAGCCACTATTCTTTATGCCATGAGTCTCTAATACTGCATTTCACACTTTCCAGGACATCAATCAAGGCCACTTATCAGCACTAATTTGCCTCCTTCTCCAAATCCTATTTTTCACTAGTCCCTGTGGAACCCTCTTCTCTATAACCAAAAAGGTTAAATGTCCTCTTTATGTGGAAGAACAGAGCTTGCTGTAGCCATGCGAGCTGAACTCTAGAGTCACTGTACCCATATTAAGATGATCTGAAAGTTGTAGAAATCTAAATCGAAGGAAAATTCTATTATTATCAAACACCTGTGTATCCAAATAACATGCTTTCTTCCAAATCCCAGTGTACACTGGCTCTTTTGCGCTGTACATGAGAAACACCTAAAACTGCATGGTCTAAAAATCCAGGGCACATCTCCTCATTCTCCAGAAAGAACAATAAGAGCATTAAGACATTTGCATAAGTGTGTGCCTGTCCCATCCTCTAAGTTTGATTTGGGGTCTGCAATGTAGACATGTGCCTTTTAAAACTGTTAAGCTGCTGAGCTGTCTTAGCAGTGTTGTCTGTCACTCAAGTGACAAGAAAGAGTGTCATGAGCTATATTTGGCATTGAATTGGCCCTTATTAGAGTGATATGTTCAGTTTAGTATTTTAATTTTCTAAGAGGTACAGAAAATTTGGAGAGGGTCCAAGGCAGAGTGAAAATAATTAAAGGGGTGGAGAGTGAAAACTCAGGAAAAAGGTCAAATGAGTGTGGGTTATTTATCAAAGACAGAGGAAAATGAAGGTAGGCCAAGTATCTTGAAACAAGAAAGACATTTTCTTAGGAAACCAGAGGCCATTGCTCTTTGATACAAGGATATATCACAGAAAGATGGTCTTAGATGATGTCTGAATATTAGGTCAGACTTATGTATGTTCATTACATTTTCAAATCATTAAAATTAAATAGTAAGTTATCAGCATCATTTTCTAGTATGCCCCCAAAATAAATTATCTCTACTTTATCAAATTATTTCATCTTCACAATAATTCCAAAAAAAATTTTTTTTAATTCTCCAGGAGCAAATAGCCCAAGATCAATTAGCTGTTGACCTTGACTCAGAATATATTCTGGGACACCCTAGGGTCTCTGATTTCCCCCACTGCTACCTTAGCCCAAGTTCCTCCTCCCAGAACCTCCAGGTTGGCTCTTTCTGGTAGAGAAGGGCTACCCTAGGACTTTGGGTAGAATGATGATCAGTTTTTCATTTAGATTACTGTGAAAAACAGAGGATGGAATGCCCCAGAAATAACACATCCAAATTTGACAACTTTGAAGATTTTTATGTGGGTGCCTGAGTAGATGCTGAGGCCATGAAATGAGTTAGATAATGTCTAGCGATAAGTGATGAGAGCAACTTTTGATACACTGAGTTCCAGGACCCTATGAGTCATCTAGGCAGAGCAGTCCATTAGGAAGCTGGTTACGGTACTTAGAAACTTGGGTAAATGTCTGCACTCAAGGGTTAAATTCAAATATCATTGCCCAAGTGCCAATGTGGCCTTTTAAGGCAGTGTAGGAGCCATGATGGTGTCTGGGCACAGACAGAATCCTGTGGAACATCTGGAAAGCAGAAAAGAAAATGTTGGAGTGGAGTAGAGATACTTACAACCACAGGAACATATACCAGTAATGAACATTTATGTATTGACTAACATGGTACTGACAAACCAAAGAGACTAAAAAGTAAGTAATAGCAAAAGTATTTTAATAATATCAACAATGATAATATACAGTATTAAGTATTTGTAACAATATTAACAATTCAGTGCATTATCTGCATGTACATATTCACATATTAATAAGGGATATGTATTTTCAAATGCCCATTGTCCACTGATTAACCCATGATCACAGTTTGACTACAAAAAAACTCAATTTATTCCCTAATATACAGGTCACTTTCTTACCTTAAAGTAATAAAATTAGATATCAACAACAAAAAGAAAAAGAGTACTCTTTTAAAATTTAAAATCACAGTTCTAGAGAATTCTCAGATACAAGACTTGATTAAAAATAAATCTACAGAATAGAAGAAAATTTATATTGGAAATACTAAGACCAAAGCAATCTTTGTAGAATCAGAAGACATTGGTTTAGTGGAAGTCAAAGGACTAGAAGATCAAGAAAAGAACTATCAACACCATCAATAGGTACAAAAATAAAGACTGAAAATCTTTTTTGGATTTGTCAATAAAAAGGTCATTCATGATTTTGCCAGAATAATTTTTAATATTGTAATAGAATAATCTACACACTATTGGTAGAAAAACCATCTAAAAGGTGACAAAATAAGGATATAAAGTTGAGAATACTCTTTTCAAATGTTTAGATAGTATGAAAGAGAAATTTACAATAATAATTAGAATTTAAGATCAACAAAGACTTTATTTTTTTTAATTGGAGAAACGTAGGTATGTACGGATGACACACATGGGCTAACAGAAAGTAAAGAAAAGAAACAAAACAATACAAAATAGTTGAACAGATTATAGTAAGTGGGAATGCAAGATGTGGGCAGACCTAGACAGATATGGAGAAGGGAGTGAGGACCCAGGTGGAAGAGACCTTGAAGGTCCACTTCATCCTCACAGATGAAAAGAAGTTAAGGTCCCCATGGACAAATGTGACCTGGGCAATCTGTAGGGTGTTGTTTAT
Source organism: Fukomys damarensis (assembly GCF_012274545.1). Classification (NCBI taxonomy): domain Eukaryota; kingdom Metazoa; phylum Chordata; class Mammalia; order Rodentia; family Bathyergidae; genus Fukomys; species Fukomys damarensis. The sequence continues at coordinate 81,501,234 of NW_022900928.1, forward strand.
TGGTGAAGGAAGAGACAGGATCATCTGAAATCAAGCAAGGTTGAGGCAATAAGATCTAAGCCAATGACAAAAAGTGCTAAAGTTATTAAATACTAACTAATTTAATCCCACGAAGAACTAAAACTATTAAAATGAATGATTTTTTATTATTGCCACTTTTAAAGATGTAGCATCCTAGCTTGGAAAGGTTATTTTAAAAATTCATCAAAGCCAGAGAACCAGAAAGTAAAGAAATGACTTAAGTCCAGGAAGACAGGCTTTAAAACATGTTAACACCACATATAAATGTTACATTAAATCTTTTTTTTTAATGGAGGCTTTAAGCTTGGGTCTAAAACCTATAGGTTTATAAAATCAAGTGTGGCTGATGAAATAAAATTGGAGTATATCACCAATTATCTCAGCAGAGTTCTGTTGTTTCTATTCGCTGAAGCCTATTCATCTCTGCTGGAGCCGTCCCTGCAAACTGACCCAACATACCACTCCTTCATCGAGGTAATTTATAAGCCTTTTGAGAGAGGCTGTGAAACTGATGAACCCAGCTGGCAGGGGGAGCAGGTCCTGTGATTGATTCACTCCCTGTTCTCCTGCTCAGCCATTTCACCCCAATCAGGCCACGCTGCCTGGTCCCCCATATCCATCCATCATCCCGTAAACGCCATCAGTGGTGTGGACCACAGGAACCATCTCTGGTGTTTTGTTTTCTTTTTATATGGGACACTTAAACACACTGTGGCTTATCTCTGCTCCTCACCTGAATGCCAGCTCCCAAGAGATATACCAAATGAAACCAAGTGATGAAAAAGATGAGAAGGAACCAGTCTCTCATGTGGCAGAAAGCAGATACTCAGAACCCAATCTGTGATGTCTTCTCTGGTGAACTTGTCTAATCAAGACATGGGTGGCAAAGAAGTCATGCATCTGCTAACATCTGCATCACAACAGACTAGCATTTCTAAATTACCTCCTCTGGAGTAACCTTTTAGAAAAATCTCCAAATACAGCAGCATATCTTTCTGATTTTTTCCAGAACACGTTTTATATGTCACTTTGAAACAGCTAAAAATATGCTGTCAAAAAACCAGCAGAGGTTTTGTGGGGAGAAAAACAGGCATATTGTCACAGAATTGTGTGGAAAATGTGTTTTTAAAAAAGGTGAAAAGGAGCATATAAGGAAAGAAAGCATGTTTCATCCATAAATCATAGCACGGTGCTGTTCTACTGTCCCCATTCTTACAGGCAGATATCAAGATGCTACTTGGAGTGGAAAGAAGTTGGATGGGAATTTCCTCTTTCATAAATGCACTGCACAGACCAGCCTGGTTGCAATCAGAGGAGCCCAATCCCCAGAATGCTGCCTGCTCATTCCCTGCCAACTCTCTCCAGGAATCCCCCCCACCAAAAAAAAAGGGAATGGCTTCAGAAAAGGGTCAATATTATAGTACAGGTACCTCTGGACCTCGGATGGTGCAGTTTGATCTTAAACCATTCATGAGATATGATCATTATTAAGTCAAGATGTGTCTAATGCACCTTACCTGCTTCACTTCCCAGTTTAGTACAGAGTGCATGGCAGAGCATTAGCTGGTTTCCTCGTGATCTCCACCTCTCCAGGCTCCCTGGGAGATGAGATTCATGGCTGCCAGACAACACAGCACCCTCAAGAGAGGACTGTGCCATACACAGCTAGCCTGAAAGAAGACCCAAAATCACAGTTCAGATTACGGTTTCTATTGAATGTGTAAAAGTTTCATGCCATTATAAGCTCCAAAATCATCAGTGGAGCCATCAGAAATCAAGAACCATCTAAGGAAGGCCTGGACCCATTGCCTCAGTCAGGAACCACTCTGAAGGGCCAGCCAAGCTTCTAGAACTCTCTATAGGATCAGCAAGCCCTTCAGTTGAGCCTAGGAGACCTACTCCAGGATCACAGCCTTCCCGGGAACTTGATTCATGGCATTTAAGAAATGGGGTTTACAGCAATTAGACAAAAGAAAGAAGTAAAAGGAATAAAGAAAGGGAATGAAGAAATCAAATTCTCATTACGTGCAGATAACATGATATTCTGTATAGAAGACCCCAAATATCTATCCACCAAAAGTCGTAATAACCAAATTCAGGAAAGTAGCTGGATACAAGGTCAATATACAAAAATCAATAGTCTTCCTGTACACAAACAACAGACTCACTGAGAGAGGAACCGAAGAAACAACTCCCTTCAAAATAGCATTCAAAAAAAGGAAACACCTAGGAATAAATCTAGCAAAGGAAGCAAAAGACCTCTACTCTGAATACTACAGCACTCTGAAAAAGAGATAGAAGAGGATATCAGAAAATGGAAAGACATCCTTTGCTCCTGAGTAGGAAGAACCAATATAGTGAAAATGACCATACTTCCAAAACTGCTGTATGGATTCAGTGCAATCCCAATTGAAATTCCAATAGCATATTTCACAGAACTAGAGAAAACAATCCTACAATTCATTTGGAAGAAGAAGAGACCTAGAATAGCAAAAGAAATTGTAGGCAACAAAGACAAGGTAGGGGGGTATCACAATCCCCAGCTTGAAACTATAATACAAAGCCACTGTGATTTAAAAAAAAAAACAAAACCCAGCATGGAACTGGCAAAGAAACAGTCCCAAGGATCAGTAGAACAGATTAGAATATGCAGAAAGAAACTCCAGACACACTCAGCCACTTCATCTTTGGAGCCAAACACCCTCAGGGGAGGAAAGATAGCCTCTTTCATAAAGGGTGCTGGAAAAATTGGGTTTCAACTTGCCAAAGATTAAAACTAGACCCATATCTCTCGCCATGCACTAAACTAAAATCAAAATGGATCAAAGATCTAAATATTAAAACAGAAAAACTAAACTGGCTGGAAGAGAGTTTAGGTAGAACTCTTGAAGACATTGGCATAGGAAAACACTTTATAAACAAAACCTCTGTCACACATGAACTAGCACAAAGAATCAAAACTTGGGATATCATCTTATTAAAAAGCTTCTAATGAGATAATTGACTACGTGAAATAGGAAGAAAAGGGCTAAAGTTGTAGGGAAAATGGGAAGGGTAGGGGAAAGGTAATAAGGGTAAAGAAAAAAATATGAGAAAATGAAAAAATGGAAATAAAGTGTTTGTAAATGGAGAGGGGAGGAGGGAGTGAAGGGAGGGCACAGACAAGGGGAAAAAATGAGAACTGAGACCTGTCATGTAAAGGTACAAGATCCCAATAATGAATGTAATTGTACTGTACACCTAAAATGTACCAATAAACTCAATAAAAGAAAAAAAAAGCTTCTGCACAGCCATATAAACCACCAACAGAGTAAAGAGATAACCCACAATGTGGGGGAAAAAATTCACTACCTATTTCTCAGACAAAGGTCTACTATTTAAAATAAAGAACTTTAAAAATTCAGACCTCCCAAATTTAAAGATCCATTGCAAAAATGGGCATCTGAAATGAAAGACCATTTCTCAGATGAAGAAGTAGAAACAGCAAATAAACATTTGAAAAACTGTTCAACATCACTGGTCATTCACCACCATGCCCGGCAGAAGTAATGCTTCTTTAAAAATACAAAAAGGAGGCTTGGCATGGTGGGGCACACCTATAATGCCAGCACTCGGGAGGCTGAGGCAGGAGGATCGCTGTGAGTTCAAGACCAGCCTGGACTACATAGTGAGTTCCAGGTCAGTCTCGACTACATAGTGAGACCCTTTCCCAAAAAAACAAAACAAAACAAAAAACACACACATATATATAAAGAAATACTATTCAGTCATAAGCAATGATAAACTAGAGACATTTATAGCCAGATGGTTGCATATTGAGACCATATTCTTAAGTGAAATAAATAGGACACAGATGTGTAAATACCAAATAGTTTCCCTGGTGTGAGACACTGAAAGTGTAAACGAGGGCCAAAATATATAATAGATAGTGTTAAATGGGAAGAAAGGGTCCAAAGGGAAGGGGAAGTGAGAGGGATATGGGAAAGTAAAGAAGAAAAAGAACAAAATATGAGAAAAGAAGGGGAAATAAATAAGGTTTTTGTAAATAGGAAGAGGTAGAGGAGTGTGAGAGAGGGAAAGGGAGTGGGAACAAACGAGAACCAAGATATATCATGTACAGGTACAATTTCCCAATGAAGAAAGCAATCCTAGTGTATACCTAAAATACACCAATAAACTTAATTAATAAAGAAAAGAAATGGGGCCTATAGAATTGAAAGCTAATTGAGATATTGAATGTATCAGGACTAAGTACAACAATAATTATCATGAAAGATTTTCTGAGCCCCCAAATGAAGAGAACCATCTAAAGTGAAACAAGAATGAGTCAGGTAAGAGCAATAACTTCTTAAATGCAACTCTCTCTCAGCTATAGACACTGGTAGAGTTATGAAACCAACCTCCAGTACATCACATCTGTCCAGGTGAGATCAGCTCAAAGCAGTTCATGGGCTCCCTGTCTCCTGTGTTTACCAGGCATTAGAAATGACTCCCTTAGTCTCAACATGCCTATAGAAAAACACACAGGCATTTTAAGAAGAACATCAGGAAGGAAGAGGAAGATGGGCAAATAAGAGGGAAAGTTTGCTGGGTAAGATAAAGAAGAAAAGACATCCATCTGACATGGACGTTGTGTTGGCTGGATTTCCATCACAGCGACGCACAGGTGAGAAAAGTCGACTTATGGGGAGGAAAGGTTTGTTTTGGCTCACAGTTGCAAAGGTTTCAATCCAGGGTCTCTTGGCACTGTTGCTTTGGACCTGTGGTAGAATAGTATATATCGTGGCTGGAGCACGTGACAGAGGACACCTATTTACCTCATAGAGGCTGGGAAGCAAAGAGGGGAGGAGGAGAAGAGGTCATAATTTCCCCTTCAAGGGTATGGCTCCAATGACCTCACTTCCTCACACTAGGCCCCACCTCCTAAAAGTTCCACACCTCCTAGTAACACTACAGGCTAGCAACAAACCCTGACACATTGACCTTTGGGGACATTCCAGATCCAAATTATAACAAGAATCATCACCCTTACTTCCTTACTCATGCTGCCAAGTTGTCTCTGCACTTTGGAGGTGGGTTTGTTTGCAAGCAGTGACCAGCAGTATCACAGATTGCCTGCACTTGCAGCTCTCACACCCTTCCAAATGTTTTTGAACTGCTTAGTTTTACTCACAAATGCCTAGAAAAGTAACTACAACTGATCAACTGGTCCTAGCATGAGCCACATAGCAGTACTAGATGGCCGTTATTTCACTCATTTATGTGAAAGGCCTGTCTCCTCAGGTCTTTGAGTATGGCACCCCTTTTTAATTGGCCATTGACACTCCTTTCTAAATATTAGATTCCACAGCTTTTTAAGTAGATGCCATATTGATTTGGTTCTTCCGATTAGCTCAATGGTATAAGAAATAGAGTAAAATTCTACAAAGCAGGTTAAACACAGCAACCACCTCCAGAGAGGGTCTTGCCCTTGACAATAATCAAAGGAGTAATAACAGACTGTACATATGGAGTGTATTGACATGACTGCAGCCATATTGAGTCATAACCTCTGGGATTGCCCAGAGTAACCCTTGCTGATTTTTTTCTGCAGTTTCCTGGAAAACTATATATAGAGTGTTTCATGAAACTTCAGAGATTTTCCTGATTCTTTGACATTAGCTTAAGATAAAACAGGTACATTCCAGATAGTATGCAGTCATTTCTGTCTTAATCCATATATATACTTCTCTTTATGACCCAAACTGTAGTGATTCACCTGGTCTTGCAGCTGCTCAGAACTGTGCTTTCACCAGCAAATTTCCCAATAATTGTACTCTGCAATCCTGGATGCATCTGCCTCTCTCTGGTCTCTGGGCAGTTTAGGGGTGGCCTTCATACACTAGGACTGCACTGTTCCAGGACAAGGAGAAAGAATCAATCAGTTCATGCTCTGGGAAAAATACCAGACGGTAGCTCATGGTAAAAATAACTGTAACTGTAGGAGGATATGTGAATGTATAGGTAAACAGAGAATTTCTATACCTCCTCAGAAAACCTTGATGACCAAGAGTTTCTCTTCCCAAGCAGGTGTCAATAAAGCAGTTGCAGTATTGTATGATGATTTCACCTTTTTCCTTCCTGCTTGCCAGCAGTTTCCAAGAGTCAATGCTATTCAGGAAAATGAGAAAGCTAGCCTTCTCCATTCAGTCTTCACGTGAGATTATAGTTCTGTCTTGGTGTTTTTCTTCTCAGTCTTGCCCTTCATTATATGTGAGCCAGATTAGGTTTCTGGAGGTGGAACTTAAGTCAAGAAATTACTTTCCCTTGGTTTTAGTGTAAAATTGGACAGCCCATGTAACATGACCCAGTAGCTTACCTTTCCAGCTCTTCTGCTGATTAATCCTCAGTACGTATGGCTATTGCATACACAGAATTGTCCAACGCTAAAAATTAGGCTTCATGTATTACTTAAAAGAGAATTCTCTTCTATATCCTGAATGAACTCTCCTCAATTTAATTCCAAAAATATATCTAATAGATGACTGACAGTCTGGGGATGTTGCAGAAAGTTGGATCTAGAATAATTACACTGAAAATTATAAATTTTTTCCCAGAACCCCTCTACCCAACCACACAGTCTCAGGCTCCTCCTCATCCTGTTCATAAAATCCCTAGCAATAGTTAAGAATCAATTACCAAAAGCTGGACACAACAACATGGGATTCTTCAAGTCAGTGTATCTTTCTACCGGGTTAGTTCCTACTTTAGTCTCATAACTTTGCCTCTTTGTACAGCTAGGCCAAAATCAGCCTCATATATATCTAAGTGACCAAGTTTCTCCAAATGTCAAATGGAGTTACTAGGAATAGTAGGTAAATTACACATGATTAATTTTTAAAACTGCAAAGTATTCACATCAACATAATTATTACTTTTAAGATTAATGTATTATTAATATATTACATTAAAACATTAGTTCCCTGACCATTCTGGACAACTTTTCTTGGAATTCCTTAAAACTTTAGTTTTATATAAATATCGCAGCTCTTTTCTATAGGGAAAAAAGGATACATTCTTTTTTTTTTTTTTTCTGTACCAGGGATCAAACTTGGACCCTTGTACTTGCAAGGCAGGTGGCAGAACCACTGAGCCAAATCCCAGGCCCCAAGGATACATTCTTGAGAGGATCATAGAGACAACTTCATAACCTGGAGGCCACACAGTCAAAAAGATGAATAGCAGGAAAGAAACTTAGAAAGCAAGACAAATGGGTGTGCAGTGATATCGTAGGCCCTAGGTTGGCTCAAAACAGAACAGAACCAGCCGGACATCAGGTATACACCATAGAGTTGAAACCAGTATGCACCAATGGTGTGCTCACTAAAAGGGAGAAGAGAAGGTTGGCTACCTGCTGCTGCATCTCAGACCCTCCCAGCTGGACTGGTTGTGCCCCTTCTGACAGGGAGACCAGCCCTGAACACACTACAAAAGGTTTCAGTCCTGGGAGGACTGTGCCCTTATCACACAGGATGATCTTCCTATGATGTAGAGACTTGCAGATAGGAGGCTGAATGCAATAATGACTTACTGGGTTTTACATGGCAGCTTCTGGAAATCCGTTCTACACTCTTGGCTTCCTTGAGCTGTAAGGTGGTCCAGCCACAGATGTTACAGCTGGATTGATTCTGCTCTTCTCTACTCTTCATGCCTAGGGCAGCTGTGTCACCTGAGTTGCACTTATGATTACATTCTTCCGTGTTTTGCTTCTGCTGATGTCTGCTAAATGGAATGGTTAATTCAATAAAACCCACTTCATTATTAATATTTTTGCCTCAAATCATTCTGTTGGCTGGGATTTTTATCTCTCATTGTGGCTGCATTCCTTTTGTTATGAGAATCTCTTTCTATTCGTGTTAGTCATACTACTAATAATGCTCTGTCTCATGGCAGAACGCATCACAGTTATCAACTCACTGAAAAGTCATCTTATCACAATGTTCCTGCATCTCCAAACATCAAATTCTGGCAGGAAACTATTAAAAGAACAGAAAAAGGTTATTGTGCTGCCTGTCACCCTTTGGACTTAATTTGTCAGGAAACAGCACTGACGGAGAGCCCTGATGTACTGTGTGGAGCTTTCCCTAGAACCCCTGTACCTCCAAACTGGGAAGGTGGGTTGCTTGTCTTGGAAAGAGCAGGGGAGATGGAGCCCTCCAGTGCCAAGCTGCCAACAGGTCTCAGGAGGAAAGAGAAGAAACAAAATGGAAGCACACCAGGCCTGACCACGTCCCCAGAGCTCTGGAAGAACTTTGGGGTGAACAGCAAGTACTGCTAAAACTTTGGTAAGGACAACAGGCATCTTCCGCTCCAGAAACCTGAGCCAGACAAAAACCTCCAGGAATTTCATGTATGACATGTGCATCCACAGCCACAGGATGCTATACGGGGGAGGACCAAGGACAGGGCATAGGAGGCTAGAGGCCTGAAACTTCTTCAAAGGAAGGAAAAAAACATATTTTGAGCAGTTCTGCTAGGGTGAGCCCAAGGGTGGAGGGAGACTCAGTGTAGTAGCCCTAATTGCTTCTTGAATACTGTCCTCCTGTTGCCTTGTCAGCCTTTATTCTGTGGGAAGTTGTCAATTCGACTCTTCAACGGGTAAGTTTGTTATCAGCAAGCGGTTTACAGCCCCTGGGCTGTGCATTAATTAAAACGGCTTTGTGCAGTCTTATTCATTAGCACGCTGCTTCTTTAATCACTGCCTCTTCAGCCACCAGGACAATCTATAAATCTCCTCAAATATGAAATTATGAAGTGGAATGCTTCAATTTATTACAATGTAATAAGTCAAGATAATATGGGGGTGGACAGGGCAGCATAGATGCGGGCTGCTGGCCAGCACCGCCCTCCTCATTACCTGAGGCCCCTGGACACACAGCTGGGGACAGAGTAGGTCGGGTGGAGGGGCTGTGAATGCCACCAGCCCTGGGCATGTCTCATCCAGATGGGCACGGACTGGCCGGAAAGGATGGTGAGACAGAGACAGAGACGGAGACCCAAAGGAAGTTGTGATGCTGTCTGTTCATCCATAAGGCCCAGGAAAGAGGAAAAGGTCTTTGCATCCAACACCTGAGGAAGTCTTCCAGAGGAGCAGGAGCAGGCTGGGCAGGCAGACGGCATCTGCACGAGGTGTCCAGGGAGCACAAAGGGGACTGCCACTCAGCTCTTGAATGCATCAGCCTGAATTCCACACCCTAAATGCGCATTGGAATCACCTGTGGAGCTTCTACACCCACTAGGTCCAGCCCACCCAGGTGAAAGAGGAGAGGTTCTCTAGGGTGAGACTAAGGATCAGCAACTATGAGACCCTGGTGGCTAACGCTAATGTGCAGTCCCCAAGCCATGTGTTCCTCCTACAAGAATCCTTAAGGTGCTGATTGAAGAGATTAATTCCCAGGCTTCTCCCCTAGAGGACTGGTGGATTAGCCTGAAGTTGTGGAGTCCAAGAATCAATATTTTTATCAATTGATCCCAAAGATTCGTAGGATAAAGCACATTTGAAAACCCCTGAGCTGCCTCTAAAAACTAGCCCTTACTATCCCCCTTCCTCCTTCTAATCCAGTGATTATCAGCTCTTCCTCACTGTAGTACATTGGTAGACACTGTTCATATGACTGACGCCCTTCTGCCAGGGAAACCAGATTTTCCCCTAAGATTGTGATAAATAGAGGAAACAACATGATGGTATAAGTTTTGGCATGCTAACTATAAACTCCTTTCATTCACAGATTCCTAACTCCATGTCCCCAGTTCTCTGCCTTAAATGGCACTGGTGGCTAAAGGACGTAGGGTTCCCAGGTTCTGCGCATTCATCCCCTATCCATGAAATGCCCTGCAACCAAAATCTAGAAGGAATCAAAGAGGTACTTCAAACCATAGTCCTGTGCTATGTCTAATCACCTAAGCACTCCTGAGAGACCAACACTCTTATAGTCATTCTTTCCAGAAATTCACCCACAGCTTCCAGGAATGAAGTTCCTGGCTTTACATTATCCACAAAGAACCCAAAGCCACACATGGAACTGGTGGTTGGTGTGATGACAGAGAAAAGAACCAGGTGGTCACAGCTGACCAGAATCAGTTGTTTGCTGATGCATTTTTATCAAGTTCCCTGGTTGACAAACATCAAACTCCAGCACTTTAATATCCTTAGGAAGGAAACAGCTTTGCATCTCCATACTAGGTACAGTTCACCTAGGCTCTCCAAATCATGTCCAACCTTTCCTCCTAGAAAGAAAGGGTGGCAGTTCCCAGGAGCCATCACAGTCTCTCTGTTTTGAGGGTACAAGATGGGGCAGGAGGCAATGGGCAGTGTGGCCTTGGAACTGGGCAGACAGTTGATGACAAGCTACCCCTTGATTTCCTATCCAAGTGAGTGTCAGATGGTGCACATTCCTCCAACAATTGGGAATCTAAGTGCCATTTTAGCCAAGAAAATTCCAGGAGCTAGGTCCACAGAAAACAGCATACTGGTTGCCACCAGGTCTATTGGTCAACTCACTTATGTGCTTGGCCCTTCTCCCCTCATTCCCTTCTTTACAACACAACATGGTATAGACTGATTGTTTTTGTCTCCTCTATGTTCACTTTACTGAAGTCCTAATCTCCAGTGGGATGCTAGGTGATGGAGTCTTTGGGAGATAATCAGGTGACAAAGGTGGAGCAGTTACAAATGGCTTTAGTAAATGAGAAAAAAATGTTTCTGTCCTCTTCCCCCATCTCACCCCATATAAGTTCATAGCAAAAAGATGGTCATTTGTAAACCAAGAAGCAGGTGCTTGAAAGTCAACTAGACACCAGATCTACACATGCCTTCATCTTGGACTTCCCAGCTTCCAGTACTGAGACAAATAAATGCCTATTGTGTAACTTATTACCAAGTCTATGATAATTTGTTATAGGAGCCCAAGGTAAGACATAGCACTTACTGCTGGATAATCAGCTATCACATTTATGTACTTCTTGCATTTATTTTTCATTCTCTATCTTATCCTGGTAGCAGACAAGCTCCACAAGGGCAGATATTGTGCTTTGTTTACTGATGATACATTCCAACTACCTGCACATTGTAGGCAGCCAGCCTGAGTGACGGCGAGCATGGACAAGATGGTGGGAATGGGGTTGCCCAACCCCCATCTTGCCCCATGAGGACTCGTGAGGGAAGGAAATTATGTGCACTTTTCATGCCTCTACCTCCCCTGGGTATGCACAGGGCTTTGTTCTGTCTTTAGAATCTGTAAAGAACTGAGAATTCCCAGGGTCAACCTGCCCATTGACCACCTGGCCGCCATCCCGCCACTCTCCACTGAAAGATCCTGTCATTCCCATTCCATGCTTGTTATGGACATTGGGAATCAGATCCCCCAATGGAATTGTGGTTGTTCTGCTTAACCAGATGACAAATAACATGCTTAATAAATTATAAATGATAAAATATTGCAGAAAATCTAATATCAATTTTAATACTTTAAAATGATTTATTAATATGCTTTCACACTATTTAAGGTGTCTGTTATTTTTCATGTTCCCACAACACCATGAGGAAGAACTTGACAAGGTGAGTAAAGGGAAAAATCAGGCTGGCTTGACAGGTGGGATGTGATGAGTGAGGTCTGCAAAACTTATGCAAATGAGAAGAGACATCACTGCTCTGGGTCATAAAAGTGGTTCCAGAGAATCATGGACTTCTATTGCCACCTGCCCTTCCTAGAAGATGGAAGAAGAGCAAAAATCCTTCTCTTGAAGCTTTTCTAGGCTGCTTTCCTTCTAGTAAAACGACTTAGTCTGCTAACTCCTGGTATAATATATTGAATACCCACCTTTAACACAGCACTCAAACAGAAAAATGAAAGGGTTTGTATTTGGTAGACAAAGAGATGAATAAATGGTGTGAGTGAATGGGTGGATGGAGGGGTGATGGATAGATTAATGGATGGATGGGTGGATGGGTGATGAGTGGATGGGTGAATGGGCAGAAGGATGGGTAGGTGGATGGATATACAGATGATAAGTAGAAGGGTAGTTGGTGGGTAGATGTGTGGATAATGGGTGGATAGGTGATGTGTGGATAGGTAAGTGGACGGACGGATGGATGGATGGATGGATGGATAAGAGGACGACGGATGGGTGGGGAAGATATATACATTTACTAATATCCAGAGCTCTTCCCCACTCTGCCACTCTCCACCTACCTGTGGACTGTGCTGCCTATTACAGGAACCAGGGCTATCCTCAGAAGGGCACAAAGTCCAGGGCAACTCATCCTGGGTAATATGGGGTAGCCACAAAAAGGACACCTCACTCTTAGCAGCCTTTCTTTAAAGATAAGAATTTCAAACTAAGGTTATAGAAATATTCAGAAAAAGGAAATGGGCAGCACCTTGGCATTCCCTTACCACCCATGCAACCTCAAGGTGGTGATGGAATTTCTGGAATTTTTTTCCTCCCCAGAGATGAGTGTGGCATTTTTAGGTGCTTCATGCATATTTGTTTAATGAATTCAACCAACTGCAGAGACTTTTTCTGGAGCTTAGAAAACCGGGAGACATTTGGGCATGATTGTTGAAGGGCGCAGACTCAGAACAGAGCACCCAGGTCTGTGGCACAGCTCCCCAGTCCTGACTGTGTTGCATGACTTGAGCAAGACATATAACCTCTGTGTGCCTCAGTTTTCCCCCCTGGAAAATGAGAAATAATGAGCGCTTCTCTTATAATACGATGAAGATTGGCCATGTCAGTACACATCTAGTGATTACAAGATTGTCTGGTGCCCAGCTGGTGCTGTACCGGTGTTTGCTATGAGTAGTCTCACATGCATTTCATTTAGAGGTAGAGGTCCTGGGTTCAATTCTGCTCACCCATTTAACAGCTCTGCCTGCGGAGCAATGAAATCATTCTATTTCCCATCCATGAGGGAAATGATTCTATTGCAGATAGGTAAATCAATTAGATATCTTGTAGGCAGTGAGATAGAGCCAGCCCAGGAGGAGCCAACATGGAGGACAATCAAGATACAATCACTGAAAGCCAGAACTGTAAAAGTAGAGAAACTACTATACCCTCATGCTTCCCCTGGGGATCTAAATGCAGTGATTGATATTCTAAATAAGTATCAACCACCTGGGTGGGGGGCAGAGGTCTTAGCTCAGCCTTTCCAGGAAATAGCCCTGATCCCACCTCTACTGAAAATCCTTGTATAATTGCTATGTGACTTGCTCCCTCATTTGACCCCCATTTAATCAATACTACCTGGGTGACTGTACTTGTAATCTTATTGGTTGGTCATGGTTTTGCCCCACCTCATGCCCACCTTGTAATTTTCCATTGGGTCTTATAGTTTTGCCCCACCTTGTACCCGCCTCACCACATGGTTTTGCATCTTTGAGAAGTGGAGTGGGCAGGCAACCCCACTTTCTGGTTCCCCTTCTGTTTCTCTTAGACAGAAGTTTTCTTTCCCTCAACAAATTTTTCTTACTCTTGACCTCCGTTGTTCCTAGAATTCATTCCTCAGTTTTAGAAAACACAAACTTATGTTTCAGATATCTAGCAGGTGTGGGAGTCACATCTCTTCCCCCTGTATCAATTCCACCCATATCCAAAAGCAGTTAAGAGGAGTCAGTGAAAAGATGCATGTGAAGTTCAGAGCCCAGCATGTTATTAATGCCCAAAGATAACTACTAGTAATTATTAATATTAATCACAGTGACTGTGTTAGTCAACTTTCTGTTATTATAACAAATATATATCGACTAAACTTTTCCCTAAAAGGTTTACTTACAGTTTTAGAGGTTACAGTCCAGGATCTTATACCCTTCTGGTTTAAAGCCTGTGGTGAGGCAGTGCAGTATCACAGAAACCATGTGACACAGCAAAACTACTGCCCTATTGGCAGCTAGGAAGCAAAAGGAAAGGCGGGAAAAGGGTCTGGGGTCCCCATGTTCCCTTCTGGGACACGCCCCCAGTGCCCAAAAGGCTTCATACTAGGGCCCATGTCTTCAAGGTTCTACTCCTTCCTTGGACTGCCACCAGCTGGGAACCAAACCTTTAAGCACAGTGCTCTTTGAGGACACTTACCCAATCTATAGCAGTAGTGAATCATCATCATTCATAGTTTTGAGTCAAAGACATAGGTTTGAATAGCAGGTTGCTTCTTCCTGTTGGACCTGCACCTCCCAGCTAGCAGCCTATCCCTCACAGGCATTTATATGTGATCTGGGTGACATTACAGATGTACAAAGGAAGACCTGGCTCGTAGAGGCAATCCAACTTCAACCTGCCTGGAGACTACATTTCTCTTAATTAATTATCACAGCCAAATTGTCTACGGCTCTTTTATTTCTCTCATTGCCTGGTTCCAAAACATCAGACTACAAGGCAGAATTTGGGTAAAACTCCATTGACACCCCCCATAAAAGGCAAAATAAATATATTGAGAAAGAAGGAAAACATGAAAAAACATGGCGGAGAAGTAGGAAGAAGGAGAAACAAACAGAAGATGAGGGCAACTCCAATGAGCAATAAGCTTAGCTTCAATTTGTGAAGAGACCTGGAAATTGAGGGGTTGCTTGGTGAATACAGGTGTAAATGGCATCCCCGAGAGCACAAAGCAAGCTGCCTGCTCACAAGTCTATTAGCTGGTAAACAGCAATGTTCTGTAATTCTAGCTATTAAAAACAGCTTAAAGAGAAATCAAATCTCATTTAGCAGGGATTGCAGGGGTCTTCTTGGACTGTTTTAAAGTTTCATATTCATCTAAGGAAACAGGCTGTAATTCTCCACTTTGGGCTTTCTTGGAGGCGATGCCATTTCCATGTTTATTAAATCTCCATTGAAAGGGACTAGGAGGGCTCCTGAATGCCCCGCACCCCCAGACAGAGTCAGGGCTGTGAAAGATTTTCAAAGTGGAGGGAAACCACAGGGACAGATGGAACATTTCCTGCTATTTGCATATCAATCTAGGTTGTCTCTGCTTTGCTCCCAGTAAACAAGAAGTCATCATAATCTGGGAGAGAGCCTTTACAAATCTTAGGTTCACCAGTTCAGGTCACACACCACCACCAAAGCCAAGGTTCTGTCAGTTTCTTGAGAATTCCAGGTGGTTTTGTGTGGATGTCAGTTGTTTAGACTGTTGTCTGAGGGACTTGAAAACTCTCAGAGGTTTATTTTGTGGAGACTCTGGGGTCAACAGTCTGTGGGTAGGAAAGATGAGTTCTTTTAAAAGCTATCAAACATATTTATGTGTTAATTTTCAAGTAGCAGCTTCAAAAGAATGAGATGACATTTGTTTCTTTGATTCTTCATATATGTCTGCTCAATAGCTATGACTAAATAAGTCTAAAAGCAAAAATGTGGGAATAAGAAATCAAATCAGGTCTCCATGTTCCTGATTCAGTGGTCCTGTCTCCACATCAGACCACCTGCCTTTCTTCCTGAAACAGGGCAGGAATCTTCACAGGCACAAGAGATAGGGATTCTAAGGCCTTGCTCCATGATCTGCTACTCACTAGCTAACTGGGAAGACAAGCCTTTTCCCCTACCCTCCCTTGTGAGCAATGTATGGAATGTACCCTCCCTTTGTCCCCTGACTCTTATGGTAAGGGCCAGGTCTACTGTAAAAGCAAGGGGGTGGGAAAATATCTTCAAGGGTGAGAGTGGTCAAGAATCCATATTCTGTACAGGGAGAGAGATTCCCTAAACAAAAGAAAGACATTTCAAGAAATGCCATGCTCATGACCCAATTTAAAATCACCAGAGCAGCAACGTCTTTATAAGCTGGACCGATTTTTTATTAACTGCTAATCTGATATAATTCAGAGCAGTGACCCCTTCAGCTTTTCTGCCCCTCAATCTGAAGTCCCTTCCCCATTTTTCTACTTTCTTGATTAAAACTTTTCCCTTTAAATTTGTGTTGTTGCCTCAGCTCAGCCACAGTTCGTCACAAGCTTCTCTTGGCCTCACACTTCTTTGCTTAACTCCTGGAAAAATGGAGCAGACTTTAGCCTGATTCTCCTCTACAACCTCAGTACAGACCATATCTTTTTGCTCTATAATTTTTCCTCATCAGAAGCCAAACATATTAGACACTTTTAAGAATGTTGCTGGTTGAATCCTTCCAAAAATAGAGCACACGCACCCACACGCCCAAGCTGCATAAGAATGGCAATACTAATGGCACACTGAAAATTTCAGGCAATGGGTCATTCTCTAGGCATAAAAGAGACTCCATGCACCCAAGCAAAAAAAAAAAAAAAAACCCCACAACAACAAAAATCAGTTAATCATCAGGGGCACAAGGAACTCACTAATAGAAAGCTTAGAAAAAGAACAGACAAATGCAAAAAGATATATAGGCCAATATATACCTGAAAAAATATTCAATTTTAATGACCAACTAAAAGAATAAGCCTCACAGATAAAATTGTAATTTTTGAAAAAAAGATAATACTTGATGTTGGAAAAGTGCAGGGAAATTGGTATTAGTAATGAATATAAATGGGTGCTGCT
>NW_022900928.1:81517837-81532301 GCF_012274545.1 Fukomys damarensis
CCCCCCAAAAAAAAAAAAAAAAAAAAAGCCCCCTGAATCCTTTTAATTACCATTCACTTCCTGTATACCTCCTTTTTCATCACTGCTGATTACAGATATATCCATGTCTGAATAATATCTTTCCACTTTATAATCAGACAACTACCACTTACTCTGATAACCTGAAACACTCTAAGTATGATTTTGCCTGCAGAATACTCAGTCTGCGTTTGGTCTCTTTTCAGGAGGTAGGTAAATTACCATACACTTTGAGGCAGAAAGCAGACTAGAACAACATACTAAGAAGACAGCCTGTCCAAGGTTAGACTTGGAGGGTAGTTCTAAATGCATGAGGCTGAAAATCTGCATTCCCGGGTGTTGCCGTGAAGGGAATATGCCCATTAACCTCGAACCTCAAGGTTGTCAGACTTAGCCTCATATTAAATCTTCTACAACAAACCAATCTATTCAGAAGGATCTATTTTCATGATGGGACTTATTACATCTTCATAGTATAATTATAGCCTATTGAAAAGCTCCCCACTCTTTTAAAAACTCATCTCATTGAATTCATACTAAAGCTCTGTCAGAGAAGAATACTTAGTATTCCTAGTTTGCACATAAGGAGGAAGAGACCAGGTCTGTCCCAGTCTCACCAGGAAAAGCAGCCATACTCTGGAATGGAACACATCCTCCACATAGTGAGTTAGAGGTCATAACCAACTGTCTTAGTTACTTTTTTCTAGCTGCTGAGACAAAATACCTGACACCCAAAGTTAAAGGAGGAAAGGTTCATTATAGCTCACAGTTTCATTTCATTGTTGGCTGACACCAAGGCAAGGTGGCATGGCAGAGAGGCATCGCAGAGGAGAAATAGTTCATGGTGGGCAAAAGGCAGCAAAGTAGTGAAGTAGTGAAGAAGCAGCAAGTGATAGCAGCAGCCCTTTTTCTGTCTCTTTTATTATATCTAGGGGGCTCTGGATGCCAACTCAACATGTACCAGTAGGGTAACTTTTTTAACAGGAAACTTTCTTCTAGGTTTCCTAGCAGAGCTCAACTAAGGCACATAAAAGACCAGGTTTTGGATGTTGCTATATGAACCAGACTCATGTTTTGCACATTCATTGATACTTGACTCCATGCCTAGCATTCTGCAATGCGGGAGAGGGCCAAAAGAGAAGTCACAGATGGGTGCCTCCCAGCACTATCTTCATCAGTGACCAAAGGATATCAAGGAGAATCCAGAGCCGGGAGGGACTCAATTCCCCAGAATGTTGGCTTTACAGGAAAGGAGGCCTGGATCCAAGTTTCAAAGGACAGTTTGTACTTTCCCTGGCATCAGGGTTATATGGAAGGGCACAGGGTGTGTGGAAACTGGTGGACTTTATAGAAGTTGAGAGCTGCCTGCTTTGCTAGGGTATCTAGATTCTTCATTCCTATTTTTCTTCATTCCCATTTTATAGTTTCAATGACAAGCTCAAGGCCACCCAGCAATGAGAGTTAGAGCAAGAAATAGCCATGGTTAGATCTTTCTTTAAAAATCAGACTCAAAGAGTAAGTGGAGGAAGAAGTGAAGGCTGAAGCTTAGATGTGCAGCAGCCAGCCCTGAGTAAGGTGCCAGCAGGGAGGCTGATAAAGAGCCACTCTAGACACGTGACTGAGTACCGTGTGTTCCGTCATGAGTGGGGTCAGAGGGAAGAGGGGAACTGGCATATGCACAAAGAGTGTGTGGCCTTCCACACCAGTCAGGCTCTCAGTAGTCCCACATCCTGCCTGTGGGGGGTCTTTGCACTTACTTCATCCCCATGTGCTTACCTCCTCGTACTGCCTAAACTTTGAAATCTACATGAGTTGGTAATCACTTGAAAATTTTCAATTAAGTGTAAAAAAAGAAAAAAACAAGTAAATCTATTCTTTCTTTTGACTGCTCTATTGATTAAAATGAATGTCTGTGCTGGGGTTGCTGAACCATGAAAAGCAATCTGTCTTAGGTGGGTAACAACAGATCGTTAGGAAATCATTGAGCTAAAGGAAAGAGTCAAGAAAAAAAATTCACACAGATTCACGTGTTGGGGTGTCAGTGTGCCTCTCTGTAACTACATTGCTGTGTATAGATAGTGCATTTCTATATATAGGAGACATATGCCACACACTTCAATCAGCAATCGTGAGCCAAAGGCACAGGCAGGATTCCTGACAGAGTGGCAGGATCGATGGCCTAGCAGATTCTGAGCAATACTGGAGGGAGTGTGCGGGTGGGGACCAGGAGTGAGGGGCTATTCAGTTAATAAATTCAGCTCTTAAACAACTCTTCTCTGACATGTGAGTTTGACAGAACCTACAACATTGCACTTCAAGACTATTCTCTGGAAAATTTGGGAAAAATAAGTGGCATTAATATGTATGTCTCTAATTTCATCAAAATGTTAGTTTATGAGAGCTATTCCACATACAAGAAAACTTTTGCTTATAAAAAGGAAAAAAGGCAAATAAGAAAGAAAGAACTCTCAGCTACTACTCTTCCCCTGCAAATAAAATAGCCATGACCAATTCTTCAAGGTAGTCCTTAGCTGTTAAATCAGAATCCACCTATCTTTTGAAGGCTCTGAATTCAAGTACTCACCTTCTATAAAATCCTCATCAATAGAGTAAGCAGGGGGAGGAAAAAGAGAATGAGGGTTTTCCATTAAATAGGCAAGTAAAAGTAAAGAGGCAAGGGCCTTCCTTTCTTCTAGGACAGCTTCTGTCGAATACCCCTTAACTAAGCTATTCAGATTAGCTCTAATATGTCCCCCAGGACCTTCTTTTCACAGACATCTTCACTCCCTTCTTCTGCACCCTAGACTCCATGTGGATCTGTCCATCCTGCCTCCCAGCCTCAACCTTCTTCCCTTCCCTGTGCTGTCTGTCCCACCCAAACATAGATCAATTGGCTTCAGAACACTTCTTTGGTTCATCCATGTGCTGGAACAGTGCACCTGTACCAGGCAGAGTCCTTGAACCGCCAGGTCACATCTAAGGAAACAATGATTTAGCTGGAAAAATTGTGTGAGTACAGTGAACCATGTGCCATGCTGGGATACATATCGCCTTTCCTTTTCTAGCTGTGCAAATTTAAGCTCTTCACCTAAACTCTTTGGGCTTCGGCTTTCTTATCTGTAAACAGGATTAATAATTGCTATGATGGTAGCTGTCAATGGCACTTTCTAATTGTTTTATCCTCTTGACAGGGTTAAAGATTTCCCAGAAATCTGAAAGCAGTCTTGACTCACTGGTGCTCAACATCTGAGAGGTGGAAGCTGGTGTTTTCCCGCCCCTTCAGAGCGCAATGGAAAGACCTAGTTGACTAAATACACATAACATTCTTAAAACAGTGCCTGGTACAAAATAAATACTGATACTCATTTCCTCTGTTCAGATGCTAAAGAATAATGATAGCAACTCAATTTTTTGACAAAGAATAAGAACTACACCAGCACTTATGTTGTTAAATACTGAGTCAGGTACAGATTCATAGAGGGATCGGGCAAAAGGTGGTCCCTAAAATGTCTTCAAAGGAAAAACAGGCAATATCCCAAATGATCAGAGAGGGGACCATATAATCTTTTGAAAGTTCCCTTTCAGCCAGGTCTGCTTGTGCATCCTTTTTCTGACAGGTCGCAGAGGTGCTGGGACCCTGCCATGAAAGAACCGGCCTGAGAGGGATACCAAAGGCTGGCCAGACATTGGCATGAATAGAAATCTAACACTTAAAAACTAAAATGAAGGATTTGAGAATGAATGAATGGGACTATAAAAATAATGAATACAAATCACTTTTACACTAAATGATTTGAGAAAAAAGATCTACTAATATTGAAGTCCATTAACTTTTTGAGCTCAATTAAACTTTTATTTCAGTGCACATAATAATTACTTAATGTTCATTAGTGTTGCCATAGGTATATAGAATTTGCAATAAATACACGGCACTTCTGATCGCGTATAGAATACTCTGGTTCCCAGAAGGTTTCAGTGTATCTCAGATTGCAAAGTGATTTACTCTGTGTTTTTAACTTTTCTTTTTTATAATTTTAGGAATTTTTAATAGAAAATGTGATTGAAAAAAAGACTGCCCTCAAATAATTAATAATTAAGTTATTAGAAAGCATATAAAAACCTAAAAAGTTTCTGAAAATAGATTAAATGCTACATGCATAAAGGGTTAATCGGTTGCTTCTTTTAATTTACTTTTCTCAATCAAAAAGTTCCATCCTCCAGTTTAAATAGCTGTCAATAGCACCTGCAAATTGATTTATCCTTTGATGAAGTTAAAGATTTTCTCAAAATTTGGAAACAGTTTCTGGATCCTTGCTGTTGTTATTCAGCATTTGTGAGTTTTGTTTTTCCATTATTTTTCATCTTAGAATTCATTTGGAGACCAACTTCTCTTTTCCTTAGATACATCAATATAGAAAATGTAATAGAAGTTGCTTATCAGGCATTTGGGATGGGTGAAGTTTTCTCATAATGAAGCTAGATGAAATTCCCAAATGTCCTGGTGGAGAGGAATGCCATAACATTTCACTTGTGGAAAAATGGCTCCATGCAAAAAATAAAGTTATATCAATCTCAGTACTGAAGAAATCAGAGTCTTTCCTTGCAAGAGCATAATCATTCAATGACACAGATGTCTGGACTGTATTCCTAAGCTCATTTAATCTCTCTAATCAAACCTTTACCTTTAGTTTGTGTATGGTGTGTGTGTATGTTGTGTGTGCACACCCACATTCATATGCAGGCATATGGACCTCAGGTGCAGAGAAATAGCATTAATCACAAGTTGTCTCTATGGACACCCTATTCCATTGGTGCCACGAACACTCCAGTGGAGTCTGCGTGACAATGCCAGTCACCTGGCAGAAACCAGACCTGAGGTATCGTCCCCACAGGGTTAAGCCTCCTGGAAGTCCTTGGCACACACCGCATGCGAAGTCAGCCATGAGGAGAATAGCTGGCCTCTCTGCCTGCAGTTTGGGGACATTGGGTTCATTTATAATTCTGTTCTATTTTGTCATTATTACTATTTGTTCATTATCTGTAGAATTGTATGCTGGGCCCAGGAAAGATCAGGAACAATTAGATGTTCCTAGAGATGGGGAGGTGTTGGGGCACAAGAGGACGGGCGGCCAAAGTGCTGACCCTGAGCCTGGGACTGTGAAGTCCTGAAGGTGATCCTGAAGGTAACATGCTGAAGCCAGTCCTTTGTTTTACAAACTTCCCCTTCTGACTGCGTATAGGTGTGGTCTTACCTTGACTTAGTGGTCTTAGCTTTTGTGATTGTATATAGGTGTGGTCTCACCTTGACCTTGTGGTCTTAGCTTTTACAGTACTATTGTCTATCTTTCTCATGCCTGCCTGTGACTGGAATCACTCTTGAAGTGTGCCCTTGAAACTAGTATATATACATCTAGAGTTAGAAATAAAATTGCAGCAGCTACTACCTTCACTACTCAGTGCTGTGTGGTTTCTGACTGTCACCGCCAAACCTGCTCCCACCTTTCTGAAGATCCCTGTTCTCCTCGTGAAATCCAGTCTTTGCTCCCCTACGGTCGGCAGCACATTGATTACTTCATGTACCCATTGTGTGCCGTTCTTCACTGTTATTTCCTTCTCCCACAGGCAGCCATTTGAACATCCTTGAGAAAGATGGTGAGAGTTGAACAGATAGAAAGAAAGAGAGAGAGAAGGAGAGAGATAACAGTGTCACCTTGGTTCAGGAGTGCTTTTGTTTGTGAGCAGTTTTGTTCACAAAAAGAAGCATTTGAAAAAATTTTGTTTTTGTATGCTAACTCTGCATCAGGTGGTAAACACAACCTTGGCCAAGTTTCCCACATTAACAGAAACATGGCTATCTTAGCCTCTTTAATAAATGGTGTTGGAAAAACTGGATTTCAACCTGCCACAGATTAAAACTAGACCCTTATCTTTCACCATGCACTAAATTAAAATCCAAATAGATTAAAGATCTAAATATTAAAACAGAAACATTAAACTTGCTGGAAGGTAAGTTAGGCAGAACTCTAGAAGACATTGGCATAGGAAAAGACTTTATGAAGAAATCCTCAGTAGCATGGAAACTAGCAGATAGAATCAACAACTGGGATCTCATCTTACTAAAAAGCTTCTGTACTTCAAAAGAAACCATCAGCAGAACTAAGAGACAACCTACAATGTGGGAAAAAATTTTCACAAGCTGTTCCTCAGACAAAGGACTATTATCAAGAATATATAAAGAACTCAAAACAAGCAGCCCCCCCAAATATAAAGACCCGATTCAAAAATGGGCAACCGAAATGAACAGACATTTCTCAGACAAAGAAGCAAAAGCAGCAAGTAAATATATGAAAAAATGTTCCACATCACTGGTCATTCGAGAGATGCAGATGAAAACAACACTGAGATTCCATCTCACCCCACAAAGAATGGCTGCTATCAAGAAATCACACAATAACAAATGTTGGCGGGGTTGTGGGGAGAAAGGAACCCTTCTCCATTGTTGGTGGGAGTGCAGACTGGTACAACCACTATGGAAATCAATATGGAGATGCCTCAAAGAGCTTGGACTGGAGATTCCATTTGACCCAGCCATCCCTCTGCTGGGTATCTTTCCAAGAGAATTAAAAGAATCATATCACAGAGAAGTATGCGCACCCATGTTTATAGCGGCACAGTTTGTAATAGTTAAAACTTGGAAACAGCCTATTTGCCCATCAGTTGGAAACTGGATAAGGAAGATGTGGTTTTTCTATAAAATGGAATATTACTCAGCCACAAAGAATGAGAAAATAGATTCATTCATAGGAAAATGGATACATATTGAAGATATACTCCTAAGTGAAATAAATAAGTCACACATGTGTAAATACTGAATAGTTTCTCTGGTGTGAATAATCTGCAATAATACAGAAGATCCTAATAAGATTACTGACATTGAGAAATGGGAAGAAAGGAGCTAAAAGTGTAGGGAAGATGGGATGGGTAGGGGAAGGGTAAAAAGGGAAAAGAAAAAAATGTGAGATAATGAAAAGATGGAAATAAAGTGGTTGTAGATGGGGAGGGGAGGAGGGGGTGAAGGGAGGGCAGGGAAAAAATGAGAACCAAGACTTGTCATGTAGAGGTACAAGATCCCAACAATGGATGTAAATGTACTGTATCCCTAAAATGTACCAATAAACTCAATTAAAGCTGAAAAGAAACATGGCTATCTTTTCCAGAATCATGGAATGAATTAAGTTCATAAAGTAAGTACCACTGTCTAAGTGATAGATGATATACACACACACACATATATATTCACACATCTACTCCTTTATTTGTACGTGGTATGTGACTGGTTTACAGGTATTTTCTTTTACCTGTGTTGTGTTGCCCAATAGACTTCCTGCAGCTTCTTCCCACCTTGAACACAGTCATTTTAAGATCTCGCCACAGTGCGCTGGATAGATCTGTTCTGTTCTCAGTGTGTCACCATCATTGTGACACACTGTGTCACATTATTATGATTCCATAATGCTCTGTTTGCCCTTCACATATTTAGGTACTTCCATCTCTCCACCACCATTGGCAACGCTGCAATGAGTACCCTTGTCTGTGTGCCTGGACAGACTCAGGAAACCTTCCCTGTAGAGAGAGACCTGCACCCTGGAGAGAGCTACTTGCCAGCAGGATATCCGTATATGTACTTTAAACAAATGCTGTCTGATCGTTCTTCAAAATGCAGATCCCACTGTATGCTCCCACCCTGAGGGCTCCTGCATGCCCACAACCCCAATAGCACCTTACTCCACTTTCTAAGTATTGAAAGTTATATGGGTGCTTTAATTTTCTTTAATTTCAGTCATTTTCTGGCCTCTCCTTATATGAAATTTGTGACTTATATCCTGTTTTTCTGTTGTAATCTGTGTCTTTCTCTTGCTGAGTTGCAAAGATGCTCAAGTACTGATCTCTAGTCAGTGTATCATCATATACATCGACTCGATCTATTACTGTCAAGTTTATCCATGAGTTCTCTGCTCAACATATAGCCTTCATCTTCTAAATCAACTTTTGCCTTTATATACTTTTTTACCTTGTGTTTTTAAAAGTCTTCCCTCAACCTGGAAGTTCTCCAACATCGCTTTCTATTAACTTTATGACCCACCTTTCAAACTGAGTTCTATAATGAATTTGGAGTCCACCTCCACATATGGCTTCAGCTAAGGGTCCAGTTTCATTTTTCTCCCTGTAGTATGCCAATTGTTCCAATCACATCTGTTAAAGTGATAGTATCTTACTATTGCACTTAATACCATTTATAAAATGTATCAAATACATTCGGGGCTATCTCTGCAGACTCTATTTTCTCCACTGATCTTTTTTTTTTTTTTTTACATTAGTAACCAAATATTTTAGTTTTTTGTCTATGGAACATCTTAATACAGGAGAGTAATGTTCTTCATTTACAAATTTGATTTAGCTATATATGGGCCTTTCTCATTTCATACAAATTTTAGAATGTGTTTATTGAGTTCTTTCATCTAAAAAAATCCAGCTAGTACTTTCACTGGAAATTTACTGAATTTATAGATTAATTTGGAAATATTGACATCTTTGTTATAGTAAATTATCCTATTTAGAGCATGAACTGATTCAACATATATTTGGATTATTTCTACATAGCCATAATATATTTTTATATTTTTCCATAAATATTTACTACATTCTTTGTTAGTTACTATATACTTTGTTTTAAATTTTGGCCATTTTTAGTGGCACTTTGGATTATAAAAATATTCTAGTTGGTTACTGCGAATATGTAGAAATGTTTTTGACCATTGCAACTTAATGTTGTATCTAAAAACTTCACAGGCCTCTATTTTTGTTTAGCTTAATTCTGTTGGTTTTCTTTGCATGTGATCATATTATTTATAAGTGACAGTTTTGGAATTTCCGAACATTTCACTTTTGATTTTTTTGTTTGCCTATATTCTTCTTTTGAAAAAGAATATTAGAATATCTGCTTTAATTCAAACCAATTTGGGATTGCTTTACCTCTAGTACAGTATTGGCTGGAGACTTACATGCTCCCTTCTTTTGGGTACATCTCTACATCTTCATTTGTTTTGAAGTGCCCTGTAAGATTTCCAGGAGCTTGACCAAAATACCTATCGCATTCTGTGAATAGGGATGTAAAAGCAATTAAAAGCCATGCATAGGAAGAATGAACTTTCCTCCCCCCGCCCAAAAAAAAAGGTAGAAAAGGGTAAGGTATGAAGTTGTAATCGAAGCTATTTCCTGGATACCTGTATGGGGGAGATAGCTGCATTCTGCTTATCAGTATAAATAACAACTAAGATACATGCTGTCTTTTCAACGTGCCATGCCCTCTTGTAACCATTTTGAATGTTTTACCTCATTTTGCCTTGTAGCCCTGTGTGGCGAGTAGTGTTGCTTTTCCATTTCACAGATGGAAAGAACTGAAGCACGAAGACATTAACTACTTTGCCAAAGGAACACAGCTTGAGCGAACCAGGGTCAGAATTCTGATGCCCTAGTCTGGCCCTGGCATCTGTGCTCTCAGTCATTGGCTGTGTCCTCCATGGCCCAGGACACCTTGTCACACTCAGAAGGAAAGTTCCAGCACTTCTGACAACAGTTAGGGGTGTGCCTTGTCACCTTTAGCAGCCAGTGTTGACTTCGTGTCTTTTTGTAGCACAACAAAAGAGAGAGGGGGCTATTCCTTCATATTTGTGGTCTTGGTCTCATTTCTGTTTGCCTCAGCTGGCAGAGCCTTCAAACCAAAGTAGCATAACTGCTGTCTCAAAGAATGTTCTGCAAAAGAAGAGGAAAGAATAAGAAGTAGGTCTGGCAGGCCACTGCTTAAAGAAGGCTGAGTAAGGCGTACAGCCTGGAGAAGAAAGCAACTTGCTAGTGCCTCTGACCAGGGCTTCAAAAGAGAAGCACTATTATTTTGAGCATTGAAAGTTCCCAGATTAGAAGCATCTGTATTCAAATGTGAATAGTTTTCCCTCTAACCCTCTTCTCAAAAACTCCAAGAATAACACACAGAGACTAACATTCTAGCTTATAGGTATTCTGCTTGTTGAAATTATTGGTTCTTTCTGTGTAGATAATAGAGTGATGACGAGATAATAGTGTATTGTCTGTCTGCTAAAAACAAACAAGTCTTTTAAAATTATGATGAAGCATGTTTCATGGTGCAAGAATAGGCTGGAAGTTGGCTGCTAAATCTGGTTCTGAATTGGAAGTGTAGTTATTAGAGGCGCTAAATTAAGAGACTAAATCCACCTGGTAAAAGCCTTGCTGGAGGAAATAGAGGCCAAATTAAAGCTCCCTTGTCTCAGGTTAGAGAGTGTGAAATGGGCATTTCTTGACACATGCACAAGTCCTCCTCATGTGTGGTGCTCTCCCCATGAATTAGTGAGTCCAGGTTTTTATGGAGCTCTGAGACACCAGGATTTCTATTGTCAAACTACCATTGTGCTCACAACTGCTAGGAATAAGACACCTCAGCAAACTCGAATGGTGGCAATTTTGTGACGTATAACATTGATTTATGCTTACAATCAAAACATATTTCCCATGATAACTTATTCTCAACAATTTATCATGATTATTTGTGCCACAACTTTAGCATTTCTGCCTTCCTGTCAACCCTGGAGTAGAAACACACACCATATACACAAAACAACACACTATCCTTCAGAGGCAGGGCTTTAAAAAAAATCAATGTCACAGCAGACTCTTTTGTATTTTGTTGTGACAAGACTGAATTTAAACAGCCCAGGAAGTCAAAACAACAAGAGAAATATCAATACATATTAATTTAATCAAGAAGATCTGCTCTGTCATCACCACCTACACTTGAATCATGGTTTCACGGTGCAGCCGGTAGCTCATATCTCACCACAGGTATTTTCAGTCTCCAGTGGTCATCCAAATGCAGGATAGCAACAGGCATCTGGACATCATCTTTGCATCTATATGAGATTTTGTCACAAAAGTTTTAAGAAAATCGCTCCTCAGGCAGGTTCTGGCTCACTTGTTTGAATTCACAATCTTAAGATGCCTTTTATCCAGCAAATGCCTTTCTTCAATAGCTTTAAGTATGGGCTGATGCTGGTAGTGAAGAAAGGATTCACAATTTTCAGGGTGAAATATAAAATTAAAATATGGAGTCTCTCATTTAAAAATTATTATGAATTTCAAAGTAGCAGCAGCAGTGCTTCCAAGCATCGTGAGACTCAGAGGCTCATGAAGCTAGCAGGCTACTATTTTAACCTCTCACCTGGAGACCCTCACAGGGGAAGGGATATGGCCAGATTGCCAGGGAGGGGCCAAGTAGCTGTTAACGGAGAGCCCTCAGGCAGATAGCTGTGTTCAGGAAAGCTTCCTCTACCCACCCAGAAAGACAATCAAAAGCATTTCCTTCTGATGGAGAAGAGGCCCAACAACAGACTGCCTTTGAGAAGGAAATAATGCATTTAAATTCTTAGCACCCAGTCAAATCTAAAATTCTTTCTTTCTTTCTTTCTTTCTTTCTTTCTTTCTTTCTTTCTTTATTTCCAGTATCAGGGGTCAAACTCAGGATCTTGCACTTGCAATGCAGGCATGGCACCACTGAGCTACAGCCCCTTTGTTATTCTGTTATATCAATTCTAGATCTACCCTTCTATGTCTTCATCCCTTGTGTAGCATGGACAATATCCAGCCAGAAAAATACCACTATAATAGTCATGCTTTTCAGTTCACTTGAAATTTTTTGTGCTTCTTATTAACTGTGCGGGGGGAGAATTGCACCTGCAACTCAGATAGATACTTACTTTGCTTTCTGGGAGATAATTAGAGGTGGGTTTGAGGGGATGAGACTAGGTAAGGAGGCTGTTAAAGTAGTCTATCCAGGGCTCACAGGATGCTCTGGTAGAATCTTGGTGGGAGTGATGGAAAGGAGCTCATAGATTTGAAAAATATGTAGTGAATAAAAATCAGGAAACTCTGATGCTGAAAATGCAAGAAGAGACAACTTCTTATGGGTAAACCCAAGGATTTTCGCTTTAAATATGTTGAGTTTTCTTTTCCTGTGCGATACAGAAGTAGATCTCTGATATAAGAGTCTGAAGTTCAGGTTATGAGGCCAGGGTTAGAAATATAGATTTAGGAGTCATTGGCATATAGATGATAATTAAAATCATGACAGTGACTGTGGTTACCCAGAGAGCATGTGGAGTGAGAAAAACAGTGGGAGGAGGACAGAACCCTGTGAAATGGCAGTCTTTACAGAGCAGATGGAAGAAAATGAGCCCACAGTGGGGCCAGAGAAGGAACTCTCCAAGGTACAAGGAGAGCCAGAGAACACCATGTCATGGAAGCCTCGAAAGAGGAGTGATTAATTATATCCCAAGTAGCAAAGAAATCCAATAAGATTAGGATGTTAAAATGCCCACTGCATTTGACATTTAAGAGCTCCTAAGTGACATTTGCTGAGAAAATATTCAATTGAAAGTGGGAGTAGAAGCCAAATTATTAAGGGCTAATGAAGAGAGGAGAGGATATAGTGAGTACAGATTTTCTGGAAAATTATGGATGAAAGAGGCAGAGGTAGACCAGATAGCTCCATCTAAATGGCTACTTGGCACACTGGATAGCTGTGGTATTGCCAATGCTGCTTGTGATTCTTCCTACTCACAAGCAAGGGATGGATGTCTTTCCATTTTCTGATATCCTCTTCAATCGCTTTTTTCAGAATGCTATACTTTTCAGAGTAGAAGTCTTTGATTTCTTTTGTTAGGTTGATTCCTAGGTATTTCAATTTTTTTGGATGCTACTGTGAAAGAAATTGATTGCCCCATTTCTCTCTCAGTGAGTCTGTTTTTGGTGTACAGAAAAGCTATTGATTTTTGTATGTTGACCTTGTATCCAGCTACTTTGCTGAATTTGGTTACTAAGTCTAGAAAACTTTTGGTGGAGTTATTGGGGTCTTCTAAATAGAGTATCATGTCATCTGTAAATAATTAAAATTTGACTTATTCATTTCTGATCTTTATTTCTTTTATTTCTTTCTCTGTCTCATTTCTGTGGCTAATGTTTCCAGAACTATACTGAAGAGGAGTAGTGAGAGTGGACATCCTGTCTTGTTTCTAATTTTAGTATGAAGGATTTTAGTTTTTGACCACTTAATATGATATTGGCTGTTGGTTTTCTATAGATGGCTTTTTACCAAGTAGAGATAAAAACCATCTATTCCAAATTTCTATAGGTTTTTTATTTGTGTGTGTGTATAATTATTTTTCTCATTAAGTTTATTGGTACATTTAAAGCAAACCATACTGTTACATTTATCATTGGGATCGTGCATTTTTACATAATATGTCTTGGTTCTTATTTTTTCCCCATACCCCTGCCATCCCTTCATCCCCTTCATCCTCCCCTATCTACACTTTTTTTTCCATTTTTTTCCTTTCACACACTTCAGTAAATATCAAATAGTTTCTCTGGTGTGAAAAAACTAAAAGTGTAAATAAGGTTCAAATCATATAATGGATAGTGTGAAATAGGAAGAAAATGGTGAAAGGGGATGTGGGAAGGGGAGGGGAACAGAAATCTATAGGGCTTTTATCATGAATGGGTGCTGGATTTTATCAAATGCTTTTTCTGCATCTACTGAGATAATTATATGGTTTTGTCCTTGGCTCTATTAATACAGTGTATAACATATATTGATTTGCATGTGTCAAACCATCCCTGCATCCCTGAGATGAACCCCACTTGGTCAGGGTGTATGATATTCTTGATGATCTTCTGCATTTTATTTGCCAGTATCTTATTAAGGATTTTTGCATCAATATTCATTAGTGGGATTGGACCATAGTTCTCTTTTTTTGTTGGGTCTTTCTCTGCTTTTGGAATCAAGGTGATTCTTGTTTCCAGAAGTGAATTTGGGAGTAGTGCTTCCCTTTCAATTT
This sequence comes from Fukomys damarensis, assembly GCF_012274545.1. Classification (NCBI taxonomy): domain Eukaryota; kingdom Metazoa; phylum Chordata; class Mammalia; order Rodentia; family Bathyergidae; genus Fukomys; species Fukomys damarensis. The sequence continues at coordinate 81,531,820 of NW_022900928.1, forward strand.
CATTGAAGAGTTTAAACAGTAGTGACAGTAGTTACTCTCTAAACATTGTGTATAATTTAGCAGTGAAGCCATCAGGGCCTGGGCTTTTATTGGTTAGTATTTTTTTTTTATTATGTTTTCAATTTCATTGATTGATATTGAGTTGTTTCGAATTTTTTGGTTATCTTCATTCAACTTTGGTATTTCATAAGTATCTAGGAATCTGTTCATCTCTTCTGTGTTTTCCATCTTATTGGTATATATGTTCTCAAAGTAGGTATTGATGATCCTCTGGATTTCTGCTAGGTGCATTGTAATTTCATCCTTTTCATAATTGCATGAATTTGGGTCTTTTCTTCCCTTTTTTGATGTGGTTGGCTAAGAGTTTGTCAATTTTGTTTATTCTTTTTTTTAATTGAGGTTATTGGTACAATCTAGGTATACAATACAATTACATTCATCATTGGGATTCTGTACCTTTACATAACAGGTCGATTCTCATT
>NW_022900928.1:81532351-81559597 GCF_012274545.1 Fukomys damarensis
TTCCCACTTTCCTTACACCTTTAGCCCTTTACTTCCTATTCCACATTATTAATTATCTCATTAGGATCCTGTGTACTATTATAGTTTTTCACACCAAAGAAACTATTTGGTATTTCAGTTAAAGAAATCTCTGTATGAACATTAAAAATAGGGAATCCTAAAACAAAACTAAAAAGGAAAGTAAAAGAGAAAAGGCAATGATGTAACATTAAAATAATCCTTAATTCTGGAGATGAAAATGGTCCCTGAACATATTTAAATTGCTTCTCACTCTTATAGTCTTATTCTTTTTTTCATTATTTAGAGAATACTTTATTAGTTTCTGTAATCAAACCCACGTAGATATGACCTTACATATTTAGTACTATGTGTTACCCCTGTACACATGGAAAAAAAAGATAATAAATTAACACTTCTAGACCAATATGGTTGTCTATTTCTGAAGAACCAACTCTTGGCTCTGTTAATCTTTTGTATTGTTCTCTTAGTCTCCATTGCCTTGATTTCTGCTCTGATCATTATAATTTCCTCCCTTGTATGAACTTTGGGTTTGTCCTGCTCTTATTCTTCTAGAAGCTCGAGGTTCTGCATCAGGTTGTTTAATTGTGCTCACTGTGTTTTCCTAATATGCGGGTTCACTGCTATGAATTTCCCTAATAAGATTGCTTTCACTGTGTCCCATAGATTCCAATATGTTGTATTTTCATTGTCATTTAATTGTAGAAACTATCTGATTTCTTTAATTTCTTCTGTGACCCATTGGTTATTCAGAAGTGTGTTGTTCCATATCCATGTGTTTATGAAATTCTTTTTTTTATATTGATCTCCAATTTCATCACACTATGGTCTAATAATACACAGAGGATTGCTTTAATTCCTTTGCACTTACTTAGACATGTTCTGTGAGTGAACACGTGGACTATTCTGGAGAGTGACCCATGTGTAGCTGAAAAAATTCTGATTTTGTGGGGTGGAACACTCTGTAAACATCTCTTAAGTTTATTTGTTCAAAAGTTTGATTGAGTTCTAGTATTTCATTGTTTATTTTCTGTCTAATTGATCTATGTATTTGTGAGAGTGGGGTATTGAAGTGCCTCACTACTACTGTGTTAGTACTTATTTGATTTTTCATGCCCATCAGTATTTGTTTTATATAGTTACACTAGTGTTTTGTGCATATATATTTGATTGTCATTTCTTCCTCTTGTATTGTTCCCTTTACAACGATGTAATGTCCTTTTTTGTCTCTCTTAATCAGTGTTAATTTGAAATTCACTTGCTCTGCAAAAAGAATAAGTACTCCTGCTTTTCTTTGGGTTTCTGTTGCATGAGGTATTGTTTTCCACACTTTAACTTTCAGTCTATGAGTATCTTTTTGAATTAAGTGTGTTTCTTATATGTGGTATATTGTTGGATCTTGCTTCTTGACCTATTCTGCCAGTCTATTTTGGTTGGTAAATTGAGACCATTAACATTGATAGTTATAACTGATATGTATTGACTTATCCTTATCATGACCTTTTCCTATTTTTGGATTTTTACCCCTTGCATTTAATTTCTTACCTTGCCTGATAGATTCCTTCTGCTGGGCTTCATGGGGTTGTGATCCTCATTGTCTTTTCCTAGCATATTGTTTAAAACTTTTTGGAGTGCTGGTTTAGTATTCATGAAGTTCCTAAGGTGCTCTTTGTCATGAAAGTATCTTATTTCTCCATCAACTTTGAAAGATAGTTTTGCAGGGTTCATCAATCTGTGTTGGAGGCTGTTTTCCCTTAGGGCTTGAAATCCATCACTCCATCACTTCTTACCTTGAGGGTTTAGGTTGAAAAGTCTACTATGATTCTGATGGACTTTCCTTTGTATGTGATTTGTTTCTTTTCTCTAATTGCTTGTAGATTTTTGTTCTTCTGTTGGGCTTCTGAAATCTTAAGTATTATATGTCTAGGTATAGATTTTTTTTAATCATGGCTAGTTGGAGTCCTAGATGCCTCAATTATCTGTATGTCAAGTTGTTTTCCCCTACTTGGAAAGTTTTCTGCTATTACTTCTATGAATAGTTTTTTATGTCATCTGCACTCTCCTGTTTCTTCACTGACTCCGATCAGTCTTGTGTTATTCTTCTTTGCATCATCTAGCAGCTGCTGGATTGATTTCTCATGGTTCTTTACTATTTTTCTTTTCCTGGTTACTAATGGCAATCCTATCTTCTATATCTGAAATTCTATCCTCACATTGACTCATTCTGCTGCATAAACTTTTGATGGAGTTTTTAATCTACTGCAAATCTGTTTGCATCTTTTTTTTAAATCCTTTTGTTTCCTATGTTGGTATTCCATCATGTTCCTCGGCTCCTCTACTTTTTTTTTAAGCTATGCCCTCCACTCTAGATTTATTAATCATGACTTGCACTATGGGCACAATCTCTGCTTTTATCTGAGAAATTACTTCTGATTTCATTTTTTCTAGATCCTGTTTCATTGCCAGTTTAGGGAGTCCAGGTGGTTAAGTATCAGATTGTTTCATCGGGTTGCCCTTTGGAATTTCCTTAGGTGTTCTGGAAGTCTGGTTTGGGGAATTGTTTACACATCTTCTTAATTTAATAGATGTAGCTTGTTATGCCTTTGTTGAGGCAACTTTTTGCTCAGTGGACTTCAATTCTCAGCAAGCTTCCAAGTGGCCTTTTGTCTGAGGCTCACCAGTACACCAATTCCCGGGTTCAGAATGTTGACCTTCTGGATCCCTGAGCTCACCTGTTATATGGGCAGGCTTCTGGCTGTGGCCTGTGCACACACTTGGGATGGTATCTAGGTGTGCCTCTTGCTGGAGTCTCTGTGTACCTGTTGTCAGGAAGGACCTTTGGCTGGGGGCTGTAATCCCCAGTTCCTATTATCTGAGCAGGCTCCTGGCTAGGGTCTCTGTGCACTTATCAATGGTATCAGGGCTGGCCTCTGGCTGAAGATTGTGCACCTGTGCAGCTTGGGCAGGCCTTTTGCTGGGGGCATGTGCCCAAGCCTCTGGGGTTGGGGTGGAGCCCTGATTTGGATCTGCCTGCAGCACTGCTACTCTGAACCACACTTCTGTTCCCCAGGATCTGCATGTACTCCCAGGCTAGCACTTTTGCAAGTTTTATTTTATTCCATTTAAAAGATTTTTTTGGATACACTAAAACATCATATTTTTTAACTGTATTGGACAATGAACACAATATTTACATATCATTGAATCTCTTATACCCCAAGATCTCAAAGCCACACCCAGGATTGTGTGAAGTGTATCTTGTTCATTTTAATAAAATTACTTCTAGCTGGGTGTGGTGGCACACCCCTGTAATCCCAGCACTCGGGAGGCTGAGGCAGGAGGATCGCTGGGCTACATAGTGAGTTCCAGGTCAGACTCAACTACATAGTGAGACCCTGTCTCAAAAAACCAAAAAATAAATAAATAAAATAAAATTACTTCTAATCAAGAAGAAGATGTACAGCTGGCAACAGAAATTTGCCTTGTACATGGAATAAATGAGACCTAAGATGATTTAGTAATGTATCAGAGGACACAAAGAAAGGATAACAAAGCCAAAGTTGGGACTCTGCCATTCATGTGTCATTCTGTTAGCACCACAATTTAGCATCACAATTCTGAGCTGGAAATGTGATCACCACACAACAGACAAGTGGAAAATTGGCCATTCAGCAAAACATGGTGGAAGGAAAGCAGGCTGCTGGGTGAGTTCCATCATTTATTACCACACTGGTCATAAATTTTCACACCTAATTAATCAAGCTTGCTCTGTAATCACTTTTCTACATGTGGTATTGGTGGATTTTACAGCTGCAGTTTTAATGAGCTGCTGTTTCTTTTGACATTTGGAAATCTAATCTGGAAAAATGATTCAATGACTTGTAAAGATCTTTCCCATTATATCTTTAGCCATGTAGCTTTCTAGGGTCCTTGAGGCAAATAAGGGGCAGCCACACTTCTCATATAGCTGTTTTTTATGCCAAGACCTGACAGGCCAATTCCTATGGAGATACCAAACAGATGTGGCTGGTGCCCAGGGAGCTAATGAGAATTAATATTCATGATTGCCAACACATAGAAAATAAATAGAAATTTGCAACTTGACTTATGAGAAGATGATATTTGAAAACTCAAAAGATCACATACAGTACTAAACATTTGGGAGACCAACTCATCTTAGGAAACAAGATAGGAAGAAAAAATATATTCAATTCAGTAGGAAACAACTATTGAAGTATAAAAATGTGTCTGCTACTGAGAGGGATATAGCAGCAGGAGCAATATCTTCACTTACAAGGAACATTAATTAATATTCTGTATCCTATGTAATCCTTGTAATTACTTCTCTAAAATGGGGGTGTTTTGCTGAGAAAAGAGCTCCTGGAGGAAATACACATGTCAAAATGCATTATTCCTAAGCTTGTGGCACGTACAGAATAGACTAAATTGGCCTTCTTATTCCCACAGTAAACCTCGAAGGAGCTCTCGGATTAAAAACTGGCAGTCATTGCTCTATCAAGCTGTTCGTTCCCAGGGATTTGTGATTCTCAAGTTGGAGAAGGCAATCTGGAATCAGAACAATTGCCTGTGAATTTTGCAGCCACTCCATCCTAATATATTGAATGAGATTAATAAACAATTGTTCCTTTCAAATCACACAATATTCACAATCTGCTCTTGTCAGATGACTCTCTTGGGAGTGTGATTGATGTAGTACGTTCTGGAGTATCATCGTTCCTCTCACCCACCCTCAACTATTTGCCTAACAAATTAACAGGTAACTATTTGCATAGTCCACCTAGTCCTGTTTTCTTCTTTGCGTTCCTCCTTAAGTCACTAACAGGTTAAAAAAAAAAACTCAGCTATAAAGTGAAACAATCCATTTTGGTTGCTAGCAGGTAAAACATCAGTCCAGAAAAATTGAAGTGGAGGGGTCAGAATTTGCAAATGTCGTTTCAGGCTCAGAGCTCATAAGTATGCTGTAGTTCAAGGAAACTTTGCAAATAGACTGAAAAGAAACTGAATCAAGAAACTGGTTCTGTGGTGGGGTGATATTTCAAAGTGGCACCACTGAAAAATCAAGGTTAAAAACAAAACATAGAAGATCCTGTATTGTGTTTTAAAATTACACATACACACACCCATAGTAAATGCATAGACTATCTTTGGAGGAGAACAAGTGGAATTAATAACAGCTCCTACTCCCTGGAAAGAAACAGAATGCTGGCAGACAGGAGAAGGATGGAGGTTTCCTTTGTACTCTAAACATCTGTGGTTCCCTTTTAAATTTTGTTCCATGTACCTACATAACTTATTAGAAAAAATAATATTTTTATATGGTAGTTTTCCCACCAAGAGCTAAGCTATCTAGTCTCATTTCCAGGACCAAGATTAAAGAATCATTCCCTTCCAGCCCCATCTCATTCTCATTATCCACACGTTCTCTCTTTGGACAATCTTTATCCTAAAGTATTCTGTAGGGCTATTTTATGGATCATCCAGCTTACTGTTTTCAAATATCAGATCAAGAAATTGCTGAGTCATACAAATGACTTTTCTAGGGACATGGTTGGGATAAAAAACTTTTTATAGAAAACCTCCTCATGTATTTCTAAGTCTTCTTACCCAAATAGAGACCATCACCAAATGATGATCTGAAACTATTTTCCCAGACAAGTTTTTCAAATGCATTGGGCATGAATTGCTTCTGACATGTTGCAACTCTCAACTGCCCCCTAACATCTCCACCTCCCATCTGCCCTTTTCATTACTGTACCAGTCCCAGAAATGCCCTTCCCAGCATAATTAAGCAATCTAGAATAAAACATTGTGATACTTTGAAGCTCCTGATCCTGGATCTGTCCCAGGAGAAATTAGCCTCCAAGCAGGGGTTTCAGAATGGCACCAAAGAGAGCTCAGCACAGCTGTGTCTCCTGATGTTGGTGGCTGCCTCTGTGTGCTCTCATCTGCAGGGATCCTGAGTTTCCCCTAGCAGCTCATGAATTTTATAAACTAAGCTCATTATAACCAATCCATGAAATTGCAAATTTAAACTTTGTTGACAAAGACTTAGAAAAGGCTAGGTGTGTTGTGTCTCCACTACCAACCAAGGCGATGGCCTAGAAGAGTAAGCTGTCCATAGGTGGAGCCCCATTCTGGCTCCCAGAACCCAAATGTAGATTCTCCAGTCAACAGCCCCCTCTAATGATCCAAGGGAGCTCATCCTCCAGGACCAAACAGAGTGGGAGACCTGCAATCAGCACCCCCTGTCCTGTCTAATCAAGGTGGGTGCAAAAGTTTCATAACAAGCCCTTGAGTCTCCTTCCCCAGATTCTGTTCCTGTCACCCTCCAGCTTGGAAACTCTGTTGATGGCTGATGAGTCCCAAGCTAAATTCTAAACTTTTCTCATGGCTTGTAGTGTTTTCTGTTATCAGAGCACTGCCTACATGAACAGCTTCAACAAACAAATATCCCCATACCCATCTGTCAGGGTGAACCTCAAGCCTTTCTCACCATCCCTGTTAGCCCCACAATCTGGGAGCTGGTCTGTGTCTGCTATTCTGTGGTCCATGCCAACACCTGCTCACAGAGGCCACCATTCCATGGCCTTATCACCCTTAGCCACATACTCACCCTCCCCCAATTCACCTTTACTATTTAAACCTAGTGTCGTGTCCCCTGGGAATCCTGTGACTTCAGGCCCATCTTTTTTGTTCTTGCTGTCTTGGGTTGCATGTGTCTATTTTGTGTTCCCTTCTCCTTAGTCTGCATTCTTTCATGGCAAGGAGTGACTCCACCCAGGATCTCAAAAACCCAACACATTACCTGCTAATAATTGTCACTACATGCACACTTGCTGAAATTAAATGTAATGCTTAGTGGTTCTGAAATCAAATCTATTTGGGAACAAACTTTACTTCTGCAACTTCCTAAATAGTTGTGGAAGCTTACTATCTGAGCCTCGGTTTCCTCAGCTCAAATACAGTGATGATAATATATATTTTACAGAGTTTGTATAAGGATAAATTAGCCAATAGTAATGTGCTTAGCAGAACGCACAGTACTAGCAAATGTCAACCCTTATTTTCATGCACAGCTACATTTTAGCCATGAAATCATAACCAAGTTTCTTGTCCTCTCAAAGTCTGTTTTCTTATCTCTCAAATGGTATGGTAATTGTGTAATTGAGCCTAATAAATGTGATTGTCATGTGGATTTAAATATCAAAATTCTTGATAAGTATCTAGCAAAGTACTTGGCAGACAGCAACAATTTATTCTGAACAGGTTGAAGGACTCTGAAAGAGTCTGAGAAAGCCTGTGCCCTCAACTTGTTTGTTGGAGCTGATATGACTTGGAAAGGAAGACTTAAAAGCAGAAACAAGAGATGCACTGGAAAAGGACTTTCTTTCTGGCTGTTATTTTAGCTGTGAGAAGCATTTGCTGCTTACACCATCCTCCACCTACCCCCTTCACTGTGAGCCAGGGCTGCTTAAAGTCTGAGCGAATGACAAGTTATTTGTAAAAGAGAAGGAATAAAGCAGCTGACAGGCATCATCCAGAAATTTAGGAGGTGGACAAATAGAGATCTGGGCTACTGGTTCTGATTGCCTTTGGTTGTAACAGGTCCAAAGCATCTCCATTTTCATGAGAGTGCCAGTTCTTCTTTTGGAGGAGGTGGGAAGAGCTCCTCATTAAACTAATGGACCACTAATTCATTTCCAGGTGAAGAGCAAAGACCTGCAGAGCTGCTTCATCTGCTGTGTCTAAAGGGCCATTAACATAAAGGGTGGCAGGCTCTTGAGACAGAACCAGTAGTGACAGCAGTTGCTGCTGGGAGGGCCTGGGGGAGTCAGCAGGAGGCTCTGGAGAGAGACTAACAAGGCTAAATTTTCACTGACACTGCCCAGTATGGACCAGACTCAGGAAGAAGATACATTGGACCTCCGTGGGAGGGATGGAAGGCACCCAGCCTAGCTCCGTGTGTGAGTGATAGCCACACAGAGCTGCCTGAGTGAGTAAACCGGCTTGACAGTGTCCTCCCTCAGAGATGCTCTTTTGCCTGTGACCACACTCCTTCTTCTCATCCAGCCCATATGTACTCTGTCAGGGGATCTTCAAGAATGTGTTTTAATATTGCTTTTATTCAAATACTATGCTATCACAAACATTTCTTTTGCTACTAATAATTTCCAAAAAGTAAGAACATAGGATGTCAGTTTTAACTGAATGCTTATATTGTGAGTGACACCTTGCCCCTTACCCAGTGTTTCCCTTTCTTGGTATTTGTACATTGAGATGTGATAAACATCATTGTTTCTGAATTCTTCAACACCTCCTTTTCCTATGATATATTCTCAGAAGTAGCATCAGTGATACAACACTTTACAAAATTTCTACTCCCTGTCTTTGCTCCCACACAGTAGTGAGATGTGGGACCATCTGCCAGGGTTCTGTATGAGATGGACATACAGAGTAAGGGGCTTTTGGAGCTAAGGCCCAAAACTTTGCAGAATGCATCGTTAGAGATTAGAAGACAGTCTACAGGGCCACAGATCCAGGTAGGATTAAAATGTGTTGCCTTGAGGAATGAATGCTCTGGCCTTTGTCCTTGCCATACTCTGATTTATCTCTTAGATTGATCCCAAGACAGACCAACCTGACTTTCCCTATTTTCCCCTGTTGACGACTTGAGTTCCTGCCCAGATAGTCCTTCACAGAAACTTCATTTTGGAGCTGTCATTTGTGACTTCCTCATGCTGAGGGGTCTCATTTAGTGGAAAACCCCTTTGGCCTTCTTGGAGTCTAGATTGGATGTCAACTCTCAACTCTGAGTAATCCTTTTTTACATCCTTTTGCCCTATGCCTTGATCGTGACCTGTGATAGACGTGAGACATGGTTACTTTAGCACTGCTTAGAAAATCTAGGTTTGGAGTACATGCTGCCCTGTACTATTTATTCAGCCTTGAGCAACTTTCTTCTATTTGTTTCCCTCTCTGTACAGTGGGTATAAATACTTACCTCACTATGTTTTTGAGAAAATTGAACTAAGTACAGGAGAAAACCCACATGATCACTGATTTAGGCAAAACTGTATGTGTTGGTCTTCCTTTTCAATATTTTATCAGCTATTCTTACACTGACAAAATTACATATTCATTTTGTACAATTTTATTAGTACATATTAATTTTATAAAATATTGGGCTTAAATGTAATATTTAATTAAAATATTATTTTGACAGGGATCAAAATTCCAATGGCATTTTTCACATAACTAAAAAAAATAATCCTGAACCTCATATGGAACCCAAATGACCCAGAACAGCAACAAAACACTTGATTTCAAAATATACTGCACTGCCGGGAGTGGTTGTGCATGCCTGTAATCCCAGCACTCAGGAGGCTGACACAGGAGGATCACTGTGAGTTCAAGACCTGCCTAGGCTACATAGTGAGTTCCAGGTCAGTCTCAACTACATAGTGAGACCCTGTCTCGAAAAAACAAAACAAAACAAAAACAAACAAACAAACAATATATATATACATATATATATGTATATATATATATATCACATATATACATATATATATATGTGATATATATATATACATATATATATACTGCACAATCATAGTAATAAGACCAGCTTGGTACTTGAACAGACATAGACATGTAGGCCAGTGGAATAGAGGACAAGAAACAGACCCATACAATTATAGTCACCTGATTCTTGACAAGGGAATAAAAAACATATTTTGGGGGGCTGGGGGTTCTGCCACCTGCCTTGCAAGCACAAGGACCCGAGTTGGATCCTCAGTACAAAAAAAAAAAAAATTGGGGGTCAAAAAAAAAAAAAAATTGGGGGGAAAGACAGACTCTTTAATAAATGGTTCTGGGAAAACTGAATATCTGTATGTAAACAATTAAAACCAGATCACTATTTCTCACCCTATACAAAAGTCAGTTCATAATGGACCAGAGATGTAAGTATTAGACCCAAAACTTTGAAACTGCTGGAAGAAAATATAAATAAATCACTTGAAATCATAGGCACAGGCAAAGACTTCCTGAATAGGACCTTAATGGTATATGAACTAATAGCAAGAATCAACAAATAGAATTCTTTCTTATCTTAGTTTCAACAAATAGGATTCTATCCAACTTAAGTTTCTGTATAATAAAGGAAGCCATCAACAGAGTGAGGAGACTTCCTAAAGAATACGAGAAAGGGTTTGCCACCTACTCTTCTGACAGAGGATTAGCATCCAGAATACATAGAAAATTTTTAAAAAATCAATTAGCTCAATTGACAAATAGGCAACTGAATTGATATTCATTCATTAGTACAAAAAAGATTAGAAAACTAGAAATAGAAGGAAAATACCTATAATAAAATATAGTAGGCATTATTCACCAAGGAAAATCCAACCAAATACTAAATGGTGATATATCCAAAGACTTATTAAAGAAGCTCACATTCAACACTGGTAAGCCGTAATGGGAAAATCCTACACAGTGCAATAAGAAAAAAATTAAAATATTGGAGAGAAGAAAATTGTTAAATATGATTGTCTACATTAAAAAATCCAAAAGAATAAACTTTAAAACTATTAGAAGTAGTGAACAGCATTTCACCAAGATGACCAGATATGAGATCAACATCAAAAGCACTTAACTACCAAGTGATATTTAATTAGACATTTACTGAGCTTATAGATTTTCCCTACATTAATCTATAAAATCAGTAAATTCAACCACCTCAAAAGTCCCTGCAGAATCTTGTATGAAATCTATAAACTTCTAGTAAAATTAATCTTGAAGATAAAAAGTGTATGGATGGCTGATGAAATATTGAAAAGGAAGACAACAGTGGTTTTTCCTGACATGACACAAACAATTTATAAAGTGATAGTAATTAAAGTAGCATGATAGTGCCTCAAAACAGTCAAATAAATGAGTGGTACATATGCGCATAGTAGTATGTGATAAAGGTTATACGTCAAGTTAATGAGAAAGGCAGGGACTTTAGAAGAGCACTAAAGCAATTAGCTATCAGTAAGAAGAGACTGAAGTTACATCTCTAATTGAAAACCTAAAGAAAAACAAATTCCAAAAAAAAAAAGTAAAAAGCTAAGTCTATAAAATAAATCATCTGAATGTCAGAAATGATAATAGGGCAATACGTTTGTAATCATGGGATAAGAAATACTTTCTCCCATTTGGAACCAAAATAAAGGAAATAGGTTAACCCAATTCCCTAGTTGACACCATGGACTGCCCAAGATTTCTTCTTGTTAGGCTCGCCCTCTTCATTCCTGAACATCGCTCCTCCTCATAGGCACATACACAATGAATTTACGTTACTTTTTATTTACTGGTATACATGTACACAAAGGTACTGACCTATAGATTTTGTTTGTTTTAACATTCTATTTTCAGATCCATGCCATTAGCTTCTTCTTACACATTAATTCTAGCCTGCCCATCTATAGGTTGTCTTTCACTGTGTTACCATGTAGAAGACTGCGATGAATGTTCTAGAACATGCACTTCTACAGACACATGTGTGAATTTCTCCAGCATGCACATCAAACAGGGTGACCTCCGTGTCTCACAAAGGGGCTAGAATAGCTGCACAGGCTCTAGTCCCTTGCAAGACTTTTCCCATGTTCTTACATCTGTGACTACATTTAGTATTATATCGCTTTTAAATGTTTGCTACTCTAGTTGGTATAACTTTGTAGCTTATTTTCATTTTTATTTCTCTTGTTACATACTAGTAAAATTGAATATCCTTTATTTAGATTACTAGCTATTTGGATTCCCCCTTCTGTGAACTGCCATTCATATCTTTTGCTCATTTTTCTAGTAGGTTTCCCAATATTTTTCTCTGATTGACTTGTGAGAATTCCTTGTGTGTATTATATATTAATCTCTTATCAATTTCTCTTTTATTTTGCAAATATCATGTATCAATCTGTCATCCATCTGTTAAAGTTGTCTATGGTTTCCTACATTGATCAAAAATTCTTAATTTTTATGTGGTCAAAGGTCTAGTTTCTTAAAATGGATACCAAAAGAAATGGTCAAAGAGGAAAGATGTTCCTTGACTTCTCATGAGGTTATAACCCAATAAACCCACCAGAAGTTGAAAATATGTTAAGTCAAAAATACATTAAAATCACTCAACCTCCTAAACATTACAGCATAACTACACAGTATACCACAGAGGACTAGTCATTCACCCTCTGACCAGACCGCTGCCTGCCATCACCCAGCATCTTAAGAGCATATCTTGTTGCATATCATTAATGTGAGAAACAATCAATTCGAAGGTCAAAGTATGTGTCTATAATAAATGCGTAATGCTTTCACCCCATTTAGACTCAAAACATTAAGTTCAAACATTGTTAAGCTGCGGTCTATCTGTACAGATACAAAAGAGAAGCCATTGAAGTTTGATCAAATATGAATACTGAGAAAACACTGCAACATATATAATAAAGATAATAGCTTACAACATATATAATGAAGAGAGGATTGATAGTTACCTGGTGTATAAACACCAACAATTTAAGTAAGCAAAAGACAGCTAACCTAAGAGAACAGAGGAACAAATTAAAACAAAAACTGTGTAGAGGGGAGATATGGATATATAATAAACATGCGAAGTGATGTAGATTAAATCAAGGAGGTATCATCTTGTGGTTATCTGACTGGCAAAAAAAGTGGGGGTTGGATATCAGTTGATTCTCATACACTATTGCTCCCAGGATAAACATAATTCTTCCTAGAGATCAATTGGCTGATATCTATTCACATTTAATACATGCATAATCATCTACCCTAACAATCTATATAGATGGATTATATAACATTACTGCAGCCTTGTTTATAAAAGGGAAAATTAGAAACAACTAAAATGATTTATCAGTAAGAAAAAATAAGCTATATCCAAACTATGGACTATTGTTCATGAGCTCAAACAAAACCTTACGCAGTAGCAAAATTATCTGAAACACATTCTTGTATAGTAACAAAAAGTAAGTATAGAATGTGTGCAACATAGTTAGCATATGACTAAGCAAATAACTTCCAAGCCCCACAAAACACAGCTGTGCAGATGTCACATAAACACTCTGGTTGTAAGATGAGCAGATCTAGATGTCTACTTTACAAGCAGAAGACACTAAGCAATAAACTTGTATGTGAGATTCATGCTAAATGAGTAGATTGCAATTGCTCTTGCCACAAAAACAAACAAACAAAGCCCCAAATAGAGTCATTATGTGAGCGTTTCAGTCACTTTGTTCATCACGGGGACAACATACCTGGAGCCCACCCTCCAAAACTTAAAGGAGGAAAAAGAAATTTATTTTGTCTCTTGGCAGGCTCCACCACCGAAGTGGCAAGGTGGAAGGGCTTGGTGGAGGGAAGCAGCTCCTGGTGGCCAAGAAGCAAAGAGAGAAAGGAGGAGCTGAGGAGGGAGATACAGGGTTGACCCACCTCTTAGGATGAGACCCTGCCTCCCGACAGCACACCAGCCACAGCAGCTCCATAATCCAATCACCTGCCAAATACAAGAGACTTTGTGGCAGGTTTTTTTCCTCATTGAGTTTATTGGTACATTTTAGGGATACAGGACAGTTACAGTCATCATTGGGATCTTGTACCTTTACATGACAGGTTTTGGTTCTCATTTTTTCCTCTTGCCCCTGCCCTCCCTTCACCCCTTCCTCCCTGCCCTATTTACAAATACTTTATTTCCATTTTGGGGCAGTTTTAGATTTAAGCCATAATAGTGAAATAATGGATGTTAATTTACTTCACTATAATATCCCATAACATCATGTAGTTGACTTTAGATATACACAATAAAACTTATTTCTAAAAATACGGATACATTTTTATATGTAGGAAAGTTTTGGAAGAATCCATGAAGTTTAATACAAAATATGGTCTATGTTTAAACTAAAAAAAAATTACTGCAAAAGACATTTCTATTAACCCCTCCTGTCATCCATCATGCTTACCCTTTTCTGAAGCATTCTGGAAGTCCTGTTTCATGAATGTCTAGTTGCACTGCTGTGGCCATTACCTTTCATGGTTGTTTTGACTTTGGGGAAGAGCCAGAAGTTGTATGCTGCCAAATACAGTGAATAAAGTGGACGAGAGCATAGTGTAATGTTTTTATGAGCCTGCATTTTGTTGGATGGCACTCAGCAACTATAGTCACCATATTTTTTTATCACAACTTGTAAAGATGCTCACAAAAGAGAAATTGAGGAAGTGCTTCAGAAAGTACCAAGAACGATGGGGTAATTGTATTTGAAGCAATGCAGGTGGTATTTTGAAGGAACTTAACAGCAATGTGTTTTTACTATAGTACATGTTCTAAATTTAAATATTCACCCATTCACCCTATTTTTCAATCACCCTTTGTATATCAAACTCAATAAAGTTTCTTTTGGTGAATGAGAATGGTTGATTTGAAAAGAGGGACAATGAAGATCTTCACTTTTTCTGTTTATTTTTTGACAAGCATGTTTTTATGTTCTATTTATATGAGAAAAAATAATTTAGGTCAATTTTTAACTAGATCAAATGGTATATTTATACATGATCCAACTGGTCAGCATAATAAGAAAGATATAATATAGAAGAAGATTGAATCTAGCAATAAGGACCTTTTGACATTGAACTTCAATTGCTACAATTGCTTCTTACTTACCTCTGAATTCTTTAACCAAGGCCAAATTAGAAAATTATGCTCACCTAACATTCACAGCTTCTAGTTTTCCATAGTTCAAGGATTAGCCAACTACAAAGTTTACAGCCCATTTCTGTACAAGACCCAGGCTAAAGACAGACTTCTACATTCATAAATGTACCCCAAAAAAGTAGAAACGCATTCTATGGCATCAGAAGAATATGTAAAATCAAATTTTAGTGTCAGCAAATAGTTTTCTTGGAACACAACCATAACAATCTATTTACATATTGTCTGTGGCTGCTGCAGTGTAACAATAGCAATACTGAGTAGCTGTGACACTGACCTACACAGTCTGACATATGCACTCTCTGCTTCCAGACAGGAGAAGCTAGCTCATCTGCTATGGGTCACCTTCCTGGGGCAGCACCTTACCTTGTGATTAGATAAAATGTGGGATAAACCTTTTATTTTTTCAATACTAGGGATTGAACCCAGGGCCTTCACAATGAGCTATAAGGCTAAAGGACTCCCACCCCTTTTTAAATTTTTAAAAAATTTCGAGACAGGGTCTAGATAATTCACACTCAGGCTAGGATCAAACCTGACATCCTCCTGCCTCAGCCTCCCAGCATGCTGGGATTATAGATGTATGCCATCATTCACATTTGCTGCTAGCATTGAAAATGCCCAAGACTTTCAATAGCTATTTATAATTTGTAAATACTCTAAATGATCCTCAACATTCACATTTCTTTCTCACTCTGTCATACCTAACTCATCTATACTGTGTCTCTTTTAACACAGAAAGGAATTATTTGCTAAGGGGCAGCATAACTGGTTGTCAGTTCCACTTTCACTTTTTCTCAGTTATCCTTATCCTCATAGAGGGAGAATCTCATCAAGTCCCAGTGACTCAACCCAAGGCACCACTGTAGCCAGCTCTAGCAAACCATCCCCGGACTTCTGAGAACTTAATGAAACCTGTGTCTCCCCACCTCCAGATGATGTAAATATGTGCATTCAAAATTGCAAGAATATTTTGAGAAGTTCATAAACATCCTGTCCCTAGGTGTCTATACATCTGAAGTGTGAAGGCTCAGATCTACAGGACTTTCTGAAAGAAGGCTACATGTAGATGTTCTGCTGCTCTATAGTTATATAAACTTGAGACTCCTGCTTTCAGCAGGTAAAGAAATTGTAACAAGCACAGATGTAACACATTGAGACAATTGATACTCTTCTCACCCTTACTGCTCAGCTCCCTTCTCTGGCTTCTGCCTTAGATGAATGGAGAAGTGATAACTTCAGTGTTTCACTTGCTCCATAAGAAAGGGAAAGCAGGTTCAAGGGAATGAGGATAACTAGGTATGAGTAAAATTGTTGATGTTAAACTGATTCAAAAGATTATAAAGAACAGCTAAGTTTTTAAGCACAATTAGACTAAGAGTGCATATTATCAAACTATAGGACCAAGGAAGAGGTTGTGGACTACAACCATAGCCAGCATGTGGACGCAGATTTATGGTCCTAACCCAGAGACCTCAGGAACACTGAAGAGTCTCAGAGAAACAGGAAAGAAATACATACATATGCATAGACACACACATTTTAAAGTTTTTGCTTAGCATATTTATACTTATTTTTAATTTGACATACAGAAAATTGTACACAGTTACAAAGTACCACATGTTTCAATACATATATACATTGTAGAATAATCCAGTCATACTAAGCATGTTTGTCTCTAATGTTTACATTTTTAAAGAAGATTTCCAGATGACCCTCCAGCCAGCACAAGTCTGCAGACATGCACAAAGAAACCAGGACAAACACAAGCAATAGCTAGACCTAGATGTTTCTTTCTTTCTTTCTTTTTTTTTGGTGGGGGGGTATCTGGGATTGAACTCAGGTCCTTGCGCTTGCAAGGCAGGCCACCGAACTGCTGAGCTAAATCCCTGGCCCAGACCTAGATGTTTCATTAAAAAAGTAGCAAGCAAATCAAATAAATTATATTCCAGCCCCGAGCCTGCTATTAATTTACATATGACACAGGAATGATCTGTTCATTTTTCGAGTCCTACCTCCTTATCTGAATAAAAGAGGACAATGAGCTAATTAATAACCAAAAGCACTTCTATGCCTAAAAATCTATGACTGTTCAATACCATCTATAAGTCCCACGTAATGATGCATTTAATCAGTTACAAGGGAGTTCTAAGATGCATGTCATAAAGCTTTGGATGTATACTCAGTTAAAACTTGACTTCACTGGATCTGCAAGAAAAAAGTTTAAAAAACAAATATAATATGATAGGCAGAAATTTATCATGTCTATGAAGGGTTCTTTAAACTGCCTCATAAAATGATATGTTACACTTGAGAGGAAACTCAACACAAAAAGGAAAACTTGGATGTAATTGCAGGGAGAATCCAACAACTCAACCATACAATTAACTAAAGCTTCAAATAACCCACTTTCAATAATATATAGAACCATAGGTAGAAGATAAATGAGGAAATAGAAACTTCAGCACTATTACGAAACAACTAGACTAATAAGTTTCTACAGAATATTCTATTCAGTAATAGCAGAATACTTATAGAATATTCACCAGGATAGACCACACATTACACAGTAAGTCTCAGCAAACTTGAAAAGATTGAAATCATGCAAAGAATGTTTCAAGACCACAACAGAATGAAAGCAAAAATAATTTGGGGAATTCACAAATATGGTGAAATCAACACTATCTTATGCAACTAAATGAACCAAAGAAGAAATCACTTAAAAATAGCTTGAGTTGTTTGAAAATGAAAACACGATAAATAAAAATTTATGAGAAGTGTTCAAAGCACAGCTTAAAGGGAAAATCATAGTTATAAGTGCATATTTTTGTACATCAACAAAGTAGATAATTAGATGAAATAGATAAGTTCCAAAAATATAAAAACTATTAACACTGATACAAAAAGAAATAGAAAATCTGAATAGACCTACCACAAATAAAAAGATTAAATTAGTAATCAAAAAGCTTCCCAAAAAGAAAGGTTTCACTGCTCAGTCCTGCAAAGCATTTAAAATAGAATTAGCAAACATTCTTTATAAACTCCTATAAAGCATAAAAGAGGAAGGAAAATTTCCCAGCTCACTTTGTAAGGTCTTTATTACCCTGATGCCAAAAGCCAGACAAACACACCCATCTGAAGAAAATAAAATGACAAGCCAATATCTCTCAGATAAAAGATGCAAAAATCCTCAAGTACCATCAAAATGCTATTAAGCCAAATCTAGTCACTTATAAAAAGAATTATACATCATTACCAAGTAAGATTTACCTAAGGAGGACAAGGTTGGTTTAATATGTATAAATCAATGAAATACATTCTGGTTATAGGCCCCCCAAAAAGCATGGGGCAAAATTCAACAACTTTTAATGACAAAAATCACTAAAAATAACTAGAAATAAATGGGAATTTCTTTAACTTGATAAGGTTCTATATAAAATTCCCACACATAACATCATTCGTTTTTTTCTCATTTAGTTTATTGGTACATTTTAGGTATACAGTACAGTTACATTCATCATTGGGATCTTGTACCTTACATAACAGGTCTTGGTTCTCCTTTTTTCCCCTGTCTATGCCCTCCCTTCACCCCCCTCACCTATTTACAAAACTAACATCATTCTTAATGATGACACACTAAATATTTTCCTCTTAGGATCAGTTATAAGACAAGATGGTCTGTCTTTCTATTTCTTTTCAAAAATAGTACTGGGGGTTCCAGACAGAACAACTTTTTTAAAGTTTAACAAAGTTGAAAAATATGAGATCAATATACAAAAAAAAATGTATTTCTAGTAAGTGAAATAAAAAACAATTCCTTTCACAAAAATACCAGCAAGAATAAAACACTTAGACACATTTAATAATAGCAATATTTGTGCACTAAAATCTATAGAACATTTTTTAAAGAAAATCTAAATAAATGGAAACATTGACAATGTTGACAGGCAGGAAAACAATATTAATTAGATGGTAATATTCCCAAATTCGATTTATAAATTCAGTGCAATTCCTAACAAAATCCTAACTGTTTTTTGAAGCAATTGACCAAACTACTAATCTCAAAATTAACATAGAAATGGAAGGGACTAAAAATAGCCAAAACAATCTTAAAAATAACAACAAAATTAGAAATCTCAAGTTCCATTTTTGCAAAATTTACTCCAAAGCCACCATAATGAAGACAGTATGGCCCTGGCATATGAATAGACATCTAGATCAATGGAACTGGGCCAGGGATTTAGCTCAGTGGTGCTGCTACCTGCCTTGCAAGTGCAAGGTCCCAAGTTTGATCCCAGGTACCAAAAATAATTAAATAAATAAATAGATCAATGGAACAGAATTGAAAGTATAGAAATAAATCTGTACACTGAAGGTCAACTGAATCACAAGGCTACCAAGACCAGTCACTCAGGAAAAAAAATTCCTTTCAACAAATACATCCAGGCAACTGAATATCTCCACAAACAGAAGTGAAGTTGGGTTCACATCTCCTGCTATATACAAAAGAATCTCAAAGAGGATCAAAAACAAATATAAAAAGCCAAAATATGAAACTATCTGAATAATGCATAATGGTCTTGAACTAGATAATAGTTTCTTAAATATGACACCAAAAGCAAAAGCAAAGAAAAAATAAATTGGACTTAACCAAAATTAAAACTTGGAAGCTGGGGATATAGCTCAGCAGTTCGGTGGCCTGCCTTGTAAGCTCAAGAACCCGAGTTCAATCCCTGGTACCACAAAACAAAAAAAAAAAACCCCAACTTGGAGAGCTTCAATCTTCCCATCATGTAAGTTAAAAAAACATACAAAATAGAGGTTATTTGTAAATCAAATGTTTGATAGGGGTCTTATGTAAAGAACTATTCCACCTCAACAATAAAAAGACAACCCAAATTTAAAATGGACAAAATAATTTTAAAAGACATTTCTCCAAAAAATATATGATGACTAATAAATGCATTAAAATCTATTAAACATCATTACTCATTAGGAAAATCCACATAAAAACTCTAACTAAAATGGTTAGAATAAAAAAAGTCAAATAATAAGTGTTGAGGTTGTAAGGAAATTGAAAGACTTATGTGTTGCTGTTGATAAAGTAAAATGGTATAACCAATTTGGAAATTTGGTATTTTCTAAAAAAAGAGCTGTTGAAAGATATACAGGGTTGCCAAATGGCCCAGAAGCTTTTCTTCTAGTTATATACTTCAGAGAATTGAAAACATATGACCACACAAAACTCTGTACAAAATAGTCATAGCAGCATTATTTACAATAGCAAAACATGGCCGGGTGTGGCAGCACACGCTTGTAATCCCAGCACTCAGGAGGCTGAGGCAGGAGGATAGCTGTGAGTTAGAGACCAGCCTGGGCTACATAGTGAATTCCAGGTCAGTCTCAACTACATAGTGAGACCCTGTCTCAAAAAACAAAAAACAAACATAATGGCAAAACACGGAAATAACCCAAATGCCCCATTAACTAATATTAACTAATAAACAAAACATGGTATATTCATACAATGGCATATTATTTGGCCATTAAAAGGAATGAAGAGCTGATATATGCAATAGCATGAAAGAACTTCTAATATGATGTGCCAAATGGAAGAGGCTGGACACTAAGGTGATGTGATGCATGACCCCACCCATGTGAATGTCCAGAATAGGCAAATCCACTAAGATAGAAAGCAGATTTGTGGCTTCCAGTGGCTGAGGGAGGGGATAACAGTGAGACTGCCAGTGAGTAAAGGGTTTCTTTCAGGGGTGCTAAAATGTTCTGGAATTAGATTGTGGTGTTGATTATACAATATGCTGCGAATATATTAATAGAAACTGAACTGAACATTTAAAAGGGCAAACATTATGCCAATAATTCCTTAATAAAATTGTCATGATCACACACACACACACACACACACACACTTCTGCATGCGCACTCTGGCTGCAGGGGCTTTCTTGCTGTGGGCGAGTAAGCTGTTATCATCTGGTCAGGCTGTCAGGCTGTCATGGCCCTGAGGGCTCAGGGCTGACAGAAGTGCAGAGGGCATTTCATAAGGGAAAGATGCTCGTGTGTGTGTGTGTGTGTGTGTGTGTGTGTGTGTGTGTAATGGGAAGAATAGTGCCACGCCCTGCATGTCACACTGGGTAGCCGCTCCTCTCTGGGGCAGCAGTTTTTCCTCTGAGGTGTCATTTTAAATGTATATAGATTAATATGCACATAAAAGAGTGTAATGACAACTGTCTACGTTCAACCCACATTCTATCATTTATGAAATATTTTCTCTTTCATTAATGCACTGATTTTTCAAAACCTTCCACACATTACTTATCCTGCTCTCAATTTGTGGAAATTGAGGCTTCCAAAATTTCAGACTTCCTCTGAGTGATGCCACGGCACCCACCCAAAGCCAGCACAGCTGAGGAGAGACAGTGAGCACCAGAAAGTAGTTGCACTGCTGGACAGCCACGAGTCCAGCCATGGTGGACATTAAACTGCTTTTGTCCCTGGCTTCTAGTAAGAATGGTGGGCAGTTTTTGAGCCATTTATTAAGGTTTCCTATTGTTCCTGCTGCTATGTCCTCAGAAACAGTACATACAGTAAAGACTCACGCAGGCCAGAACAATTGCTCTGGGGAGGTGCTCTCCCTGAAGGCCACTGCCACAGCCCAGCCCAGATAGGCCCAGAGGTCCTGGGACAAGAACACAGCTGTCTCTTCACACACGGCCACACAGAGTGTCACACCATATGCACACTGGGCATCTGCTGGTAAAGACAGGCCATGTGGGTGAGCACCAGCCGTGTCTGCCTCCACATTTGTACAGGGCACTGAACCCCTCTCTTTACTCTGCCACCGCACCCATATGTCACACCTTTATTTTAAGGATCCAGTGTGGTAGCCTCAAGCCCTTAGACTTCAGAAGTAAAATGGGTCAGAGAAGACCCAAACGCAGCTGGGTACCAAAGGAATGGAGTCTGCCCTACTGTTCTGGGGGTCAGCAGTTGTGACTTCTTTTAGACTGCATAAAGTCCTAAAAAGGCAGTGAATCAGTGTTCTAAGAAGTTGGTAATCAACAAGCTTTACTAATTTAAGTCATTGTTGTTCTCACCCCAGAAAGGCATAGATTTATTAGCCCATTTTCCATAGCAGAAACTGGGGCACAGAGAGGAAGAGAAACATGCACAGGGCCACAGAGAAAGATGCATGCCTGGGAGGGTATGGATGGGTGGGACTCAGGGGCAGAAACCTAGCTGTGTGAGATGGTCCCCAAGTCCTGTCTCTCATCTACAGCAAAGCCTATTATCTGGCAGTGCTACTTTGAGAGGTTTTTGTGCAACCCCGGTGTGACAGCACTGTGAATGCACTTTGCACATCATAGATTCCCAGGTGCTAGTGATCACCAATCTCGCCCCAGAACCAGTGAGCCCATCCTTCAGAACTGCTCTGGGGTAGGAGCAGGAAAAGTCACATTATGAGAAATAACCATGTGCTGGACACTGGGTGAATCTTTCACATATATGTCATTAAATCCTTTTTCAGCTTGGACCATAGAGGTGTGGGTCATTCTCATTTTGCAAAACAGGAACTCACGGCCCACAAGTGCTCAGGGAACAAACCGGGATGCAGTCCAGGTCTCCGAATCCAAAGTCCACATCCCACCCCTTAGCCAGGACAAACCAAGGTCTCAGGTCAGAGCCTGCCACCCAGCAATCCTCCCTGCCCTCCCATTGTACACTGTCCAGGGCTGCTCTCATGGCGAAGGCAGAGCCCAGCCGTTCCACAGATTCATGCAGCAGACCCTGTATGGCCTGAGTATTTATTCTCTGTTCTTGTGTGGAGGCTAATTACGGACCTCTTAGTAGGAACAGCTAAGAGTGAATAGGGCATGGGCTAATTGAGTCTGAGGATTGGCTTACCCCCCACCCTGCTTAGCAGCATGCAAGAGTCAGACAGAGAGCTGTGGTTTGCATACAGTTTCTATACAGGTTCCATGTGTGGAGGTTTGGTCCCCAGAGGGGGGTAGGGGAACCTTTTAGAGGTGGGCTTAATGGAAGATCTTTGGGGATCTTGGTGGACTTGTCCTGCTAAGAGATTAAGGTGTTTCTCGGGCATCCCCTTGGTAGTTCTCTGAGAGGATTATAAATGTCTGAGACTGGCCCCTCCCTGTTCTCTACTTCCTTGATCAAAATGTAACTGCTCATTCTTATGTGCACAATACCGCTGGAGCCCATTACAAGGGTGCACAGCCAAGGGGAGCCCTAGTCAGAATCTGTGCCATGCCATGTGGACTTCCAGCCTCCAAAACTATCACCTAAAAACCTCTTTGCTTTATAAATCAGGCTGTCTTGGGTTTTTTTTCTTTTGCTTTGTTTTTATGGTAACAAAAAGCTGACTAATGCAGAGAGTTACTTCCCTGTGTGTCGGTTTCATTTTCTTCATTCGTGAAGTGGGATGGTGTCTGTGCTTCCACAGGACTACTAGGCAATGAAGAATCTTCCACATGAAGCTCTTGCCCAGCACTCCGCATAGCATGTACTCAGGAAATGTGGGCAGGGCCAGGAGTGTGGCATGCTGCCCATTCCTCAGCAGTTCACCCGCTGTGCCTGCCCTGCCAGGTTCCCATTTCCACCAGCCTCAGGAAATGAATGGAATTGCTCCTTGTATGACTCAGCTTTCCTTTTATTGGGATATAATACTTGACATTCACGACTTAAAGGAGGAGACGTTTAATTTGGCTCACAATTTTGGGGGATTCAGTCCATGGTCAGCTGGCTCCAAGGCAGAGAAATGATGATTTGGGACAGCAAATCTGCTTAGTCCACAGTGCAGAGGAAGAGCACCCAAAAGGAAGGGGCCAGGGGCCATCTATAGTGCCCAAGGCCCTATCTTAATGACCTACCCAGGTACCCAGAAGTGTGCTTTCCTAATCTTGTGGGCAACTCCCAAGCCTTCCAAGTTGATATAATCAGGCTTAATGGTCACTCTCTTTTCTTCCCATCACTCAGCTGACCAACCATGAGATTTTTCTTTTATTTATTTTCCTAAGGGCTCAGTTTTAGTTTTGGTGAACAGTTCATACTGGCTATGCCTCTGAGACTACCAGTCAAGTGGGGTTTGGGCAGCACTAAAACCAGCAGGGTGAGTGAAAAAGAGGAGATCAGTCAGGGCAAGGAGAGGAAGACAAGAGCCTCTGGTTTCAGTGGGAAATTTGAGAATGTTTTTGCTGGACACGTCTCTGAGAAGGGACAAGCTGATGGAACAGCACCATCTATTTTTGACTATCTATTCCATTCTCCAGGCTTTTAAAAACTGGTTCAAATACATCTTTCAAAAGGAACTGCCCTCCTTTGAAAGGAGTTGCAATCCTTTACAGGCTTCATTGAGAGGTTTTTCTGTAGTTCCACCTCCAAAGTTTCTTTGGGTAACTAAAAGCAAGATTCACCTCCCTGGTTCTACAGATGCCTGCCATTAGCCTCTAAAGCAGGAGTCAGACGGAGCCCAGCCACAGCACCTCCCAAGGGAAGATTCCTCCTTACCTTGTCCACACTGGGGGGCAGAAAAGATGCCTTGTGTGAGTGATAGCCCTTAATCTCCAGGAAGCCCAGAGGGGGCCACTGCCTTGGGCTGACTAAACCACCAGTGGGAGGGTCATGGGTAATGGTTGCCACCCCTGGCAGGCAGCCTGGCACAGACTTGAATTTGGCCCTCCTCCCTCTCTCAGCTGCTCTTTCCTGGGCTGACTGCTGAAGAAAGACAGAAAACCACTACTGCCCTCTGGCTTCCCAAGAGCCCTAAGAGTTTGCATCATTATCAACACCTCTGCTCCAGATCTGCTGGGCCCCTGGCTAGGATGCAGTAGAGTGAGGACTTGACTCCAGGCCTGTGGCTGCAAAACCCTCAAGTGTTAATCTATTCTATCCTGCTTTTCTAGATAACCATCTGGTTATCTAGACCATCCCTCCCACCTGCAACAGGTAAGTATAGGGCAGTTGGGGGTACAGGTTTCCCTGTGCCAGGCCCTCTACTCTCCTATGGGCCTGGGCTTCTAAGTTGAGGGAATGTATCTGCTTCTAAGTGGAAAAAACACATGGAAGTGGAGTCCCATGGAGGAGAAGGTAGAAGGAAAATGCACTCCATGTAGCAGGGCAGAACCTGCAGCAATGTTGGGTAGAAGACCTACAAGGAGTTCAGTAGCAGGGACACTAAAGAAAACCACACAAGCCCTGTGCACATCCTCTCTTGCTGCACATGGCTATTTTCCAAGTTCAAACCACCTCAAACTTTAGCTATACATATGTTTAAGTACAAGTGGACATCAAGGGTATCATGATCTAGTTGAGCTCCTGTCCCCAGCTTCAGTCTTCTTAGTCCTTAGTACATTCTGCCTGTTTAGATGGAAGGAACTAACTAGTAGAACAGTGCTGTAGGAATGAAGGATGGGCCATCAAAGTCATTGCACATTGCAATCACAAGGTCAGCTGGACACAGATCTCAGGAGAGTGTGTCAGGGGAATGAAAAGATCAATAAGGCAGAAAATAACCTGGGAGCAATGACCGGAACAGAACAAACTGCAAAACTCAAAGCCTGCTCTCAGGGCACCAAGTCCCTCCTCCAAGGACTGGTCAGGGCAGGTCCTCAGACCCCCTGTGAGTCAGCTTTCCATCACTGTGACAAAACACCTGGGTAAGCAAATTTGAAAGAAGAAAGGCTTACTTGGCTCATGGTGTCAGAGATTTCCATCCCTGGTCAGCCAATTCCATTGCCTTGGGTCTAAGAGGAGGCCGAACATCATGGCAAAAGGGCATAGAGGAGCACAGCTGCTCACCTTGTGGCAGCCAGGAAGTGGGAGGGACCAGAAACACCCACCCTTCCAAGGCACATCCACAGAAGCCTGCTTTCCTCAACTAAGCCCCACCCCCAACATCTCCATCAAAGCCATCAAATTATGAACCCATAAGTGAATTAATCCATTGATATCAGAGCTCTTACAACCCACTCCCCAAAGTCCCACCTCTGCTTCTCTGGAGACCAACCTTTCAAATCATGAGGCCCTAAAAAACATTTCACATTTAAAGCAAAACAGTTCCCATCTCTGCCCAGAAACCTATAGCTTCACAGGCCTCGAACCTTGCCAAGTGACATGAAGATGTATTCTTTGCCAGGTGAAAGGCCCATGCTTTTCATTTTCAGAAAGCTTTCACAGATATTAGCTAATTAATTTTGTTCCACATAACTTGACACCACACCCAGATGCACAAGTAAAAGAGACATGTCAAAGTGTCAGCGCCTATTGATAGAGCCAGGAAACCAGCAGCGCGCATAGTCTGCAGAGAGATGCAGAGGTGAGATGGGCAGGGATGGCATGTTAGTGTAATCTCTCCTGGCACTCATGTGACCTGGGTCTTTCTCACCTTCCTATGGTACTTTAGGACAAACATTGGGGCAGTTTTCAGATCTTCTATCTTCTGGATGTTGAAAGTCCCCCAAAGGTCCCTATGTTAAAAACTGGTCCCCAGCACGGCACTGTTGAGAGGTTTATCTGGTGGGAATCTTTAGGGCTCATTAGGGACATTCCTTGAAAGAGGATCGTGAGCCGAGTCCTTTCCTTTCCTCTTCGCTCTCTGACAATGAGAAGAGCAATCATCCCACCATGCTGTCCTGCCATTGCTGCCCACACACCCAGAAGAGGCCCAGAACAAAGGATCCACCCAGTCTTGGACAGAAATCTTCAAAACTTCAGGCCAAGTTTTGTTATAGTGTTGGAAAGTTAACTAACAAAAAGTCCCAGGCCTAGTCCTGCCTCTGCTGCTTAGGAGATGTACAGCCTTGGAGAAGTTCTTAAGGCTTTGTGGCCTTTCCTTTTTTATAAGCACCTCTGACATCCTGTTATTTCATCTTTATAAGATGTTCTTATCCAGGGCTTTGTACACATCAGAGCTTTGGAAGCAATGGAGAGACAGGATGACGCTGGTAAACATATACCTGTGACCAACACAGCAGCAGCCAGCAGTTCCTCACCCTGTTGGTTAGTTAGTTCCCTGTGTCGGCCGGACTTGGAGGACCCAATGCATCTTGCAGCACTCTGGGTGTCTGTGAGGCTGTGTCTGTGTGAGACTGACACTATCACTGTGGACTGGGAAGCACATTGCCCTCCCATTACAAATAGTCCTCATCGGATCCTTTGACCACCTGGGCAGAGCAAAAAGGCTGATTAAGCAGAAGCTCCTCCTCCCTCCTGTTTGTGCTGGGACATGGGTGTTTTCCTACTTTCAGATTCAAACTAGAATTTCAGCTTTTCTTGGGTTTTCAGGCTGCCAGTTTCTGCTGGGGTCTGCATCATGAGTGCTCCTGGGTGTCCAGCTAGATGGCTGCAGACCTCAGGATTCTGCAGCTTCGGTGATGCATGAGTCTGTTCTTCATTCATATATATATATATAT
>NW_022900928.1:81559631-81654506 GCF_012274545.1 Fukomys damarensis
CACACACACACACATACATACACACACACACACACACACACACACACACATCATATCTAGAGAACCCTGACCAATAAAATTCCAAGGGCATCTTGGTAAATGTCAGGGAATGTGGGTGAAAATGCCCACTGGAAACCAATCCCCACCACCCCTTATAATTACAAAGAGCAAATATGATCTTTATGCAAAAATGATTTTGTAGGTATGGGTAACAACAAAGAAAAGAGCTTTCAGACCATGCACTGAAGAAAAACAGGTACCCCGATAGGGTGAGTAAATGAAGAGAGAAACTCCCTGGACTCCCATGTCAGGAGGGTTAGTAAGAGGAAGGTAGCCACTTTGGCGTAATGGCACCCCCATCCCACAGGCCTGGATTATACACCAGCCCCGGTGGGGGGGGGGGCTTGCGCAAATGAGGGACAGAACTGGCTCTTCAGTGGGAGCCTGGCTGATGGGTGGGCTCTCAAATACTGTATCCTCCCCACTGGGAGAGGTTATTAAAGCAAAAACACTTAGTCTTCTGGAAGATAAAACACATTAAACTCTCTATGACATGGGCACAGGAAAGGACTTTCTAGAAAGTACTCCAATTGGACAAGCATAACATCAAGAACCAACAAATGAGATCATTTCAAATCAAATTTAAAAGCTTCTGCAAAGCAAAGGAAACCACCAAGAAAGCGAAGAGCCAACCTACAGAATGGGAAATAATTTTGGCAACTACTCAGATAGAGGACTAATATCTAGAATATATAAAAAACTCAAAAATGTATGTCTTGAACTTGAGAAATTAATTTGACAATGATACACAGTGTAATAACTATTGCTACTCTCTTATTATTTGATAATGAAATTTCATTTTGTTTTTCATAAAATAAAAAGTAGACCCCCCCCAAAATGAAAGACTGAATGAAGAAATGGGCAACTGAAATGAACTTCTCAGAAGTGCAAATGGCCAAATAAAAAAAAGTTTAACATCTCTGACCATTAGAGAAATGAAAATTAAAACAACATTGACAGTTAATCTTATTCCAGAAAGAATGGCTATCTTCAAGAAATCGAATAATAACAAATGCCAAAGAGTCTGGAGGTTCACTCCAGCAGGTGTTATTGTTGGTAGGAGATCTAAACTACTATGAAAAATAAGTATGGAGATTTCTCTAAAAGCTAAAATTAGAAATTCCATTTAACCCAACTATTCCCCTTCTAGGTATCTTCCCAAAAGAGTTAAAAACATCATATTACAGTGATACATGCATGCCCATGTTTATAGAAGTACAACTAATAATAGCAAAATCTTGGAAGCAGCCTATATGCACATCAGCAGATGAATGGATGAAGAAAATGTGACATTTATATATAATGGAGTTACTCTGCAATGAAGAATGATAAATCAAGTCATTTGGTGGAATATAGATGAACCTAGAGACCATATTGTTAAGTGACAGAAATCAGACACACACCCTTAAACATCACATGTCTTCTCTTATATAAGCAACCCAGAGTATAAATAATTTAAGGAGGGAAATAAAAAACAGACAATAAGAAACAGGGAGATGAATCACTGGCAAATGGAAAGAGGTTCTAGAGGTAGAGAAGTGGGGAGAGAGGGAGAAGACAGGGAAATCTAAATAATTAATACAGTATACACAGGCCCTGGGAAGAAGATTGGGCAAGTCAAGAGTCCCACTGGAGAGCAAAAGCTCAGGGATAGGTGGACAGAATGAAAGCCTATGCAGAATCCTTTTTTAAAGCTTTCTTTTACCAGCAGAGCTAAGTTTGGCTTAAACTGAAGAAGATGAGAGGCAAGTTACACATGTAAGGAAGAATAGTCAATGAGTTTAAAGAGAAGAGAAGTATGAACATTTCTTCATGGGCTCATAATCTAGTAATTTATTGCATCTTTCTGAAGCTTTGCTTAGGCTCAATTTTCATTCCCTTTCTCCCTCTCCCTCTCCATCTCCTCTCCCTCTTTTCCTACTTCTCTCCCTCCCCTTTCCTTTCCCTCTCCCTCTCCCTTTCTCTCTCTCTCTCTCACATATACAGACTTCTATCCTATTTATTTCATTTACAAAACATCATGAACATTTTTCCCAAACCATCCACTACTCTAGAGTTTTCAGTAGATGAATGTAATTCTACCATACAGATAAGTTACATTTCCATAACAAATTTCCCATTTGGGGGATTTTAAACTTCTTCCAATTTTTCAGCATTTTAAAAATTCTATGATTAATAGCCTCATACTCAAAGTAACATTTCCACCTTCCTGATTATTTCCTTGGAACAAATTCTCAGGTGTGGAATTGCTGGCTTGTTAGTTATGAACCTGTTTGAGGATGTTGAAAACCCTAATGAAACTCCTTAAATTAATAGACAGTTTTTACCATCACCAGCAATGGGGACGAGGATGGTTCTGCCATGCTCTCACCAACACAAGGTGTGTATCTGCTGCTCCATCTCGGCATGAATTAATTCTGAGCAAGAGAACATCAAAACTGTGAACAAAGTGGCATCTGAGCTGGATCTTGAGGGAGTGGTAGATCTCACTGAGAGGAAAAGATGAGGAAGAGCATTTCATGCCAAAAATCTTAGCATAGCAGCTTAGACAGTGATGTTGTTTTTGAAGAGACCAGTAATCTAGATGTGCTAAACTCTGGGGTTCCTACTAACCCCGAGGAGGATTCCACTAAAATACTGGCTAGAAGAGGGTCACACTGGGCATTGAGCGGCATCCTAAAGAGCATATATTTCAATGTACAGCAATTGGAAGCCATTAGCAGCTTCTGAGCAGGGAGCAGTGTTTTTGCACACTCTCCTGAGGATGCCAAGAACCTGCCAGAAGGTTGTTAAGTGGCAAGGCTGGGTTTCGTAGTTTTGACAGCAACCAGGAGACATGTCTATTTTTCCCACTCTGGTGTGACACCAGTGTTGGAGCACTTCTCTGGTGTTCCAACATACTTCCCATTAGGAGGACAAAGCCCCACCTCAGTGAATCAAAAGAGGAGAGAGGAGTGAAAGAAGGCAGACCAGGCAGTTCCAATGCAGTGGAGCTTCAAGGAGCATTTGATAATTCATCTTAGTCCTTATTTCTCTCATCAATACTTTATGTCACTAGGAAACTCCAGCTTCATTTTCTGCTAATGAATTTATCATGAGACCAAAAGCAAGTTGCTGAAGCAGATGCCTGGGGAAGACAGAAGAAGGGCATCTCTGTGCCTCAGCCTGAGGCTCTGCCCCCTGAAGACAGAGAGGCCGAAGACCTAGGAAGCAGCTTACTCCAGCTCCAGAGCAGGCTCCAATCTATGGAGGTCATGAGTCCCCAGATGAACCCTTTTCAGAAGATGCCTTCCCTCCCTGGGGGGCTGAGTAGTGCCAGGGAAGGTTAAGCAATACATTGATTAATCACCCACTGGGCAGAGAACCCTGTAATAGAACTGAATAAAATAAAAATATTCAAATAGACACTTTTTTCTCACAGAATGTGCAATCTTTGCCCACACTCCAGCACCCAGCAGATTGCCTGGGCATGGGAGTTTCTGAAAATGCCTTCAGAGGAAGGTGAACAACTGCCAGCAACAGTCCCTCATAGGCCATGGTGGTAAACTAGCTCTGACGCTGACTTTCTGTGCAATTGTGTAAATCACTCAGTACAGTCAATTAAAAAAAAGTGAGTAGCAGACATTTAAATAGCACACACTATGTGTGCTTCCAGTGTATTCAATTACTTTCCACAGCAGTCCTGAGACAAAGATGATTGTTCCTAGGTAGGAAAAGAGCCTTGTCCAAGGTCCTGAGTTAGCTTTGAATCCAGGCTTCCTCTCTTAATCACAATGTTGTGCTGTATCCATTAGCAAGTGCTCTTCTCACTGCAAATAAGGAAAGAAAAATTTAAGCCCCGCTCAAGCTGGCTTCAGCAATACTGGAATGTATTTGTTAACAGAAAATCCAAGATACTGCACTGGTCTGATGTACAGTTTGATGAGAGCCCCAGAGCACCTCCTCAGGACTCACTGTCTAACTTAGCTTCACTTCCTGCCAATTGCTATGGCCTCAGATGGATGAAAGACGTGTTGGCATCAACCCCACGCCAGCATCATGGTGATCTGCGCTGAATCGAGCCACCGAGGAGGATCCTCTGATCCCTCCGCCCTCCAACCAGCATGGTAGAGTTGTGTCTTGCCAGAGATCTTGGGGGTGACTGGAACTTCTGACGAATGGTAATCAACTTTCTGGTGTCACGCAGCAGGTAAAATCTGTTGTCATTGAGAAAGGTGAAATAAGATCAGGATTTGTCTATGACATTTGCTATACAGATTAATTAATTGCCTAAAGAGACATGAATTAGAAAAACAAGATAACTTCAGACAATCATAGCATAAGGCATTCATAATTTCAGAGAGATATATGTAAAAGTCACTGTACGAGGCATATGCAATAATATTGGTTCATTTTTCTCCTCTTTAAAATTAAGTTTTAGTCATTTCTCATTTCCCATTTCCCCATAGGGGAAGCTCTGATATTTATTGAATATGTAAAGTTCATTATTGCAAGGTAACATTACTGCATGTAGTGCACCTTCAGAAGGTCGTAAATACCCTGCAAACAATCCCATCTCATTCTATGAGGCAGAAATTATGTTCTCCACTTCCTCATTAAATTTCTGATGGACTAATAAATGATTGCACAGTACTTTGCAGGATGGTGTAGTACATGCACATGTGGCAGGGATGCTGCCGGCCAGTCCATATATTGGCCCACAGAGTAAATGTCCAGGATTCTCATCCTGAGCAACTCAGAGAGTCATGGCTGAAGGGGAACAGGACCCCAGAAAAGGTAATGGGTGCAGGCTCACAGCCTGTGTCCCTTCCTTTTAGGGCTCAGTCTTCTCTAGAAAGCCAGGCACATACTTTGGCTTTGTGACCCACGTCTGACCTTCTCTCTGCAGGGAGAAGAAACAGTCACCGCAGGAAGCTTTTCACTCCAAGTTCACAACTTCTGCTCCTAAACACACCACCAGCTGTTCACTGTTTCCTTCACCTTCCCCACAAACCTGCTCTGACTGACAGTGACCATCTATGACATGCACTAGTTCTGTGTGAATTACGGTGCTTAGTACATGTCTCTGAATTCCCTAACCTTCATCACAGCTCATATGGAGAAAACACCATCACCCCACTTTCCAGGTGAGAAGACAGAGGTCTGAAGAGCACACTGGTTTGGATCTGGCATGGGCCCTAAGGGCTCCTGTGTTGAGACTTGGTCCCCTGCATGGTGCTCTTGGGAGATCCTGGCTCTTCTAAGAAGTGTGGCCCAGTTGGGTCACTGGGGTCATGCCGTCGAAGGGCACTGTGGGCCGCTGGCCTCTTCCTCTCTCTCTCTTGACTCCTGGCCATGAGGTGAACAGGGTCCTCTCCACCTGCTCCTGGTTCCTGCCATGGTGCTGTGCTGCCAAAGACTGAAGTCATGGACTAAAACCTCCAAACAATCAGCCAAAGCAAACCTTTTACCAAGTTGACTCCCTGAAATTTGCAAGGTAATGGAAAGCAGACTGTCACAGAGGCTGGGGATTGGCCCTCAGTCAGCATCTGCCTGAAACGCTTGTGTAAAAGGCCAAGGCTGGGCCCTCCGCACCAGACTGCAGCCACCACTGCAGTCTGTCTCCTGACAGCCACCAGCTCCGTGATCAGGTGACTGTGCGGCCCCCTGAGCAGTGAGCATCTCTTCCATTGCTTTGACAGGTAATCAGAAGCTGCCTGTGATACCTCATCCGTTGTTCTCTTGAACTATTCATGTTGGCTTTATTTAGATATTTACACTCCATCTTCCCGACAAGCCTACAAGCTCCTGGAAGGAATTCATCTTTACCTCAGTCCCCAGTCCACCACTCACTTGATTACAGGACACTGGGAGTAGTGCACACACCTCACCCCCACACACACAGAACTCTTCCCCCCAACCTCCTGCATGCAGATCAGCAGCTCTGCCCTCCAGCCCCACAGCCCCTCTGACCTGACAGTACACATAACCGTCACTTGTTAATTCACTAATAAAATAATTTTAAAGGCTGTACATAAAAATTAATTTTAAAATTTAAGCATAGTTGGTTCACAATCTCTTTCCAACAAAGACAAAAGCCTCATTCCTTACCAGGGGTGGGGAAGATGCTGGGGGGAAGTAAGAGCAACCAGGGTGTGCATGTGGGATGGCCCTGCTCCAGGACATGTGTTGTGCTTGATGGGTGTCAGGTCCCACCCTGTGGTGGCCACTCTAATAGGTACAAAGGGAAGAAATGGGGGCTAAGTGCTGCTTTTTAATTCTTTATCATGTCACATAAAATATACTATTTTAACCCTTCAGGTATAATGCAGCTACACTAAGTACTTTTATTGCTATACAACTGACGACATCTTTCATCTCCAGAATCTGCAATGACTCCAAACTGAAACTCTGTACCATCGTTAAATAATAATTTCTTATTCTCTGTTTAGTTTTTGACGCATTGTTGTGCCGTTTTCCATAGCTGTACTGCACCGTTTGACATTCCCACAATCAAGGTATGAGGCTTCCAGTTTCTCCCCAGCCTAGCCAAGGCTTGTCATTCCCATCACTTTTTTTTTTTTTTTTTTCTGATACCAGGGATCAAACTCAGGATCTTACACTTGTGAGGCAGGTGCAGTGCCACTGAGCTAAATCCCCTGTCCCTTGTGCTATTATTTTTAATAGCAACCATCCTAATAGATGTGAAGTGTTTCTGCATTTGGGTTTTAAATTCTGTTTTCCCAATGCCTAGCGGTGTCAAGCACCTTTTCATGTATTCATTGGCTACCTGTGTGTCTCCTTGAGATCGATGACTATCCAAGTCTATTGCCCATTCTTTTAAATTGTGGTTTTGCTTTGCATTTTTTAACTGTGGGAGTTATTTATGTTTTCTGGATAGTAATACTTTACTGGGTGTGTGACTGGTAAAATAATTTATCCCTTCTGTGAGAAGTATTTTCCTGCTCTTAATAGGGTCTTTTGATACCAAAATTTTTAAGTGAAGTCCAATTTATCTATTTTTCTTGTTACATGTCTTTTTGTTATCATACACAAAAAATAATTGCTACATCCAATTTCATGAAGTTTTCCTCCTACTTCCTTCTAGGAATGTTATAGTTCTCTGTCTTATAGTAGATATTTAATCCATTTTGAATTAATATTTTGTGTAATATAAGTAAAGGTCCAGTTTCATCCTTTGTATGTGGATATAAAATTTTTCCAATATCACCAATTGAAAACACTTTTTTCTTCAATAGATTGGTCTTGACACCCTTATTTTAAAAAAAATCTAGCTGGATGTGGTGGCATATGCCTGTAATCCCAACACTCAGGAGGCTGAGGCAGGAGGATTGCTGTGAGTTCGAGACTAGCCTGGGCTACATATTGAGTTCCAGGTCAGTCTCAACTACATAGTGAGACCTTGTTTCAAAAAACAAAAAACAAACAAACAAAAAAAACACATCTATGATTGTAATTAATATATATATACATATATATATATATATGCTTATTATCACATATATCTGTTTATTTCCAGGCTCTCTAGCCTATTATGCTACGTCTGTCTTTATGCCAGTGCCACACAAACTGTATAAACTTTAGTAAATTTTAAAATCAAGAAATATGAGTCTTCCTACTATGTTCCCCTTTTTCATGATTTTTTTTTTTTTGCTTTATAGAGTTCTCTGAGATTTAATATGATTTTTTTCCCTGTACTGGAGATCGAACCCAGGAATTCACATATACTAGCCAAGTGTTCTACCACTGAGCTACATCCCTAGCTGTTTTAATTTTTATTTTGAGACAAGGTGTTGCTAAATTGCCCAGGCTGGCCTTGAACTTGTGGTCCTCCTGCCCCAGTCTCCCAAATATCTGGGATTATAGATGTGCATTACTGCACCCAGCTTGCACTAATTTTAAGAAAACTGTATTATTTCAGCAAGAAACATCATTTTGATGTTGACAGGGATTGAACTGACTCCATGGATAACTTAGGTTAATGTTGCCACCTTCACATTTTAAGACTTAATCCATGAGTGACGATATCTTTCTAATGATACTTCTGTAAACAAGAAAAAATAATATATTTAGCAAATGAAACGCAATTTATATCAAAAGTTTGTAGGAGCCAAGTACAATGAAATTCTGGAAAAACTCAGATGTAATTAAAACAAATCATAGCTGGTATTCAGGAAAACTAGACATTATCACAGTCACTATTTAGGGAGAGCTCACTGTAAACCCAGGACTTTCTGAAGTGCTTTGTGTCTATTACATTATTTAGTCCTCAAAACTATCCTATGAAGTAGGCATTACTTCAGCTATTTCACAGAAAAATGGAAACCAAGTCACAGAGAAATGAAGTAATTCTTCTGAGGTCATGTAGTTACAAAGCTATAGAGCTGGAATTCTAATCAGCCAGCTTGGCTCCAGGAAACCCATACCCCTGTAGTCAGCTGATTAATGCCCCCTTAAAGATGTAAACCCACTAAAGTCCCCAGAGGGAGCATGGTCCTGAAGCAGTTTGAGTTTCTGGCTTACAGAACTGTGAGAGAATACACTGCTATAGATTTTAGACATCAAGTGGTTACTGTTTGCTACAGTAGCCACAAGAAGCTAATGTCACTGCTAACCAAGGCTATGAAGAGTGTCCTATTAAACTACTCCACCCTCACCTGCACCAGGAGAAATCACAGCAGCTGCCACATCTCCTCACTAAATATCCTGGGGAGGAGAAAATATCAAGTTGACTGGGTCAGGGCTTAAACAAGTAATTCCACAACGTAACACCTGTTAGACCACTTCCCGTTGATGATGTTCAATCACCTGACCTCACCCGATCTGCTCTGTACACACAAGAACAAAGATTGAGTTCCCAGTTTCTGAATTCACAGGCAAGACTACCCTTTCTACCTTACAACTCCTTAAGAAGAGAAACAAAGCAGAAACCCTCGTATGTGTGAATAGTACTTGCAATTCACAATGCTTCTAGATCTACATTATTTCATTTTCACATGGTAAAATCAGTCTTAATCTACCTGTCCCAGAAGAACAACCAAGGCTGAGAGGACTTTCCTAGGACACAGGAGGAGGAGCGTTTTACTCTTCCACCACCACCATGACTCCAGGACCATGTGTTTCAGGGGCCCAGAAGGAATCACAAAAGTGCTGTACCCAAATGCTCATTTTTTTTTCATTTAAAAATAAAAATAGCCTTGACGAAAAGTTAAAAACAGGAGGATGATTTGCATGCGACCCTGAGCTCTCAATTACACCAATTACTTTATAATTACAGGCAATGCCATCTTGGGTTTTTCAAAACCTACATCTATTCTTAAAGAATCTGTCAGGAAGGAGGCTTCTCCTCCTCGGAAGAGTCCAATTAGTATGCATGTTGTATGCAGAGGGAGAAGAAGCCTGCTGGAGCTCTAGGAGGAGCAAAGAGAGGTGCCCTCCCTGCTTCCAGCTCAGCACATGGGCCACTTGGTCCGATGGAAAGCCAGGACCTCTGGAAAACGCCCTGACTCTCAGCTCTGGGATGTGATACCTCCAGGCAGTTTCAGCTGAACATTCTTGAACCTCCCTCTTTCCTCCCAGGAGCCAGCTCTTGGGGTGGGAGGAGAACAGCTTCAGCTACAGAGCTTGGATTTCTCAGAACCACCCTTACAAACCTGAGAGACAGAGATGGAGTGGATCTTCTTCAGATGCCCCCACTATAGGCATGGTCTTCTCTTCCTTGTTCAGCCAGCACCCCACAGGAAGGAAGATGCCACTGCCTTCCCTGTCCCCAGAGCTGAGGGCCAAGGGAGCTTCTTGGAATGAGGGGTGGAGAAGTGGGAGCACACATATGTCTTCACATGTGAGCCCAGCACTTTATGGCGTGAACACTCCTTCTCTATGGTCCAGTTGCTTTCCCTGTTCCCAGTGCCAAGCCAGAAAGGTTGCAGTCAGCCTGCAGATGCCATCACTCCAAGAAGCTTGCTGTCATGACTCCTGACCAGCCTTTGGGTGAGAAAGGGACTCTCAGAAAGTGGAAACACCTCTGTGGCCAGCTCCTCACACTGTTTGAGTTGGGCCTTCAACTGCCACTTTGGCACAGCCTATTGGAACAGTACTTGTCCTGATGGTGGTGTCACCATGCACAGTCACTGTTCTGCAGGTTGGTAATGCTTGCCTATCTGCCCCTCACTTCCTGTAGGGGAGGAGTCACCAGGTGACATGCAATTTTGTTTTGCTCGGATGGGTAACCTCACCTCTCCTCCATCCCCCCATGCTAACAAGTTACATGGTAAATCTGAGTGAGCCACAAACCTGATGCTCAGTTCTCCAAGGAGCAGCTTGGGAGGGTCTGTCTGTCTCCATTTGCTCTAAGAGGAGCCTCCACCTTCTTACAGTGAACACTCTCCTGGACTAACTGACACTTCTAAAGATACTGGTCCATACGAAACCTCACTTCTTCCCAAGCCAGTGGCACCCAGCCATGCTGCATCCCTTTAACAAGAACATCTCAGGTCACAGCTTGCACAGCACTTTTTCTGTGTTATCTCATTCTCCGGGGCACAGCATTGCCCAGAAGGCAGGTTCCACTTTCTCGTACCTTTGGCTCTCTCCATGTCTACTCTTCAGAAAATTGCAAAAGAAAGAGAGACGGGGCAGGGAGGGGGGAGGAAAGCAAGCAAGCAAGCAAGAAAGAAAGAAGGAAAGAAAGAAAGAAAGAAAGAAAGAAAGAGGAAAAGGAAAGAAACAAGAAACATGCCTGGACTTTGAGAGATTGGATTTGAGCAACAGGGTTAACCCGTGAGTGGCTCCTGGGAAGCAGGAAACAAAGTATGAGCGCCCCCCCCATCCTGCATTAGCATCTTTGGTCTCCTCCCACCCCTAAATTCCCAGCAGACTTCTTGTGAATGAGAAGCCCTCCCCTGCTTCACCCCCTAGGACTTCCTACTTCTCATTCTTTGCTTCCCTCACATGTGGTTCCTCTATTAAAAGAGTGCTTCTCCTCCAGCCTCTGAGAGGCATGTGTCTGGGGCCCACCTTCCCTGCCAACACTCTGTGTCCCTCACTGTGTGTGCCAGGGACAACATCACCAGTTCTCATACTCTCACCTTTATTCTGTCAAAAGTGGAGCTCAGAAAGCTTGACCAACCTTCCCAAGGTCACATAACAAATATGTGACTAGAAAGCATGACAGTAGAAAGGAATTGTGATGCATGGTGTGGATTCTAGAGTCTCTCCATTTGGGTTCAAATCCTACCTCTGAGCTAGCACGATAAGCTGTGTCAGCGAGGGTGACTTTTGACCTGTCTGCACTCCCTTGTCTTATCTGTTAAATAAAGGTAATACTACTGCCTACCACATAAACTTGTGAGGATTAAATGAGTTAATTTAAATGTAAAATGATTTTTTAAATGTCTGACACATAGAATATATTCACAAAATTTCAGCTGCTTAGATCAATCCTTTTCCCTGTTCATATCCAGGCACCACAAGCAACCTTCCTCCCCTCCTAGCAACACCCTCTACCACCTACCTTAAAACTTAAAACTGATCATTAGTAAGACCTACATCTTCACCTTCTTGCATGACCTGGTCTGCACCTTCTCTGAACTCTTTCCAGCTGTGCCTCTGAAGAAAACCCACCTCTTCCCTGAGGAGTCGTGACCTGGGCAGTCCTCTTGCAAAGGGCTCCTCTGGCCTCCCTGCAACCTACACCCCCACACACAACATCTTCCCTAGTCCTCAATCCCTTTCACCTTCCCCCAAAGTCCTTTGCTTAGAATATCTCGAGTCATCTGACTAAACCCACACCCACACCCCATCCTTGTGAGTTATTCAAGGCTTTTTTATCTTGTAGAGATCAGCTCCTGATTAGGGCTCTCTCTGATACTGTTCTTTTTCTAGTTGGTGATTTAATACCCAAACCACTGTGGTTGAAAGGCTCTGACCTCCATATCTCTGCATGGAGCATCTCTGCTTGCTAACTAATGCAGTCAACCTCACAGTCATACCTCCAACCTTGTCACTACCAGGAGCTGCTCTGTCCCTAACTGACGTATCAAGCAGCCCACATTCTGACCATCCTATCCTTATTTCAAGTCCTCTTCTCTGCTACCCCACTCCAGCATCACCTTCCTTATGTTCGAAGCTTCCAGGGCTCTGACTCTTCAGTTTACCCAGTCCCTCACCTTCCCACTCCAGAGAAGAAGTTCCACAAAGTCACTCTGCCCTCGACTTCCCCCTCACTCTCTCTGTACCTTGCACTCAGCTCCATCACAATCAGCTCTGTCCACCCAGACTGCACTCGTACACATTGAAGAAGAGCTCAGAGCCACGCTGGCTTATTTTAATTCATGATCAGTCCACTTCAGGAGGCCTGCGGTGCTGTCTGGCATTTGTAACAAAATGCACATTCCCTCTGCTAGACGGCTAAGGCATGCATCCCCATATTTAATGGGGAACATCTGCTCGCAAATCCTCACTCTCAGTGGATGACCTTGTTTGTATTTGATTGAGAAAAGTGAAACAATATGAAGACTATCCACACACTCACACCACCACATCTATCCGCCTTCCAGCGCTTAAACATGTAATGTTTCTTCTTTTGTATTACTCTAAAGCTAGCCTTCCTACTTGTCCATTAGACCCATCCCTCCTCATCTATTCAAGGACAATGCTCTAGCAATTTTCCCTCTTTATCTCACAGCATCAATTTTTCTCACTTTCCTGGTTCTTTTCCATCAACATACAAACATATTGTGTGATCTTCCTGTTAAGAAACCCCTCTCGCTCATGCTTTCTCCTCCATTGCTTTCTTTCCCAAGAGTGAAGTCCCTTGGAAAAAAATCTGTCTGTGCCGACTCTCTCTAATGTATCTCTACTCATTCTCTCTTGAAATCTACCACAGTTTCTACTCACCAACACTGCTTTTGGGAAGGACACAATTGTCCACAATGCCAAAGTAAATGTCAGTTTTACATCCTTGTTTTCTTAATAATCAGCTACATATTACACTTCAATCAGATGCTTTCCTGCTTATTTTCCTTGGCACAGCTTCCTAGATCATGCATCCACCTGGTTTTTAGATATATTTAGACTGTTCCTTCTGTTTCCTCTTGTAGTTCTCACTTCACCTTACCTCCAAAGAGTGATGTGCCCCACGGCCCAGACCTAAGACCTCATCTTTCAACTGCCACTCCCTAGGTTCAATCGTCCTGCCTCTGGGTTTCATCTTTATGATAATGACTCCCAGATTCAACTCAGCTATCATCCTCTGAAACTTTTCCATCAGAACGGTTAATAGATACCTGAAGCCTAGCATGCTTAAAATTGTGCCCTGCAACTTTGTTCTTCCCGCTTTCTTCCAGTTATCATTAGTTAATGCAACTTCATCCTTTCAATGCATAGCTGAAATACTGTGTGAGCCCGACACCTCTCCTGACATCGCATAGAGTCACTAGACTCATTATCCCTTTAACATATACATGGAATCTCTCTATTTCTCAGCACTGCAAGATGCCACCACCCTCCACACTAGGATTATTTTGAAACCTCCTGGTCCTACTTCCTGCCTTGCACTCAGCACTACAGCCTAGTCCCAGCAAAGCTCCCACAGCAGTGCTAAATGGGCCACAACATTTCAGCTTTCTGCTCAGAGACCTCTGCTGTACCCCCACCTCAGTCTGAGATCACAAGGCCTTGCACAGGCCCACACCCTCTGCCCTCTCCTTAGTGATGCCTCCTGCTCAGCTTACTCACTCTGCCCCAGCCACACTGGCCACTGCTCCGCCACAGGGCTCACAAGCATCCCTTGTCTTCAAACCAGGGCACTTTTTATTTCTCCTGCCTAAAAAGTTTCCCAATGAAATCTACTCATTCTCACAAGCCTTTGCCAATCTTTGCTGATCTAGTGGTGACCCCCTGAATATCTTATCTAAAACTTGAACCCTCTTTATAGCCTCATCCATGCTTTATTCTTTGCTATGGCACTGCTTCCCTCTTAAGCACATTATAGTTTCTGTTCTTTATATCTGGCATTGTCTGTCTCTTCTAAAATGTGTGTTCACTGAGTAAAAGTTGTGTCTCTGGTTTCTGCTGTACTCCCAGTATCCAAAACAGTACCTGACACACTACAGGGGCACACTAACCTGTGGCTGAGTAAGACAACAACAGAGCCATTGTTACTTCTCAACAGCAGCACGACCAGGCAGGAGCTCTTGGTTTCCACCACCCTAAAACACACGCACACACAGAGCTGCACCCCTGACTCACTGCCCAGTATTTCTCGTCAAAGCCAGGAACTTGAGACTTTTTCTTGACTCCTCCTTCCCCCTTGGCCCTTAGCCCAACCCGCCAGAGGCCTGGTTGCCCTGTCTCCAGCCACACCACAATCTACTCCCAGTTCTTCCTTCATCCTCTTTGCCCCTGCCGAC
This sequence comes from Fukomys damarensis, assembly GCF_012274545.1. Classification (NCBI taxonomy): domain Eukaryota; kingdom Metazoa; phylum Chordata; class Mammalia; order Rodentia; family Bathyergidae; genus Fukomys; species Fukomys damarensis. The sequence goes on from NW_022900928.1 coordinate 81,574,103, forward strand.
TTCCAGCACTCAGCTCTCCCCAGACTCTTGGAACAGCTCCCAGCACCTCTCCCTGCCCTGTATGCTGCTGTGCCATCTCCCATCACCTTGGACTCTACCCACCCTTGGGATGCTTCTCCAGCATCCGCTGTGTGGCTTGCTGTCCTCTCCCAAGAGGCCTGCAGTTGCTCCTTCCTTGGCTGACCTCTCCCCTTTGGTTCTCAGGTGAGTCTCCAAGCACCATCTCTCCCCACCCGGTCTAAAGCAGGTCCCTCTAACCATGTCTCACCTTTGCTATTCTCCTAGTCAGTGCATTTCCGTCCGAGCAGTTATCATACTGCAATCACCTCATTTATTTTTGTGCCCATTTCTTTTCTGTGTCCCCATTGAAACTGTGACATCAAATGCAGAGATGTGTCACAGAATCAGGAGTGCCCAATGGACAGAGGGATGGGTGAAAGTGAGTTCAGCTCCACTGCAGTCTCCCAACCATCAGCTGTCCCCACCTCCCATGGAAGCAGCTGTTGTATAGAAGCGTTGGGGATGGAGGAAGAGTTCCTCAAACATCTGGCCATCAAACCCAGAGGACTTGCTTCCCTCTCTTCTTAGCCCATCCTTGGTCTTTTTCTGCAGCAATTCCTCCCCTCAGTCTCATGCAGTGAGGAGAGCCTTGTCCATCAGCAGCACCATTCCAGACGATATTATTTGGAAGGGCTTAAGAAGCAAGAAATAACTCATCCCAAAATAACCCCTCCTTGGCTTCCAGCTGCTCAGAACAGCTGGATGCTTTTTCCTAGCCAGATACTTCTGTCTTTATACTGATAACATGAGGAGAAACCAAACACTGAGATATGCTAAATGGGGTCATTGTTGCTAATTCCCTTAGGAGGATAAATGCCATGGGCTTTCTCCATGCAGATTTTCTGCACAAAGTTTAAATTGTGTGCTCAGCATAGGGTTGGGTACCATGAAGGAATCAGGACCATCCTTATGAAATTTATTAACTAGCTATGCCAAGAAAAAACTGGCTCACATTAGACAATTAGCAAACAAAATGATAAAGGATAATTAAGCACTAAGTAGTGTCATTCAGGTTCAGAGAGCATCAAGGACTTCTTGGAGCATCTCAAGCTGTATTTTGAAGGTGTTTGGAAGTTGAACTAAAGGAAGACATCCAGAGAGGGAAACTCTTGTTGAGTCCCAGAGGCAGGAAGGCAAGGCTGCAATGTAGCCATTAGAGGGAAAGGAGTGCAAAGAATGCAAATATCTGGGAGTGAACCTCAGGTTTGCCTTATGTACAAAATCACTTACCTCTTTGAGCCCTTTTCTTCATTTCCTATGATGCCTCCCTACTTCCCTCACATGACCCATGTGAGGACCACAGAATGAATGCAGAGCACCTCTGCACACAAGATGTTGGTGTCGTCTTGCGCCCCTGGAGTGTGAGGGCCATGGGTGGGATGGGACCAGGCTGCCTGTAGTCTGAAAGCTGGATCGAGACTTGGAAGCACTTGCCTTTGGAAGCCAGCAATGGTGTCTCAGCCTGGACCTGAAGTATCCCTGCTTTGTGGAAAAACATCTCTCTTCTCATGTAGAATACAAGATGGCTTGGAAGCCATGGCCACACGCTCCCACACAACAGCAGCTCCTTACTCAACAAGGGAAAATTTTTATAAAGGGTATCACCCAGCTTGGCACTCTGTGAGGAAAGCTATGATGCCCTCAAGTTACACTTCCTCTGCTCCAGGGCTGTCTTACAGCCTTGGCTCTGGAAACAAGACTTTAGCAACCTCCTGTGGCAAGGCTCTGCTCCCTCACAAATCCCGCCATCTGTATTTAGTGCATGAGAAACCCACCAGTTCTTCTGGCATTTGCTCGCCTCCAAGTAGGAAAACACAGCCGTCCAGGAATGAATGGGGCTATAGTCTGGAAAAAGTGGGGTTCACAAAGGACAGAAGACAGTGAGTAGGGAGCAATGGAAATTCACCCAGTACCCCAGCTCTCCTCTTTTTCTGAATATGCATCTTGAGTCCCACAAAAGACTGCCCTAACACAGACTCTCATGTGGCCTGGGTCGCTCAGAGCTGGTTTTCCAGTGCCCCATCCTCTGTCCCACCACTGCATGACACTCAGTGCAGGGAGCAGTAAATTGCAGAATAAACAGTTCTGACCTCAGACCCCGACACTACCATTACACTAGCTGCTGGCCTTAAAGCAGGCACTGCTCACCCTTATCCTGCAGTGCAAGTTGCTTCCTCCATGTGAGAGACAGGTTCTCTTAAGTGTATCTCAGATTTAGTGTATTACCAGCTCAGGTGGGACACCTGTCTCAGCACCAACTCCCCATCCTCCTGAACATCTGCACTAGGACAGTCTCCTGTGCAAGCCTCATTACTGTATCTTAACATGGACCCACCTGGGAAAGTGGAACAGGTCAGAAGTCACCCAGGCTTATAGACCCCTCCCATTCCATGCTCTCTGACCCTCTGACGAGGTTAATAGCTACATCCATGAGCAGAAGCAATAGATCCCTCCTGTGCCATCCACATGTGCCTTTGGGCACATGGCTCCCACTGTTGCTAATTATGTGCTAGGCTCTCTGGCAGCATGTGGGCTGCCTCAGGGCAGTGGACTGTCTTTTCTTGTCTCCACTGCCTAACCTACCACTGTCCTGGCATGGAGCAGACACAACCAAATTTTGAATGCTGATGCCTTTAGTGTTATATCTCTGTGTTCTTTCTATTCTTTCACCTCCTTTTGTGATCGAGGTGACACTTGAACTGGGATGCAAATGGCAAGCCAAATGTCTGTATGCTGACTTGGACATCTGTCCCAGGCAGAGCCACCCTTAAATTACCAAGTACTGCAGGGCCTGGAAAGGGCAAGCCATCTTTCTCTCCCCTACCATTCCCTGGCCAGCAGGGGCCATCAGCATTGAGGTGGACTCAAGGGAAGCTGATCGTCTGGGGACTCTGAGGCACAGGCAGGCAAGAAAGAGTCAGCAAAAAGTCAGCAGGGACACCACCCCTCCACCTGGACTCCACTCCACATCCCTGCTTGTCTTTCCTCACTCAGCCTAGTGCCCTCCTCCCCAGCCAGAGCCCCTTCCAGGCGAGGAGTGTGTTTAAGATTCTCAGCACGGACTCGGAGAAGCGATTCTAAGCATCTTGCTGCAGAGTGAACTAATCCTACTAGGTTAATTCTCCCTCTCAGTTCATTCCATCTTATTAGAGCTGGCAGGCACCCCGCGATGCCTCATTACCTGTGCCACTCGAAGGCAAGGCTGTCTTTTAATGAGCTGAGCAATGTGGGGGGCCCCCTGCTAAGCACCCCAGATGATGCATTTGTCCTGAAAGGAAAGAAACCCTGAACTGCCCAGCCTGTCCATGGGCAAAGCAATCAAGAAAGGGGCAGAGGGTCTAAAAAGCATTGATGGTACTTCTGTACCTGTTGAGGTCAGAGAGGACAGAAGGCCCTGAGTGAGGGAACACACCCTTCCCTCCTGACTCCCCCTCTCTCTTCTGCACTTGAAGCTTGCAGAAAAGGATTTATCTACATCAAAGGCCTAGGGATGGAAAGATCCCACCCTTTACCCACTTAAGTCACCTGTGGCCTCCGTCACCCAGCACACTTTGCTTTTCCGCAGGGAAAGTGGTTCTTCTGTACAGTTTCATTCCCAGGCCTTTGAATGGTGCCAGGAAGAAGAAAAGAAATGGAGTCCTGCACTAAGCCTGGGAGGAAGAAGCAGTGTGATTATATAGACTTGAACCTCCAGTGCACCACGGCTGGGCTGGGGTCTGTGCTTAGGTGGACAAGTGGGGGTTGAAGGAAGGGGAGGCAGTGCCAACCCTGTGCACCCTGAAAGTCTTTGCTCTAAAGTAGCTCTGTTGGCCCCATGGAGCTGCTTGTCTTGTTTGAATGCCGGTCATCTCTTTGAATCAAGTTTGCTCCTCCTCCTTGCTGAGTAAGATCTCCAGACAGAAGACTAAACACTACAGCAGAAAACAGAGGGCAGCCAACTTGGCACAGTGATCAAGGAGGAGGCAGGGGTCTGTCAAGAGGGGGCACAAATGTCCTGCCATCAGCATGCTATGCCTCTGTGCTCAGAAGCCTCACCACCAAATGTGCTCTCCCCACTCGCCACTCTCACTTTGCTTGATTTGATCTGTGTTTCATTCCCTGCTCACGAGGCTCTCGGGCCCCTACCTTTGCCTGGTGGCATTTAATTTGTTACTTTTCATGTGCTCCTTTTCATGAGTGCACATTTTGTCCTTCATTCCATTTTTGAATTTCTCTTGTACAAAGGGAAGAGGAAAGAAAGTGATGAAGGTAGGTGGCTTGTGTGTTGAGGTGAGGGAACCACCCTAGAAAAATAGGTCTTTGCATTCCTTGCATGAATGAAAAAACCTCTAAGAGTGAACACAGGGAAAAGAAAATAGCTCACTAAATTCATTATAACTTCTGGCATAAAAGGGCCCAGGACAGAACAGCCCCTGTGGGACTTCATTGGGAGGGGAATGGCAGATAACTTTCCAGAAGGAAATCAAAGTGAAAATATTCCTGAAAAACAAAACAGAATGTGGTCTGAATACCTGGAAGGAGATCAAAAGGAACAACTGGATTCTAAGACACCTTGCCACATAGACCAGTCCCTTCTGCTACCGCTCATCTCCATCCTGCCTTCAACTTCAACAGAAGACCTTAAACTCTCCCTGCTCTTTGACTGCAGATCAAGATGCCTGCGTTGGTCCACTTCACACCCTATCATCTGGTTTCTGGCACAGACTATTCAGAAAGTAAGGTTGATTTAGTTTGTGGTTGTGCAGTTTCACGGCCAAGATGGGGCAGTCTCCCCCTTTGGGGTCCTGGTGGTCGTGCATACCACTGGTCAGGAAGGAGGAGAAGAGGCTGGATGCTGAAGGACCTCAGCCTGGGCTCTGCTTCGAAAAGCATACGCCACCTCCCAACAGCACACCCGGGGACCAGGCATCTGATGTGCGCTTTGGGTACATTGAGCCACACCATGGCAGTGCCTGAAGAACTCACCAACATGGAGCCTGTCCCTGGACATGCCATGTAGCTGGCCTCAGTTTCTCTTCCTGTAAAGGGGCCACTCTGCTCACTTCCCTGCTTACATCAAAGGAATCAAGAGTACTTTGAACTCCGGCTGCAGAGAACTATTCCAAAGAAGGGAGTTAAGTGGGTCTGCTGCCTTTGGGAAGAGTGAGGATTAGGAAGTGGATGAAGTATTTGGAATCACAGGCTTTGAGCTGGCACAGCATTCTAGAAAGGGGAAACAAATATCCCTTCCATCCATCCTCCACCTGTGATTGTTTTAACCCTTCCATCAACATCCTCTATCCTGCTTCCCCCAGCTTGTATCTCTTCTGACTCCAGCCTGCTACCTAAGACACTAGACTCCCCACTGACCCTTCTCTATTGCTCCCCTGCCTCTTTTCTGGGTGTCAGTGGTAAAAGGGGTGATTGATGAAAGGGCTATGGGGCTGGGGATTTAGCTCAGTGGCTTCACACCTACCTCACAAGAGCAAGGCCCCAAGTTCAATCCCTGGTACTGGGAAAAAAAAATCAAAGTGAAAGGACTATGTGCACGTTGCATTACTAGATTAAATTTTATAAAGAGCAGCACCTCTGAGATGGACGAATCCTGCGTCAGCATCCGGTTCATACCTGGACCACCACAGGGTTTCTGCTGGCATGAGAAATGGCCCCAGTAGAGAGCAGAATGGTTTTTAGAGGCATGATTCACAGAAGGTTTGAGCTGCACAGAGTGTCAGAGGCCTTTGGGGCCCTTTCCCTACCTGACCCAAATCCGCCTACATCTTAGATTAAGGGTCATCCCAATTGCTCACAGAACTCCTCCAACATGGGAGATCTCCTTTCTCCACAAGGTGGTCTGCTGCAAGGCTCGAGTATACTCCCGCAGTAAGCTCAGGCCCACTTCACTTAAAATGCTGCTTCCACCAGTTCCACTCATCATTCATTTATTCACTTATTCATCCAGCAAAATGTCCAGACTTCTCCTGGGCACACGCACGGATGTGCGCATCAGAGACACCATGGTGAGCAGGACAGGCTGGTCCCAGCCCCTGCAGAACAGTAATGTAGAGACACAGACTGTCACATAGGCGCTCAGAGTCTAACGCCATGGCAGCAGACAGTCAGGGAGCTGCGGGACATGAAGGAAAGAGGCCAAGTGAGTTTTCTGGGAGGAGAGGTTTTGCGGGTATATGGTAGGAAAGGCTTTCTGGGAGAAGCAATACCTAAATAAAACCTGATTTAAGAGTTAACAAGTTGAATGGAGACAAGAGCCAGGAATAAGTTGGGAAGGTCAGACACAGTCGGTCCAGGGAACCCACAAGGAAGCTGAAGAGAAGATGAACCAGAGTGGTGCCCATTGACAGGGGTGGACCGGTAGGACAAGAGGCTTCGTGAGCTGGTTACTGATCCTGAGTACACTGGGTCCAGAGCCCCTGCCTTAGTCTGCTCAAGGCATTACAAAAATGTACCACACATAGAGTGGCTTGTAAAAAATAGAACCGAATCAACTGTGCACAGTTTAGGAGGCTGGGAAGTCCATACTCAAGGACCCGGCAGACTCAGCATCTAGTCAGGTCCCTCTTTGTGGCTTATACAATTCTCTTTGCTATGTCCTGCCTTGGCAGAAACAAGAACTCTGGTCTCCACAAGCCCCTTAAAATAAATCCCATGCATTAGACTACTTTCATGACCTAATTACCTGCCAAAGGCCCCTTCTCCTGAGGTTCAACACACTAATTTGGGAGTGACACAAATGCTCGGTTCATAGCCCCCTTTCTTTTCCAGCTTGATCCCAGCCTCTGCACCCATTCATTATTTATGCCCCCCAATATGTGCCCAGCTCTGACCCAGGGCCTCTCCATCACTGAGGCCACCCCTCAGCTCTCAGGAGCTGCCTCATATAATATCCTCTCATCCATCAGGTCATTGGCCCCAAATACCCCAGAGAAGGCTTCCTTCAAAGCTTTCTCAAACCCAGCAGAAATAACCTACAAGTCATTGTTGTTGGCCCTGGCCCTTCCCCGGGACAGAGATACACTCTTCATGAATGCTTCTGAAGCATTGAAAGTCAACCTCCTTTTTTCTAATTTAGGTACCTCTGACCCCAGCTTCAAATCCCTCCTTCTCTAGCATGGCTACGAGACTCTGGATGAGATCTCCAAATAAAACTCCCATTTATATAAGCAAAAGCCTGCAGAGTCATAAAATGGAATATTATGTGACCATAAAAGACATGAACCATCAACATTTTCTGCAACACACATAAACCCTAAAATCGTTACCCTGAGTAAAGGAGCAGACACAAAAGAGCACATACAGTGGGACTCTGCATATGTGGAATACCCAGGAGCTGCCAGTTCATAGAGACAGAAGGCAAAATTGTGGTGCCCGGGAACTAGAGGAGCAGGGAATGAAGCAGAGCTGCTAATGGGTACGAATTTCTATTTAGGGTAATGAAAAAGTTCTGGAACTAGAGTGAACATCGTGAGAGTATATCATGCCACTGAAATCATACACTTTGAGATGGCAATTTTTTGTTACATGTATTCTATCTCAGTAAGAAAAAGCTCTCTCTCTCTCCAGCCAGGCATTTAGATCAGTGGCTCCACACCTGCCTCACAAGCACAAGATCCTGAGTTCAATCCCCAATACTGCAAAAAAGAAAAGAAAAGAAAAAGAAAGAGAAGAAAAAGCTCTCTCGTTTGTATAGTACTCTGTGTATTAGGAGGCATTTTCATATAGTGTGAATTACTCCTTCTAATCCCATTCCATCTGGTGTCATGGCCTTGTGTGAATGAGGGGGCTGAGGGACTGCTTGAGCTGGAGTCACAAACTGGCACTGGTATTCTAGCTTAGTGCAGCCTGAGTCCTTGTTCTCAACCCAAGGATCAAAGCTACTGACCTAGCACTTGAATCACACGGGCTAATGGAATCGACAGCACAATGGGTAAAAGGAATTTCACTTGCCCACTTTGCAGTTTGGATTCAAGAGTGGAAAGTTCAGGGTGAGAAACAAGACAGCTTTCTTATTTGAGAAACAGAAGAAGAGTAGAACCTCCCTGTCCCTCTCCCCTGGGCCTGCAGCCACGGTGAGTAGATGCTGGAAGGAAGGGTATGAGTGTGTGTAACCCATCCCTCTTCGCGGCAGGAGGGGCTGGAAAGTTTGAATGTATTCGCCAAAATTCATGTGGGAATTTAGACTCCTTATGCAGCTTAAAGAGGACGGTGACCTAATCTAACTCTGGTGTTTGGTGATGACACCTCTGGGACATCATTAAGGTTCCATGAGGCATTCTGGGTGTGGTCCTAGTCCCAAAGGGCTGCAGCTTTCTTAAAAAGGAGGCCTAGGTTTATTCTGCCTCACCACTTGATGCCCTGTTACCTCAGGCCTCTGTAGAGGCACCACAAGGAAAAATTCACTGGATGTGGCCACCCAATCTTGAATCCCCAACCTTCAGAGTCAAGAGCAGAATACAACTTCATACGTTATAAGCTACACAGTGTATGGTGTTCAGCTGAAGCAACAGGGAATTGCTTGAGGCAGTCAGGATATCCCACTAGAGAAGATGAGCCTACAAGAGCCTGTGGTGAGGGAGAGGAACGTGAGGCACCAGGGACTCTGGTAAGGAGTCCCAGAAAGATTGGGAGGTGGGATTGGGGGTCACTGGAAAAGTGAGGGGCACCAAGCAAGAGGAACAGCAGTGGGAAGAACCTGCAGGTAGCTCTATGCCTTCCTGATGGGCAGGCTGGGACAGACTGCTGCTGACAGACTCCCTGAGCCCACTCTGGTGAGACTCCATCTTCATCTGATGTGCTGCAAGTCATCTTTATGGCCAGTCAGGCAGACGGAGAGGGAAAAGAAAGGATAACCAAGGAGGAAGGGCACAGTGGCTGTTGGGTTGAAAAGAATGCTGGTAAGAAAGGGTCTAGGGGAGCCCTGGAGAGCTGGATGGGTGGGTGGCTGCCCAGAGACCAGCCCACACTCAGCCTGGGAGCTTGGCTGGTAGACCCCACAGGCATGTGGATGGAGGGATCTCCTGGGCCTTCAAGGAAAGCAGAGAATAGAAGGCCTCAAGGCCTGGCGACTTGCACTGTCAGACTTTTAAGCCATTTGACAAAACAAGCAAAGACTTGAAAGTGTTGCTGGATCTATTCCTCCTAAGAACATGTATGCAGCTGAGGTGTAAAATGTGGCTAAGATTCGAACTCACTGCTAGGGGTATGGGGGTTTGAACCTGGCTCGATCACACCAACACCTCCTCTGTCTCCAAAGGTTTAAATTTAATTTTGGGGGTAAAGGGCAAGGTAGGAGTAGGTGCAACTTGAGGACTGGGCACAGAGCTGAAGACACAGCAGAAAGGACACATGGTGAGCATAGGTGAGGAAAGGGGAAGAAGAGCACTTGCTTGCTACCTACGGGGCCCCTGCCGGCACAGTCTTCTGCACACTTGGGCCTGAGGCCCATGGGAAGGTAGCAGGAGAGCACCACCCAGCAGGACTACCTGATTCACAGGTGGCCTGTGCTAAGCTGATGACCCTTTCTGCAGCGTGGATCTTCCCATAACAGTGCCTTGGCCTCAGGCTAAGATGCCTGTTTCTTCTCTATAATCCAATATCACAGATAACAAAATAGCCCCAGAGGAGTCAAATAAGACACCCAAAGACACAAGGCTAATAGTGACATGGCAGATATTTAGTCCTAAAACATTCCAGCTCTAACATTTTTTTCCATCACACAACACTGCAAATTTCTCACACTGTCCTTGAAAACTGGTGGCCACATGGGTCAGCTTTTTCCCAAGGACCAAATGCAAACACAGAGCCATGCAAGGCCCCATGTGGTACCCTGAACCTGAGTGTGTGGAGGCATCAGTGAAGGTCCACCACCAGCAAGCCTGCTGCCTCCAAATTCCCAATTCCCTGACCCTGGAGCCAGTGCCCAGAACCATGTTCTAACAAAAATAATTCACGAGAGAAGTCATCCAAAGGCAACTACTTACGTCTCTTTCTACTCCCAAATTCAAAGACCATGCTCACTGAAAACTAGAAGGTATCATACAAAGCCCAGGTTGCAAGTTTGTTGCTTTCCCTTTCTATTTTGTTTCCCCAGTACCAGGGCCTTTGCACTGAGCTACTTCTCCCACCCCCACTCCCTTTTTAAAGACAGAGTCTTACTAAGTCACTAATTTGTTCAGGCTGGGCTTGAACTTACAATCCTTCTGTGTCAGCCTCTCACAGGCTGGGACTATGCTGCCACTCTTGGCTATTGCAGTTTTGGGTGGTGGATGCATGTACAGTCATCCTCATTTTTTTTTTTTAACCCAGCCTGGCATCTCTAAGAAAGTGGAGACATTTGTCTCAAAATATCATCACCACCTACCACTCAGAGGGAAATGCTTCACTGAAAACAGGAATGTCTCCTTTTGGACACACAAAGCAAGGCATTTAGCCACTCTGTGCCTCACTATTCCATCTGAAACCCAGATGGGAAGAGATAGACATGCCTGATGCAAACTCAAAGTCCTTAACATCTCAGTGACAGTTTCTTCAGTGACAAGATGGAAGGAGAGCCATTGCACACTGTGTTGCGTCTGCCCAGCATCCATCCTTCCTCTCTTTAGAAATGTCACCTTTACTTTCCTGTGGGCCCAGGAGGTGCCTCCCTCTGGGAGTTACAGGGCTAGTCCTGTGCCTCAGGCCTCACCAGTCCACCCCTCCATCCCTCTGACTTCGGCAGTCAATTCCTGGATGAGGCACAGGCACAGAACTCAACTCCAGGACATCTGCTGGAAATACCGATCACTTAAGGAAGGATAGCACTAGCCTGGGGCTGCTGGGGCCACCTAGGAAAGAGCTTGTCTGAGAGTAAAGCCAGCACAGGGGAAAGCAGAGCCAACAGGGGATGAGACAAACAGAGGGAAGAGAAAAGGAGACCGGCAGAGTCCTGAGGCATTATCTGAGTCCCCAGAACCAGCTGTGCTTGAAACTAACTCTTTTACTTCTGTTTACGTGAATGAGTTGAATTGGATTTTTGATACTAAACCTGAGATGATGCCCATATAATAGGCTTTCTGGGAGGCTTGGTTGAGATAATATAACGAGCACACTTAGCCCAGTGCCTGGCACATGGCAAGCCCTCAATAAATAATGATAGCTGTTATGAGGAGCAAATGAGATGATGGATGTAAAGCCACTCAGAAAGGCATAAAATGTTATATAAAAGTAAGGTGCCTATTACATGCTTTCCTGTTCTTCAGTGATCTATACTTCACATTGCAGCTTTATTGCCCACTCTCTCCTTCGCTAAATATTTCATGTGCCCAATTAAACTGTGAGAACCTGATGGCAGGGACTGCAGTTTATATTATGCTTAGCCATCACGGAACATAACTTGGTTGTCAAGTACACCATAGCATAGCAGGGTGGTTAAGATCAGGCTTTCCTGCCTGAACACCTGGTTTCAAACCCAGGCTTTGTTTCTGACTAGCTGGATGAACCCAGGGAGATCTCACTCCCTCAGGTCCTGGTTTTCTACTATAAAAAGTGGGGCTAATGCTGGTAACCACTTCATTTAATTATTATGATGATTAAAACTGCTAATTTAGTTCACTAAATAAATTAGTCACAACTATTATTAAAATAGTTGTAAAGCACATATAATAGTGCTTGGCACATAGTCATCCCCATGAAAGTGTTTGACAAGTAAACACCTGCCAATTCTCTAATTATGAAAACGCAAAAGCATTTACTGAACATCCAAAGGAACTGTATTCCTTTCTTTAATGCTGTGATGGAGCATCACAGTATCAAGCCCCTGCCTCCAAAGTGTTAACAGCTATCTTTTACTAAGGTACTATGTTATTTCATCTGTACTCCTCATGTACCACTTATGCACTTTAAAGCTTGAAGGAACCAAAGAAGATGTCAACTTTGCAGATGAGAAGAGAGATCCAGAAAGGCTACATGATTTATCTGAAGTACACAGCTTGCTAGCAACAGTGTGTGGGAGAATCGAGGCCCTGCAACTCCAGACTCACCATGCCCCTTCCCACTCCACCACACTGCCTAAGGAGATGATACACAAGCATATGGCCAAAATGTGTAAACACAAACAACTGCAGCTGCACAGATTCCTCCCTTTCTTTAACAAATATTTATTTAGCACTGAAATATGTGCAACTGCCAAGAAATTAGAGAAATGGACTAGAATGAAGCAGAACCACTTCCCACCCTGTTGTTCTTAGGAAACAGGTGGTATAGTTACCTTTCACTCATTCATCTGGCAAATATTGAAGCATTTACAATTTGCCAAATACTAGGGATAAATACAATATTAACAGTGCTTACGATATCATGGGTTTAAGTATAACACAAATGTTCAATATTATGCCAAGGAATGAATCATTTAAAGTATCAATGGATAGATGTATGGTGGGTGGGTGGATAGATGATAGGACAGATAAATGAATTGTTGGATAAATGGGTGGATGAATAAATGAATGGATGGATGCTTAAATGCATAGGTGTTTGGATAAATGGAGAGATGATTGGGTGGATAGGTGGATGTGTTTTCCCATGAGTGTATATTTTCTTTGAGTTATGTGCACTGAAGATTGTACAGTTCTCTTCCCTTGATTTTTTTCAAAAGATTTGACATGTAACATGAGAGATTTAATTTGATAATTTAAGATCTACAAAATAAGAAAATCCCATTCTCTAAATTCTTAGATGAGAAAAGTTGTACTCAGAAAGATGGGGGTCATATATGAGTCTTGAGTCTGTGACCTCCTTTGCAAACATAAATTCCTGTTCCTTAAATTCCATCACATTTTAAGGAAATTAAGTTTTATCCCTACAGCTTCTCTTTGACCCAGAGAAGCAATGCCTCAAGAAAACCCCTTAGAACATGTGTAACTAAGATGTACATCAGGCCTGTGTCCCATTAGCAGAGAGTAAATCCTGGCTAAGGGGTCTAAAACTCTCAGGTAGGTCTTGGGCATTGATTTATAAAGCTGCTAATAAAATCCATCTGCTCACATTGGGAATCAGCCTCTGCTTGTGATTACTGAGCAGTAATTATTCTGGAGGGAAAACATCTGCTGCTTTTGTCCCATAGCTTGTTGTCATCTCTAGCTCATCTCATCCCTGATGCCTGTCCAGTCATGGCTGAGCTGGGGTGCTGAGGTTAAGGGAGACATAGCAGAAACTCATGTTTCACCTTTCTTTGCAACTGTCTCTTGTCCCTTTGTCCCTCTGTCCTTTTCCTCTCTTGCCTGGGTGTATTCTCTGTTGCTTTTTTCCCTCTTAGTATCTTGGTTCTGGAAGCATCCATTCTGATCTGAAAATCCTTGGCTTTCTCCCCTAATGCACTGACTATGTTAGAACCTCAGTGCTTTTGACTCCCATGCATGGGCATGTTATGGAAGCACTTTTGAAAACTACATTAGTCTTCTCAGTTTTCCATGAGATAATATCATGACCAAACAAATTCCAAACTGGGACTTATGGGTGAAACATTGGGCAGGAGACAGAACATCTATTCCTTGAAGTTTTATTACAAACCGCTCAGGCTAATATAGAATTCCTGATGCACTTTAACTGCTAGAAAGCAGTAAAACTTTTTCTGCTTCCCTGTGGAAGCAAAACATCAAATGACACAGGTTAAGAAATGCAAACCGAACCACCTGCTGTGCTCTTCAAATATTTCTAACGATTTTTCTGATGCTTTGAACTGATTTAACCCCTAGTATATTTGGCCCCTAAACAGTTATTCCCTTGATTTTTAAACTGGAGTGTAATTTAATTCACAGAGTCCCAACTCTCCACTTCTTTTCAGTACAGGGCTGGAAGCAAAAAGACTCTGAATCCAGTCATACTGTCTTCCTTAGGACAAAAAATTATGGTCAATTTCTGTCCAAAGAACATGACTGAGTCAGGAAGAAAACAGGAAAAATTGCAAAACCATGGTGACAGAAAGGAATCAGCTTGACCCTGAAGAAATCAGGTGTGGGATGTGGAGGGACTTAACTGTCAAACTGGAAATACATTTTATTCCACTCTTAGCTCCTGTCTTGTTCAAGATATTCTTGCTTCCCAACAGCAGAAGGATATAAGAACAGAGGAAGGGAGAAAGACTGGGATAACAAAGGAAGATGATTTTTAAATTACCCCACCCTTCTGCAATAACTGGAAACTGTGCCACCACAGCCAGGTTGAGGTGCACCATGTCCTACAAGCAGTGCACCAAAGCAATCATCTCAGCATGGCAGGGCTCTTGAACTTGATGTTCATGCTGGAAATCACTGGAAGCAGATACTATGAGAGGAAGGCGATGCTGACCTGAATTAGTAATATCCAGCTTCTGGTGTGACCCTGTTCTCCCAGCTCTACTTGTCTGTCCTCCATGTAAGAGCTTTGCCATAACCACATTCTGAACCATTTACTGAGCCTGCGTCCCTAAATGTTCACAATATTTTCATCAAACATTAGGAAAGCCCTTGGTAATTTGCAGCAATTTAGTATGCTTGCTTTGCTTTTAGAAAATCCACAGCAATTCAATAAACACCCAGTCACAGTGGCACACACACACGCACACATAACTCTACAGCTGCTTACTAGAAGTCACTCCAGGAAAGATAACCATCAGGGCCTTCCACAGCCTCCCCTCTCTGTGACCTCACCCCCATGTCATCCTTTCTCCTGTTCAGTAAGCATAACCCTGAAAGCCATATCTCCCACACTCAGCTTCCACTCCACCTTCTCCAATATGCTGAGAAACACTGGGTGTACAGATGAGTGGGGTGACCTACTATGTGCCTAGTATGGCTTAACAGGGCTGATAGGTGCCATTTGTTGCATTTCCAGGGTTAAGCAAGGCCCAAGGAGAAGGATTCACCTCTTCATCTGCTCTCTTTGGCACAGGCCAATTTGGATAAGTTGAGCCTGGTCACAAATATACATGTATAAAGGCAAATCTGAACTCTACCCCCACCGCCTGCTTCTTCTGCTGGTCCCTCAGTTTAATTACTGGTATTTAAAGTTCTTATAATCTTACTCTGACCCATTTTCCCCACTTTCCATGAAGTTCTGAGAGTAACCACAGAGATTATCCCAGAGTGAATGTTCTACCCTTTTCTGCTTTCCAAAGAATGCACTTCTATAAACCATTGAGTGAGATCCAAGGGTATATCATTCTGTCAGTGAAACCCAAATTCTGGTACAGACCTACTGCTTTGGGGGCTAAGGCTGCATCTTTCTTGCCTATCCCCATGTCTTCAGCAAAGGGTCTGGTGTGTAAGAACGTCTTAAATATTACTGACTTAATAAATGAAATAATTCATTTACTGAGCACCATTGTCTGTATGACTTAGACAGAAGGCACAAGAATTCCCCATGCCCTCTGCATCTTTCCCCTTCAGTAAATCCAAACCTAACATTTTCTGGACGTCTCCGTGGGCAGCCTTTAGCCAAGCACAGCACTAACTCCCCAAGTAAAGGAGATCATCCATTGGTTGCCCTGCCACTCACTCACTCACAGTCCCTGAGAGACTGGAGGCGGGGTCTGGCAGTGGCTGTAGAGGTGCAGCTTCTATGCTCCTTCCTCCAAGACACCTTTCTTCAACTACTAAGGCCTGTGCAGTCTTCCCACCGCCCATCTCCAGCACTGCCCCGCACAGAGATGCCATGGCCTCCCAATGATGTTTTCGGCCACAAGCCCACTCTGGTGGAACAGGGTTCAGGGGGCCGGGACTAGGAGGGCAAGGCACTGAACCACTAGGCAGACTCCAGGGAGGTTTCTGGAAGGCTTCCGCTTTATTCAGCAAATGCATAGGCTTATATAGGGTAAGGTGGGGATGGAGCCTGGGTGGTACTATTGGATCGCTATTGGATAGGGTAAGGCAGGGGTGGAGCCAGGGTGGAGTCGGGATATTCGGCACATCATTACTGGCCACAGGTTAGTTTTTGGATTGTATGCCTTAGGGGCTGAGGCGAATGGAGTCAGGACTTCAGAGGTTCTTGAGAGGAACAGTTTATCTGTCTAAGGTCAGAACTCTGCACACCCGAGGGGGCAAATTATTCCAACCCCAATAGGCCTAGGAGGAGTTTTCTCAAGAGAGTTCGCTGTAGCGCTCCTGACTCAGCCAGACTTGAACCTGATCCTCATTCCACCACTGCCAGTGCCCTGTAGCACTAAGGTTGAATGCCACCCTCTAAGTGGGTCAACCGCTCCCCTGTGGCAGGATGTGAACCCCCAAAGGTTGCCTTGGGGACACCCTACAGCCTCTCCAGGCTGGAAATCCTCTACAGCCACAAATGGCCTCACAAGAACCCAGCTACCCTTCTAAGTTGTGCTGTATTCCGTGTTCACTACGCCGCTTCCCAGATGCAGACGCACACTGTGACGGGAGCCGGCGACACAGGCCAACAGCCCAGATGGCCCCGCCCCACGCTGTCTTCCAAACACACAGCCCCCCCCCGCCCCCGCCAGGGCTGCGTGCGATCATGGCCTGAGGAGAACCTGGTGCCAGGAAAGGGATGAAGCAGGAATGGTAAATGGTGCCGCCTGCATTGATAGGCTGGATGAGAAGTCCTGAAAAAGGCAAGTTTGATAAATTCATCCAAAAATCACAGGTGATGAGCGCAGGGGTGAGGACAAATCCTTCACTCACACACACACAATGTATTAAATATTTAAAGTTGCTACATAGATTTAAAGGGCCAGGTTATTTATTTCTGCAGGGTTCATCAATCATTTGCTTCCCTAAAGAATGCTAGGCCTTGGGCCCAGAATTTAGCTCAGTGGTTCTGCCACCTGCCTCGCAAGCCCAAGGACCAGAATTCGATCCCCAGTATCAAAAAAAAGAAAAGAAAAGAAAAAAGAATGCTAGGCCTTTAACTATTCATCTGATGATGTCTGTAGCAGCCATACTGCCACTACCCAGATGCTTAATAGGCTCCCAGGCGGACTGCTGTCTGCATAAGGCTGATTCTCCAAAGGGACTGATCCTGCTGCCCTCACCTATTGCATTCTGGTCCTCCCCCTCCCCAAACTTAAAAGGTAAAGGACAGAAATGGAATAATGACTGTTTATTTCTTTTCCTTCGCACTTCAAACAGTAGATTTACTTTCAAAAACTCCATTAAGGGTTTGATGTGTCTGCTGAAAAACTGCTGCTGACTTAAAAAGCACCAGCAAATTACATTGGCCCGCAGCTCCCAGTAGCTGTAAGGATTCAAGATAAGGGCAGGTTCTTGTCTCAGGGCTGTGAGTGGTTTGAATTGATGCCAGCCCAGCAGCAATTACCTTTCCACTCCTTGGGTGGCAGGAAGGGTCCCACTATTTGTCAGTCTCAATGATAACGATGAACAGGTGTTAAGTGCCTGCAGGTAAACTAGACATGGTACCAGATACAGAAACAAGGACTCTGTCCTCAAGTTGCTTCAGCCTAGAAGGGACAAGACAGTGAACCTGTCACTGTCTTGGACTCGCAGTCTCATAAGAGTTTTGGTGTCTGCCTGGCAGCCTGTTACTTCTCTCAGTGTCACACTTAGTTGCTATTACTGATTATTCAGTCTAGGCAGAAGCCAACCTTGACACTGCTGAGGGAATACATAAGGAGAGAGGTTTATGTCAAGTACATGTGCTAGTAAGAAGATAGGACAAGTTGTACTACCCTAGGACAATCTGTCTGATCTAAATGCTGAGTAGTGCACACTTCTATCATCTTGGTTCATTTGGACTGCTATTACAAAATACTCTAAACTGGGTGATCTATAAACAGAGATTTTTTTTCAGTTAGAAGCAGGGAAGTCCAAGATCAAGGCCCTGGCAGATGCAATGTGTTACAAGGGCCCATTTTCTGATTTGTGGATAACCCTTCCTTTCTGTATCCTCTCAGGGGGATGAAGGTGTCCCTTAGGCCTCTTTTATAAGGTGACTAATCCCAGTTATGGGACTCCACCCTCATGACCTAATCATCTGAAGACCTGGCTTCTCTACCATTACCTTAGAGATCAAGTTATAAATTTGGAGATGGGAAATCCAGAATTTCGGGCCATAGCATGTATAATCACTATTAACATCCTAATTCTATGGGTTAAAGGGGATTTTATCAAAGTCCATTCGACATTGTTTGTTGCAATGTCTAGAAGTAGAAATTTTGTAGACACCAAATTTGACAAGGGCCTAGTTCTGACAGACATTTCCCAGATAGAAGTTGGGGTCCAGTAAATAGAAAGACTTGCTTATATTATCTGATTATTTTCATAACATTCAGTAGCTATGCTTAGTCTCCTAATTGTAGAAACAAGAAAACTAAATCCTTGGAAGCCAGTAAGAGATAAGGATGACTTGTATTAATACACACACACACACACACACACACACACCACACACACTTCTTCCCAAATAACCAGGCCTTGGGCCAGGAATTTAGCTCAGTGGTTCCAACTAACCATGCCCTCTCCTGAGCCTATCACTTAAGCAGACATTCCCTCCACACCCACCAGAAACCTTGTTTCTCAGTGCTCACCTGATTCCAGCTCTCTTGGTCCCTTAAGCACTCCTGGTTCATCCCTGAATACTTCTTCTGTCAAGGACATTGTTTTCCAACAATATCTCTCCAAGCACCCTAAACCCTCTATCACACTGCTCTGCTTCATTTTTATACCACATATAACTCTTATTTGTTTGAATGTTTTTGTCTGATTTGCTATAAAATATTTCTGGTGCCCAATGGACTGGTGGGATAAGAACAGACCCACAGATTATAGGCAGTCTGAGTTCAACTGCAGAGTTCTTGGAGGAGAAATGGATGCAGAGGGGACCAAATACATGGCTCAGGCCAGCAGCATTCAGTACACGCACACCCAAGGTGACACCTAGTGCCAAGAAGCTCAGTGCTCCCTACTCTCACTCCAAGAGCTTCCTTTCCACTTGAGAAGCATTTCCCTAAACCATTCATGACAACTTAAGGCACTGTTTACCAAATCAAGTTCTGATCCTTCAGACTGTGCTTATTTTTTGGTAGGGCCACCTACTCACTGGGATAGAGGGAGGCTTGGTGCCTGTGAATTTCCAGGCAATATTTATATCTCTGTCTGCCCTGCCCCTGGAAAGTGCATTTCCCCTCCTCCTGTACTCCAAGAGTGAGCTCCAGGAGAGACAAGGACCCTAGGGCCATGCACTGAACAGGTGTGCACAATCCATTCTCACTGAATGAACCAAAAACAGATAAAGGTATTCACAAATGATGTCCACAAAATCACACAACTCATCCTGGCTTTCCTTTCAGTTAGGTTAATTTGAGAAGATTTATAATAAGTGGCTTCTCTCATCCTCTGAGTAAATCCTGTAATAATTTCTAACCCATTGGTTGTTTTACTTTGTACCTCAAGTCACTGAAGATTTGCAGGAACTTTGATATAACTGAGTAATTGAGAGTAAGATAGATGAGAGAATAACAAAGCCCAGTAATGATGAGTCCATAAAGATGGCTACACAGTCGCTAAGTCAGGTGCACACTAGTGCCACAGCACACTAAGTCCCTGAACTGCTCACTGTGTGCAGTCTAACTGCCATGTGTGTTACCAGGGACCTCTATTTGCTTTTCTCTCAGCCATCAATTATGACACATCTTTGTCTTTAAAAGAAATCTTTATCATTTTCTCATTTATCTTCACTCTTCACTCAGAATTCTTCCATGTCAAGCTTGTTATCTTTCTGTAGTTTCCTGCACATCTTTGCTGATATAAAGCCCAGGGTAAAGCAGTCAGCAATCTTATGTTTTTTGTCTTGTCTTTTTTTTTAACAGCAATTCTGACTTTCTTGCCAAATATGAAGGCCTAATCTTTCCTTCTGAACTTTTTAGACCAAATTCTTCTCAGTTATTCGCTGTACATGACTCATTGTACAGTTACACAATGTCCTTCTGGGGCTCACACTTAGTGGGGCATCCAGACCACACACAGGACAGCTCTGAAGGGACAAAGAGCACCCGAGGTGGCAGAGCAGCAAGGCCTATGACACTCAGCTCACATGCCTCAGCTGCGCATATATTTAATAGGGATGGTGCATCCCAGCTTAATTGCAAAGCGATGGTCCTGCTAAGTAGGCCCTAGGTCTGAAACAGGACTCAGTGCAATCTTGAAATCATGTAATTTTTCGCCTCAATGAGCATGCAAATGTATTAGGGGGAGAAAAGGGAAAAGGGGGTTTTGATTCAAAGACTTCTGAAAATGGCAAGTCTGAATGATAAAGTGGCTTAGATCACAGGCACAGGAGGTGGCGCCAAGCCACCATCCTCTTTCCAACCCAGCACTGTGGAGCAGGAAAGACCTCAAGGTGGGCAGCCAGTGCTGAGGTAGCTCAGGGCACAGCAGTACTCTGCCAGCCAGAGTTGCTAACGTCCCTCTCACTTGAGCATTGCAATGGAACCGTTGCCAGGCTAATAGTGATGAAGATGAGGAATGGGTGACAAGAAGGTGGAGACAAGGCCCCTGACTTGAAGGTCTGGCCAGCAGGGAGACAGACATCTGAGCAGAGCCGCATACATATGCACCCTCCAGGTGCCCCTCATTTTATAGGACACACATCTCCAAGTGGGATTCTCCAGAGCCCAGCTTCTCCAGAGGGACAGACACACTCTGGCCACCCAGTCAGAAGAGCTGGGGTACCTAAAAGGACCCATCAAGACCAGAAGGGAAAGCATTTAAAGAATGTCTGACAATGTCAGAGGAGTCAGGAAAGATGACTTTCTCCACCATTCTCCAGTTTTCTGGAATTTGGATGCAGGAAAGGGAAGGGGACCCATATTTTTCACCAGTGCCCTCCCCACCTTGCATGCCCTGTAAGCCAGAAATTGGCTTCTGTGTGTCTGCCCACTTGGGTCACAGTGTGCTCCATCTAGGGGTTGAGAGGCTTCCTGTCTGATGCCTGCACAGAGAGCTCACAAGCATGAGTTCTCTTAATTCCAGAAAGCTAGTTTGCATGCAACCCCAGGAACCAAGAAATGTAAACTCTAGGTCTGAACCATAATGTCACTAAGATGAGTTAACATTCTCAACACTTATGGGGCTCACAATGCCAGGGGTGTAATGCATACACCCTCCAAAATCCTGTGGGAGTCAGGAGTAGTGGCCCACACCTGTAATACTGGCACTTTCAAACGCTGAGACAAGAGGATCACAAATTCAAACCAAGACTGGGTTTGACTTACTGGGACATCTCAAAATAACAAATAAACAAAGACTGGGGATATAGCTAAGTACAAAGGCTGTGGGTTCAATTCCCAGAACCACACACACACACACACACACACACACACACACACACACACAAATAAAAACCCAGTGGAAAGTTGACTCCCTGGATTTTAACATCACAAGGAGGGGTGAGGTTAAATGTGCTAAGGATCTGGCAGGAAAAATTGACTTCACTATCTGACAGGAGTAAAGACTTGGTAACAACATACTTACCAAGGCGGGGGAAAAACAGCCCCCAAGAAAAAGCACGTATCTTTTTCTTCTTGTGTTCTTCAGTTCTAAAGTAATCCCATTTTAATTACATTTATAAGTAAAAAATGGTTAATATTGTGCCATGTAAGACACCCACACCCACCTTAAACTGCTTTAATTTCCAACTCAATTGCACATACAAATTTGAAAACTGAATACTGGGCAGATGAGAACAATTTCACAGCCTCCCTCACATGAGCCACTTTGAAAACCACAGTTGCACTTTAATTCCTTCAATTGCACATATAAATTTTTTAAAAGTTAATGCCACATTGTAGAAAAGAGCTTTAATTGAGTGTTAACGAGCTGCCAGATCAGCTTCTAGCCAGCTCCCTTGTGCAGCAGGGAGCCTCAGAGGGGTCCTGCAACACAGAGTGCAGAGGTTTATCTAAATAAACCATGTGCACCAGCCACCTCCCATGGAAGACCCACTACACTGGCACTGGGCCACAGGCTGGGCCTTCACCTGAAAGGGTGGGATAAGTACAGATAAGAACACCGAGTGGGGTGAGGTGCAGCTGCAGGGATCTGGGATCCTAGGCTGTCCTGCGCCCTAGGCAATCCTCGGACACAAGGGCCAGAAAAAAAACCTTAGGAGGCCTCCGGGCCTAGACTGCTCTACTTTGCAAGTGAAGAAACAAGAAACAACTCATAGAGGAGGCTGGATGATTTGATCAAGATCGCACAGTGAGTTAACGGCCAGAAACTAAATCGATGTTGTCTGCTTTTTTCTTTACAATTTATAATCCATTGATACATGGAGATGCTCTTAAACTTGGAGTTTGGTTTTAACACAGTCAGTTATACACATCATTTTAAAAGACACAAAGGGATGCGGGATGTCGTGGCTCTGTAGTAAAGCACTTGCCTAGCTCATACAAGGCCTTAAATTTAATCCGTAGCACCATTAAAAATAATTTTAAACGCACAAGACTTACACTGTAAATAGGCAGCTCTCTGCCCCACAGCTCCTCCTGGATAATCCTCACCTTCAGCCTCAGGAGCCCCCCACTCCCACGCTTCCTATAGGGGCTGCTGTGTACCTGTAATCCTCCAATATTTTCCTCCTGAGAATGTTTGTTTGTTTTCTGTGCTGGCAGTACTGAAGATTGAACTCAGGACCTTAACACTGAGCTATCCCCTGCCTCTCTTTATTTATTTATTTATTTTTTATTTTGAGATAGGATCTCCCTAAGTTACCCAGCCCAAATTGAGTTTGCGATCCTCCTGCCTCAGTCTCCCTGCGTGCTGGGATCACAAGTGTGAGCCATCATGCCTGTCTCTGGGAATTTCTTTTGATTCTATCCTATGGTTCTCTGATCTTGATGTCTTTAGCTTCAGATTTTATTCTAGCTTCTGAGTCCCATTGACAACATTAGAACCATTCTGGTCCCTGACATTTTGTCTTCCCATACACTACAACTGGAAGAAACATCTAGGAACTTCAAACATCACAATTTTCCTGATGTTGATAGGGATGGGCAGATCTTTACTTTCATTTCTCCAGGCAATTTGTTCAGGCTTTCTGATGTGGAGAAAGATTGCCTTCGGGTCTGGGATATCTCTAGAAATACAGTACTTCTTAGAAAATTTCTTCTCCCCATTTTACTTATCATCTGTATAATTCCCATTAATAAGGAAGTGGGCTTTCTTAAAGAGCACATTTTTTTGGTTCTGTTTCTAATCTACTGGGTGTTCCATTCTTCTTCAAATTTCTCCATTGCGTTTTAAATTTTCTTTTGTCTTATGTTCAATTGTTTTGGGATCTTTCTTGTCTTTTGTTATCCTTTTTGTGGGTAACCTATTCTGCTTCCAGGGATGAAATATTTTTATTGTGAGATCAATCAGAGGGTTACCTTTTAAACTTTCTTCTGGGTCCTGCATTGTCTTTTTGTTCCTAGTTCCTTTTTTAAAACTTTATTTAAACCAGATACTGTGGCATACGCCTGTAATCCCAGCACTGAGGGAGGCTGAGATAGAGGATCTCAAGTTCAAATCCCACCTGAGCAACTTAGCAAGACCCTGTCCCAAAATAAAAAAATAAAAAGGCTGAGAATCCTGCTCAGTGCTGGAGTGCCCCTGGATTTGATCCCCAGTATCACTAATAATAGAAATAAATAAATAAACAAACAAACCTTTGTTTACATTGGTCTTTGGTTTTCATATTAGAGTTTTTACCAACTGTTTGGATGTTCCAGTCCATTTCTGTTGCTACAACAGCACACCATGATGGGTACTATCTAATGCATTGGTTCACGCATCCTGCAAGAAAAAGCCATAGCTGGTTACAGCCTTCTGACTGCATCATCTCATGGTAGAAAAGCAGAAAGCACGTTAAGACAGACAAAGATGCCCACAGAGGTGCCCTTTTGAAAGGAGCCCATCCCCAGTACATCAGCCCCCAGGACCTATTCACTGTGCATAGGCCATGCCTCCCAACACTGCTGCAATGGGGATTAAGTCTCCAACACACTATTTGGAGGACACATCACACCATAGCCCTAGTAACTCTAGCAGCTCCACTCACATTTAGGAGAAAGCCACTAGAAAGCTAACTGGAAGCCTTGTATTCAAGAACTAGATTGTGTGGGGTCACTGGGCTAGAGCCACATATACTGATTCTCCTCTTTCCAGGCACATTGTAGGCTTTGTGGCCACCAAAGCTAGCTGTGGCCATGTGACCTGATTGCTTGTGACTGATGACTATAAGCAGAACAGGTGAGTGTCCTCCTCTTTTTTGTCATGGAAGCAGCAGACCCCAGATGGTAGCTACATCACCTCTGTCTCTTTTTTTTTTAAATGAATTTATTGGTACATTCTAGGTAGACAGTATAGTTACATTCATTACTTGGATCTTGTACCCTTACATGACAGGTCTTGGTTCTCATTTTTCCCCTTGTCCCCACCCTCCCTTCACCCCCTCTTCCCCTCCCCACCTACCAAGACTTTAATTCCATGTTTACATTTTCTCATATTTTTTTCTTTTCCCTTATTCCCCTTCCCCTACCCTTCTCACTGTCCCTACATCTTTAGTCCTTTTCTTCCTGTTTCACATTAATAATTAACCCATTAGGATCTTGAGTACTATTTTAGTTTTTCACACCAGAGAAACTATTTGGTATTTACACACGTGTGACTTATTTATTTCACTTGAGTATATCCTCAAAGTGTATCCATTTACCTATGAATGAATCTACTTTCTCATTCTTTATGGCTGAGTAGTATTCCATTTATAGAAAAAACACATCTTCTTTATCCAGTTTCCAACTGATGAGCAGGTGGGCTGTTTCCAAGTTCTAGCTATTACAAACTGTGCTGCTATAAACATGGGTGCGCATATATCACTGTGGTATGATTCTTTTAATTCTTTTGGAAAGATACCCAGCAGAAGGATAGCTGGGTCAAATGGAACCTCTAGTCCCAGCTTTTTGAGGTATCTCCATATTGATTTCCATAGTGATTGCACGAGTCTGCACTCCCACCAACAATGGAGAAGGGTTCCTTTCTCCCCACAACCCTGCCAACATTTGTTATTGCATCACCTCTGTCTTGATGCAAGGATGATTAAGAGAAGACCACCTGAGTGATCCACAAAGGACAGCTAATGTAAAAAAAAAAAAACTTGTGTAATATAACTCACTGAGATTTGGGGATTGTTTGTTACTATAGCAGAACAAATACTATCCTGAAGGATGTAGAAATGGACACACAGAAGTGAGGAAAGCCAAAGTGCTCCATGGAAACCAATGCATCAGACACCTAAATATGTAGCAAAGGCCTAGCGGTCTGGCAGTAGGCAAAAATCAAGCCATGTATGATTAGATAAATGGTGGGCTACATTAGGCAACAGGAAAACATCAGGTAAAATTTTCATCAGAGATACTTTGGGAAACAGCTAACAAGTGTGATGACTAATTTTATGTGTCAATCTGACTGGGCCACTGGTTGGCTATATTGTTGGTGAAGCACTATTCTTTATGTGTCTGTTAGGTGTTTCTGGATGACATTAGCAGTAGAATTTATGGACTGAGTAAAACAGATTGTTTTCTATACTCGGCTTCCCATCACTATGACAAAATACCTGAGAAAATCAACTTATAAGAGGAAAGATTTATTTGGCTCATGGTTCCAGACATTTCCGTCCATGGTTAGCTGGCTGCATTGCTTCTGGACTTGTGTCCAGGCAGCCATGTTACAGTAAAAGGACTTGGCAAAGGACTGCTCCCCACCTCATGACAGCCAGAAAGCAGAGAGAGCAAAAGAGCCAAAGAAGAAAGGGCTGTGGACAATATGGGGTCCTTAAGTCCGTGCCCTCATGACCCACTCCTTTTATTTAGGTCCCACTTCTTTACTTTCCATCACTCCCATGGATGCCATCAAATTATGCATGTACCAGTGGATTAATCCACTGATGAAGTTAAAGCCCTCATGCTCTAATCACCTTCCAAAAGCCCCACCTCTGAAAAATGAAACTTTGGGAGGGGATTTTAGATCCAAACTGTAGCACATTCTCTAATGCGAGTGGGCCTCATCCAATTTGAGACAGAATACAGAGCTGAGTGAAGAACTATTTTTCTCTGCCTGACTATATAGGAGCTGAGACTTCAGTCTCCTTCTCCCCTCAGACTTAGATTTGGACTAGCTCTTACAACCTCTACTTTCCTGTTTCTCATGTCTCTGGACATGAGCTGGAATTGAAACTTGACTCTACTGTGTCCAGACTGCTTAGCTTTCAAATTATGCAAACTGGTTCCTTAGAATAAATTAATAATAGTACTGTTCTATTTCTCTGGAGAACTCTACCACAATAGCCAAATGAACTTGTAACTTTGAAGAACCAGAGTATTAAGATAGTGCTTTTGCTGGTATTAGTTGCAACAGGTGCAAAACCAATTTGTGGGTATCCAAGCGGAATGAAAAGGAACAGAGAATCAATAATTTAGGTATGTTTATGGTTGGGAGAAGGAGCTGCTTCTCAAACTCAAATAGCAATAGAAAAAAATGAAAAGGGTTATGAGAAAAAAATTAAAGGATTATTATAAATTAATTTATACCAAGAACTACAAGAGAATGGCCATCATATTTGTTATGGCTTGTATCTAGATGTCCTCCCTCCCCAAAGCCTTACTTACGCCCTCATAAATGGGGCTTTTTGGAACTGGCTGGATCTACAATGTGTGATACTGGGATTAAGGGTGTGCGGTACTAAATAGTTCATGAATTAAAATTAGCATAGTTCTAGGCGTGGATAGTGAAAACCTCACCTTGCTGTGGATAGCATCAATCACTAGGCTTGTAGCAGGTGGAATATAAATGGAAAGAAGAAAGTCAGGCTTGCAATTGCTGCTTGCTGACTTCTGCCTGCAATGCCATGGACTGTTACTCCTCTGCAGTGCCTCTCTGCTATGCCACCCTGCTTTGGAGCCAGCCAACTATGAACTGAAACCTCAACAAACTGTGAGCTAAAATAAACCTTTCCTCCTTTAACATGTAAGTGTTGTATATTTTGTCCCAGCAACAAGAAAAGTAACTAAGACAATATCCAATGCCAGAACTCCTAAATGGATGAAGGTATCCATCTTAAAAGTTAGTAATTACAATAAAAAGACATAGTGTCTTAGTTATTTTTCTCATTGCTGAGACAAAAATACCAGGCACCCACAAGTTAAAGGAGAAAAGGTTTATTTCAGCTCATAGTTTGTAGAGGTTTCAGTCCATAGTCAGCTGGCTCCAAGGCAGGGCAACATGGCATAGAGGCATTGCAGAGGAGAAACAATTCATGGCATAGCAAGCGGAAGGCAACAAAGCAGCAAGTGGCAGTCTTCCTTCTCCTTCTCCTTTTATATTCCATCCAGACTACAAGCTTGTTGATTGGTGCCACCCATACCTCTGAAATGCAACATCTAAGAATTCATGATACTTCTGGGGGACTCCTAGATACAACCCATGACACATGATATCCAAAAATTTCTTTCAAAAGAAAAAATGGCTCAGAGCAGAGGCTAAAGGAATAGCTTGCCCACCAAGATCTCATAATTTCTTCCAAGGTGCTTCTTAAGAAATCAGGAGGAAAAGAGTCATGGAGGCAAAAAAGAAAAAAGAGCATATATATGGAGATTTGCAAATTTAAGAATTTTTCTGCAAAAGCACTGTATGTAGCTATCGTACACAGAATTGACCATAATTAAATACAGAAGAAGTTAACTCTATGTTTGAGAAGTGAATACTATTAAAAGAAACACTGGACTGTGAGTCTTCAAAACTGAATATGAGCCCAGAGCTCCCACGGTCAGCAAATTGGTTCAGAAGACTGCTTCACTCTGAGGGAAGGCACCTCCCCAGTATCTATCCACCACAGATCATGCCACAGAGGATAAGGACAAAGGAAGAACACAAGAGACCACAGAAGCCCCAGGACAAATAGTCAAAGATGATCAAGGAGTACTCCCCTCTCCTAGGCCAGGTGCCCATAGAACTCACTAGCCACTGCACCCCTCTGTGCCCTGGAACTTTTCTATCTTTGTCCACAACTAGGTGTCTATATGCTTAATTACTGGGTCACTGATGGCCAGGAGTGTGGGCCTGAGTCATCGTAGCCACAACCCTTTGATAAAGGGATACACATCATGGGTTAGTTGTTTTTGATGTCACAGCTCATTGAGTGAGGAAAGCAACCCCAGTACTCTCTGCATGTGGGAGAGAAAGCATGTAGAATATTTGCTGACCAGAGGGGTTGTGCCAGTTGTTCATAAGTATCTTAATTCTCTTTCCAGGTACTGGTAAATTTTTGTTCCCTTACCACCTTTAAAGTTGTACATGATTTGCTTTGACCAATGAGAAGTATGTTGGAATATGTGTCACTTCCACAGGGAACTTTAACAACCAGTGCAAACACTCTTAGTAGAAATGCAAATTAGTATAGTCAGTATAGGAAACAGTGCAGAGGTTCCTCAAAAAAACTAAAAATAGAACCACCATATGATCCAGCAATCCGACTTCTGGTATATATCCAAAGGAAATGAAATCAGTATGTTGAATAGACATCTGCACACCCATGATCATGACAGCATTATTCACAATAGCTAGGATGTTATAGCAACCTGAGCATCCATCAATGAATATATGAATAAATACAAAATATATAAGAGTTTTATTTAGCCTTCCTTTCAAAAAGGAAGTCCTGTCCGTTGTGACAACATGGGTCAGCCTGCAGGACATTAAGTTCAGTGAAATGATTTGGGCACAGTACAGTAAGACAAAAATCCCACAATCTCAGTTTCATCTGGAGTTTGAAAAGTTGAACTCAGAAATTGGGAGTAGAATGGAGGCTACCAGGGGCCACAGAAGTGAGGAGAGGATTGGAAAGATGTTGGCTAAAGGATATAAAATTTCAGATAGACATCATGGATAAATTCAAGAAATCTATTGGGTAACATGGTAACTATAGATAATAACAATGTATTGTATGCTTGAAAATTGGAAATAAATTCAATTTTAATTGTTCTCACCACTAAAAAATTGAGGGACTATGCATGTGAACTTTCTCAATACACACACATACACACACACATACACCATACTGTACATCATATGTCAATTTTTAAAATTAATTAGCTACATTTAAAATTTACAAAAGCATTGAAAATATTGGTGCAAAACACACCGAACACTAAATTTCTCTGTCGTGAGGATGGTTTCATGCCTGATAGTGACTGTTCTATTAACCTAAGATCCTGGATGAGAACAACCTGCAGAAGAACCCCAGCAGCAGCTCAAGTGAAAAAGAATGTTCATTCGAGCAAGTCTAAGATGAATAGCTTGTTTGTTACTGTAGCACAACTTCACCTGGGCTGCTGACTAAGCTTACCATGGTGGGCTTCACTGCACACTGAAAAGGCAGTGGGCCTTTCACTGAGCTACTCCTGGTATCTGAAAATATTTTCTTAGATGCCAGTTTTCCTAGACAGAAATCATCCAATCGCCTATGTAGGAGGATTGGTTGGTTAATTTGGGGAGCAAGATAGGAGAAGGCTGAAAGTTGCACTGTTTAGTGTACAAACCTTCACTTGGTTCTCCTTTATTTTCAGAACAATTTCGCACCTCCCTCCTCTGCACAAACTTCCAGCAGAAGTTTCTACTGGGTAGGCGTAGTACAGTCACACAGCCATGCAGGTTGGGCAGGCAGCCTGAGCTTTCACACTTTTCAGCAATGGAGTCTTCTCTCTTCAGCCACAGAAGAAGATCGGTGCTTCCACAACTACGGTGGCCCTGAGCTGGCTTTGTGTTTGCTTCACATCTCCTCTCTCCCTCCCTCCCTCCCTCCCTCCCTCCTTCTTCCCTCCCCTCCCCCTTCCTCACATCTCTTCTCTGTCCTCCTCCTCCTATTCTTCTTCCTCCCTCTTTCTCTTTCCCTCTCCCCTTCTTGTTTTAACTTTGCTATTTTAAAGTAGTACCTGTCTTTCACCTGCTTTCCTGTTCCTAACATTTCTGGTCAGCTCTCCTATATCATTGTGTCTTTCCTTAATCTCTGTGTAATCTTTTACTGTCACTTTAGTAGCCTCTGGAGGAGGAACCAAGATAAAACCATGTGCTCACAACTCCAAGTTTAACCAACCAAAATTCTTCTACCAGTTACTAATTCCACTAAAAGTTCTTAACATCACTTGCTCTCATGAGGGAATTAGGTTTATTTATCGGTCAATTTATAAGTATTTACTGAGAGATTCACATACCATATGGAAGACACTGTCATAGGAACAAGAAAAACTGGAAACTTGTTTTTTAATTTAAGAGACTTTCAGTATCACTCTCTCTCCTAGAATGTAAGAAACATGATTATGTATCATTTATCTCTGTAACCCCAGGACTAGCTCATTGATAATTATTTAATAATCAGAGAATGTCTGGAATATCTATAGCACAATGCATCTAAAGAATGGACATATTAAGCTCCGTACAGATGAATAATAGAAGACAGTAGATTTTTAAGAGGGCTAATACTAATGAAGCCAAGCTGGACTTTTTTCAGTAGTAAAATTTTTCAGAAAAAAAATCAGAGATTCAGAAAAATTAAGCAAATTTTTCAGCATCATAAAATATTATTGTTACTATTCACTTACATATGTGTACTCACACCTGGTCTATAGTTGCAATCAGGCAGAGCCCAGTTACTAGTAGCATATACAGGGCATTTGGCACTGGGGTCAATACCTTTACATTTACATAGCATCTCACAAGACTTGGGACTGTCCATGATCTTGCTAAGGAGTCCTGTGAAAGCTTCAGGGAAGAAGTCGAATTTCACTGGGAAGCTGAGCACCAGCAGGATGCACCACACCCCAAGACAACTCTAAAGAAGAGCTCTCAACATGAAATCATCCCAGCAAAGAACATGAGCCCTCCTCTGACTGTGGCGTCTTTCTCCCAGCAAGAATGGTTCATTTGTGCTGCTATAACAGCAGACCACAGGTGGTGTGATTTACAGTAAACAGATATGCATTTCATCCAAAAATACTTTTAGAGGCTGGGGCATCCAAGTTGAAGATGCTGCCAGGCAAAGAGCTTTCATGCTACTGGCATGGCAGGAGAATCACCATGGGGAGGGAAGCTAGGGAAGTAGGATGAGTTCACTTCCAAGACTGTAAGTCCATCCTTCCAGAAGGCAAAAATCTCTTCATGAAGATGGAAACTTTGATCTTATTACTTCTTACAGACTCTACCTCTCAATGCTGTTGCACTGGAAATTTGATTTCTAGCACATTGGAACACTGAGGAGCATATTCAAGACATAGCCTTCCATCCCCATTCCCCCACATACACGTGGGAGACTTAACCCCCACCAAAACAATGATGAGAGGTGGGTTCTTCAGAGGTGATCAGGCCATGAGGGCTGTGCTCTCACACAAAGCAATGTCTTAGAAGTCGGCTCCTGATAAAGGATGAGCTCAGCTTCTTTCTTTCTCTAGTGCTCTCTTACCATAAATGACTATCATTCAATGATACAGGAAGAAGGCCCTCCCAAGATATAATACCTCCATCTTGGACTCCCTAGACTCCAAGCCATGAGCCAAATGTATTTCAATGCATTATAAATCACCCTGTCTGTAATATTATCTTATATAACCACAGAATAGTCAAGATGTCCATCTAGCTCTTTCTTCTAAATTTCCAAAAGCTCTGACCAACTGAAGGCCTCAATTCCTAAGGAGGGTTAGGGGGCAGGAAACCAGTCCAATTCAATCAAAGGTGTGTGTGTCATTTATTGAGCACTCTGGGACTGCACCCCCATGCTCTTTAACCCTTAATGTGCAATTCTGAAGGCTGCAGCCCTTCCCAGGAAATAAAAAGCATACTAAACCAGCTCAAGATCAAGGGCTGCAAACTCCATCCCAGAGTTCTGACCTCTCTGTGTATGCTTCCTCCTCATGCTCCACTTAAAAATATACCATATGCTCTCTCTCTGGTTTCCATGTTCTTTTCATGTCTCCTGCCCTCACCTTACTGGGGTGAGCACCAAAGAACAATGAGAGCCCAAAGACAGGCAGAGGAAAAGATAAAAGCAGCAGAATTCCTGAATTGCTGAGGCATCTCAGAGCCAAGCCCACAGGGGCTCCATGAGCAAAGTCAAAATAACCTACCAGACCCGGAGATGCTCTGATATGGGGAAGGTGGTGTACCGCGAGGTGGTGTCCTATTTAAGATGAAAGGGAACAATCTAGGGGCCACAGCAGAGGCCCTCATAAACTCCTATAGCTGAGCGAGTAGAGGACAAGGGAGAAACAGGCAGTGAGAGGGACATACACTTGGTACATACCCTGCCCTGTAGCAGAGAAGCACGGTGATGGGTTTGCTGAAATAATTCTCTGGAGTGCACCAGTGGGTTGCACTAAGGTGGGTCTGTGAACGCCCACTCAGATAGTACCAGTGTCTGAGGACAGGAAGCAGCCTTCCAAACCTGCCTGAACTCACAGATGGGAGTGGGAGGGCTGAGTCAGAGGCAGACGAGGATCTGAAGTGTATCAAGTGATGGAGTCTTCAAATCAGGTTGAAAATCTCCATTCAGTGGTCTGATTACCAGGACTTTAACAGCCCATCACTAGTTTTAAAGTCCCAAAAGTTTCAAGCATCATTCCTATTCCTGGTTGGAATTAACCCTCAGAAACAGAAGTGTGAATCAGGCAGGAAAGTCACAGTAAACTTGTACAAAATGAAGAGCTCAAGGGAGGAGAATGTGATTACAGGAGCCTACTCACTCTGGTTCAGAAGTTTTGAAAGTTCTATTCTTAAATCCCCTAACTAAACTATGAGCTGTGATGGTTCACTGCAGGTGCCAACTTGATGGGACTAGGAACACCTGGAAAACTGACAATGCATTGTTTTGCATGAGTCTGTAAAGGTGTTTCTAGAAGAGAAGAGTATATAGGTTTTACTGGGTAGATTTGCTCCCAGTGTGGGCATGAACCATCCAATCAGCCAGGGGCCTGGGAAATCAAACACAAAGGGTGAATTTGTTTCTTCTTTGAGAGCTGGAATAACCTTTTTGTCTACTACCTTGGACATCAGAACACTACGCTCACTGCCTTCTGGACTCTAAGACTTACACCAGCGACCTCCTGGACTCTCAATCTTTCAGCCTGAAATATTACACCACCACTCTGTGCAGCTCTGAGGCCTTCATGGACTGCGGCATGCTATGGAATCCCAGGTCTCCATCTGCAGACATGTAGCTTCTCAGACACATAGTCACATGAGCACAGTGATCCCCTCTCATATATCCAAGACCCTTGTCTTGGGAGAACCCCACCAAATATACTAGACAGTTGTTTCAGAGTCTCGGATACTCTGGTTCTCCTAAGTCAATGGGTGAGGTCAGAGAGGGTCAGCCAAGGTGAGGAAAACCGAAGATGCAAGTGAAGCAGTGGAAACCCCTTCTGAGGTACCAGGAAACCCATCTTACAGAAGATTTCTTCTATTCAAGGAAGCAGCACTAAACACTTTCTGAAGGTTGTCCTATGTAATCCCCACAAGAATCCCAAAGGAAGTGTTCACAGATGATGACGAGGTTCAGAGGACCTAAATGCTAACTAAGCAAGATAACAATTACAGCAAATTGCAGTTATGTCCAGGTCTGTCTAATTCTGAAGATCCAACTATTTCCCCCTGTGCTACACAAGAAGGGAGGCACCATGTTCTGAAACTGAACCACCTCTGTGGCAAACAAGCTACTTTACCTCACTGTTTCCCATGAGAAGAGTCCAAACTGGAGGAAGGCCTGAAATATAATACCCTTAAGTATCCACTTCATTCCAATCCTTCCTGCTATCTCCTACTTGTAAATTAGGATGGGCAAAGCATTGGGGGAGATTTAGCACTCTCCTCTCGCTCTCTCTCTCTCTCTCTCTCTCTCTCTCTCTCTCTTTCTTTCTCTCTCTCTCTCCCTCCCTCCCTCTCTCCCTCTCTCTCTCTTTCTCTCCTCCCTATCCCCTTCCTGTAGTGAGTGAAGTCACTAGGGTTTTGCCAACTCATTTCTCCCACCCCCCACCCCTAGCTCTAACATTCTCTCTTGCCTTCTGATCTTCAGCAATGTATTCATGTATTCATTTAAAAGTTCTGTCTGTGCTGAAGCCGGTGCTGCTTGTAATTGCTGGCGGCCAAAAGCTGTTCTGTTTTTTCTGGCTGAGTGTACCAGGCAATCATCAGCTGTAATTATTTCGAGTCTTGTTACAGATGGAACTTCGAGGTTTTCAGTCTTAAACAGAATTCATTATTCAAATGTCTCCAGAATTGACAGTAAGGGGTATGGGGCCAGCCTCCTGGAGAGACCAGAAAGCAACAGAAGTTTCAGGACAGAACTGGCCACATGATCAGACACCCCAGTGACCACAGGTAATCTCCACCCCCAGTTCTGGAAGCCTCAGCCCCAGGCACCCAGGCTATCACTTGCCCTGAGTCCCTAGTTCGTTCCCTTTAACTCTTCAGTTTCCACACCTCACCCTTTCCTGGGACACAAATGTGACCTTGTACATCTCCAGCTCCAAACCCAGAAGACTCTGTTAGTGTGTCTTTAGCTACCACCTGATCTTAGGACCTCCTAATCAGAGCTCTCTTCAGGTTAACAGGGAGTTTCCTCGGAACAGATCTCTGAGAAATGGCAACACCGAAGCTCTGAGGGAGGCAGGCAGTTCTCAGTGACATCAGCTCCCCCGGCTTCACATCCACTTTCAGGACTGGCAGCAGCCTTCTCCTGGTTCCTAAGGAGGCTGTGAGCAAGTGTGTAAAGTACTGCACCCCAGACCTGGTGGAAGGAACCCCCAGAGAGGAGAATGGCAGGTACAAAGGTTTCCAACTAAGGTCCCATTTCTTAGGGGCCTTCCCCAAAACAGATTTGCAGAGAGCTGCAACATGGCCACGCTCTGAGGAAAATGTGAGGCCCACAATGGGCTCCTCATTAGGAAGGTGCCACACCCTTCTGAGGAGACTCTATGCAAGCTTGCATCCCCATTCCAAACTGCCAAGGGAGAGGGGCAGGCAGGCTTTCTGTATCCTGCCCAGAGGAAGGCAAAGTGCCCAGTGTGGACCCCCTTGGCAAGAAGCCCTGTGCTCCCCGACAGGGTGGCATCACTGATACAAGGGACAACCCAAAGCTCCAGGCTGCACCTGCTCGGGGTTCAAACACGTCTTCAGTCTGCTCTTCACTCCTGCTGTGCCCTGGTCTCTCTCTCTCTCTCTCTCTCTCCTCCCTCCTGCTCCCCGCCCTCCCTTTAGCCCTCTGATTCCAATTGTTGAATTGTTGGATGCAGGTTCTTGCTTGCACAATTAAAGCACCCCCTACATACACAGGTGTAGACACACAGATTTTCTCCACCCCTGTTCTTCTCACCAGCCCCTTCCTTCATTTCTCACTGACAGCTCCCCATTCTCCTCTTGTGCTTCTCTCCCTGGGTCTCGGTTCTATTCTCCCTCCCATTTTTCTCACTCCCTCTGTTTGTCTGGCTCTCACACACACATGTCCACACATACCTAGCAGGGCCCTTCCCTCCCTACCAGGGTCACCTAGTCCCTGACAGAGGCCCTGGGATGAAGGGGTGAGCAGGAGGAAGGCACAGCAGAGAGAAGGAGACACAGGAAGCCAGCAGCACCTCTCCTCTCCATGGATGTACACAGGCCCTCACACTCTGCTCCCTCCATCTGCCACTGCCCCTGGCTTCCCCCACTCCCCTTGGCCTGTGCCAATGATGGGTCCACTATGTGCTTAGTGTTCACTCGCTAGGTGAGCAAGCAGGCAAGCAAAGTTCTGAAGTAGCCAGAAGCTCCTGCACAGGCTGATCTAGGATCTAAGAGAGGATGCTTCAGTGATCCAGATACCTTATGGGCAGAGTTCCTGTTTATGCCATCCAAGCAAAAGTGAGGCCTAGGGAGACCTTGCTGTTCTTTCCACAGGAAAGAGGAAGCTGGGACTACAGTTTCCTTTGTTCCATCTCATTCTTTATTCTGCGGGTAGGAAACAGTCGATACTGGAAGTCACCTATGAAAACAGCTATTATCACCAGAAGGAAAAGGAGCTAACATCTATGAATAGTCTTCTGTGCATCAAACATCATTGTAGGAATGCACCATACATCATCTTTGTCGATATTCTGTTATATAAATATGCCCATTTTGTGATGAACTGACTCTGTAAGTTTTTGCACAACTTGCTTCTAAATAGTGGAGAAGAACCTGACCTTTGGTCTTGCTGAGGCTAAAATCTAGTCACTGAATAGAGGATGTCTATAGCTTTGTGCTTATCCATCTCTGTATCCACACCCAAAAGGTCACCTGACCATGGCTGTGGATGGCACAGGGAATCTGCGTCCAGCAACAGGAATGACAGGCCAACAGAGAACTTAACAGTAGTGGTGAGAGGCTGTGGTATCTGTGACACAGGAGTTCCAGCTCACAGAGCTGTGCAGATGTATTGGAACGATGGGATACACACGCCATAACTGATTACTGGTATATGCAAACATACAATTAAGTCCCAAAGTGGATAATATGTACAACTGAGTACAGAAGTTTCTGTGACTGGAATGTCTGACTAGATGTCTTAACAAAATACCATAACAAAACACCATAACATGAGTGATTCAGAAACAATTCACAGCTATGTGTCATTTCTGGAAGCTGGAAAGTCCAAGGTCAAGATCAGCAGGTTTGGTGTCTGGTGAGAACTCAATTCCTGGTCTATTGAAGATGCCTCCTTGCTACACCCTGGGACAGAGACAGGGTTCTATCAGGCAGTTCTCTGGGGCTTCTCTGATAAGTGCAGCGTATCTTATCATGAAAGCATCACGTTTCTACCTAGGTACTTCCCAAAGGTCCTATCTCCTAACAGCCTCATCATGGTGATTAGGTTTCAACACACAGATATTGGGTGACACTAACATTTGGGTCAGATCACAGTAGTAAGCTTTGCAGTTATTTTATTTTATTTTATCTTTCTTTTTCAGGGCTGGAAGTCACTGTGCATGCTAGGCTAGAGCTGTGCTACTGAGCTACACACCCAATCCCAGCACTAGGCTTCCTGATGCAAGAGGACAATTGGCTAAATGGAAAAGGTGGGTGGACAGCAAACCCCAAGCAGCAGGAGTCTAAACCAAGTTGAATGGACATAGCGCTGTGCTTTGGAGAAGATGGCCCACTATCTGCGGAAGTAGAAGACTGGGTTCTGAAGTGCCAGAGCAGCAGGCAAGATGAAAGTCATCTCTCTCTATGGAAAGGGATGGCACACAATAGTAAACTCATTAGGAAGGGAGAAAAGCAGAGGAAAAAACCGTAAAGATATGATTATAATCCAGGCACAAAGTGAAGAAAGCCACAACTAAAGTGACAGAAGCAGAAACAATAAAAATGCAATTTAAAAACACCAACAGGAGGAGGCCATGAAGGGGTATGAAGGAGAAAGTTGGGGACAACGGGACTTTGGACAGAAAGCAAGAGGAACTGCTGATGGCTGAGGGTCATAGAAAGCAATCTGGGGGTGGGAGGCTGGGAGCTATGAATTCTTCCATGCACTAGTTGGACACTTCACATGAAGGTCTGTGCCTCCATCCAGTAGGGAGGAGAAAATATATACATATGAAAACAACCAGAACACAAACTGCATATGGAAGAGAGGAACAAATGAAAAATGCTGTACTGTAAACTCTCACGTGAATATTGTACTAAAAACCCTTGTGTAGAGGGTGAAAAGGTAGGCTCAGCAACTTTTCCTGCATTTAGGGATACAAGAATAAATCTAAATGATGTTGAGCCCTGTCCTTTTCTCTGCGCATTTGTTCCCCAAGTCCCTCCCTTCTTCTTTGTCTCCTTCCCCTGTCTGTAGCCCCACTTTGCCCCTGCTCTTCCCTCTCTCTGCCTTGCTTCATGAATTCTCACCTCACAACCACCAGGAAATCAGGCTCCATGAGGTGTGACCTGCTCACCATCTCTATTCCTGCCACACCCAATTTTCACAGCATATTTTAGCAATGTTTCTCCTTTTTGAGCCTTGGAAGGACTGAGGGAAGCCAGGGAAAAGGGTAGACATACATAACAGCAGATATCCCTAAAGTAAATATGGGCCTGAGTACCCTTCTGGTATCTTCCCTTGAGCCCTGATAAGCAAAGGCAGCTGCATCCTCCAAGCCGGGTGTGGGAGGAGCTGGGGTCTGTTCCTGACTCGGGCCTGTCCTCTAGGGAGAAGCCAGCACCTGGAGTCTAGGGCTGGCAGTCATGGGGAAGAGTACGAGGTAAAGAACAAAGAGGTTTGGAAGCTGAGCAGAACCAGTCATGGGGAACTCAGAGTGGGCAGTATCAAGAAGACTAGAGAGGCTATAGCACCAAGCACTGGGAATTTTGTCCAAGAAGAGCAAGGCCCCATGGCCATGCTGGGGCCAGGGCAGCCTTGCAGCTTCAGGAACAGCAGTGGTGAATGAGACAGAGCCACACTCCAGGAAGCTCCAAGGAGGGGTAAGTAATAGTCATCTCCACAGTTCATCGGTTACTTCCCCATGGCAAGTCTAGACTCTACTGTGTCAACAGACTTTCAGTGACAATAGCTATATTGCTATCAAGCAACATCATTATCCTCTCTTTGCAAAGAAGGAACCTGGGACTCAGAGAGGCTGTGGTTTTGCACAAGTCAGACAAAGCAAGCAGCAAAGTTGTGACTCCAATCCAGGTCAACACTACCCCAAGAAAAGTTTTTGAAAAAGAGACAAAGGCAGGAGAGAATGAGAGCCTTCTTTCTCCTTGCAGAAAAATGATTGAATCATAGGGCTCTTATAACTCACGTGCTGTTGGGAGGTGGGGTCTGGTCAGAAGAGGGGTCTCTGAAGGTGGGACCTAGAAGGACATACCTCTCTCCCCAGCTCCTCCCTTCTCTCTGCTTCCTGGCTGCCATAAAGTGAACAGCTTTCCTCTACCAGGCCTTTCCCCCATGTATTTCCTGCCTTGGAGCAGCTGGCCATGGACAGAAAATGTAAACCAAAGTAAACTCCTCTCATTTAAGTTGTGGATGTTGGATATTGTGTCTCAGTGGATAAGTGTCTAAGATGCTACTTCAATGTACTAACGAATTAGTCCCACTCAAAAGTATCTGTTCAACTCCCTACCCTGGCATGCTCTGCACTGGCTGGTGAATGAGGGAATGTGTGGTTCTTCTCTAAATAGGAACCACGCCATCAACCTGTACCCCTAGTCCTCCTGTCATCCAGAGGTAAGGAAACCACATCAGCCTCTTCTTTCCTCATGTAGCTCAAGAAAAACAACTGGTTCTGCCATAATCTTTGCCACTTAGTAGCACTGATTTTGCCTTATATTTGTTTATTTTTTTAAAGCCCTGAAGAAATGCAATTAAAATTTTCTAACTATTTGTGTTGGAGTATTTGTTTTCATCAGCCCCTATTAAAAATATGTATGCAAATTTAGAGAGGCTTCAGCACTCTCATGAGCCTGCTGCTTCCTCCAAAGCCCAGCATATTTGCTTTATGGAAATGTGCTGGTTGGGTTTCTTTAAGAATTATTGTTATTTGGTTTTGAAGAGTCCCCCCCACACACACTTCCCTCTCAAACAGACAAAATAATTAATTAGTTGCGGAGGGTTTTTGTCTTTGTGTGTTTTTCTTCCTTTCTAAACCAGATTGACAAATCAATAGGGAAGAGTGTGGCAGAATGAGAAATAGAAGGGAACACTGTTCTTCTAGGAACACTGTGCAATGTTCAGAGATCCCTAAGGCTGGCTAGGGACAGGGCCAGCCAATGTTTTCATACTATCTTGGATTAATTTTCTATCTTTTCTCTAAAATCATCAAAGCACTAGAAACACCCTGGATGACAGACCAAGGACCAGCAGTATACATGACACGCAAAGGAACAGAGCACTGCTGTGGGCAGACAGGGTCTCTGGTACACACCCCACACCTCAGTGCCAAGCATGCCCTAACTCAGCAGTGACAAGCAAAGTGGTTCCGTTTCTTCCTGACCCAGCTTTCCCTCCCTGGGGTGTCCTCCTCCCCTGATAATCTTCTTGGTTAAAAAAAAAAAAAATAGCACTGGCTTACTTACATTTCAGAGGACTTTTGGCAAGAGTCCTGGCATGCCTCTCTAATTCCATCCTGCCTCCACACCCTAGCCTTGGCTCTGAAGGCCCAGAAATATCGAGTGAATCATGGCATTTCTCTGGGGTGGCCTCTAGATGGCTCCACTCTGGCCGTCTGTGTCCCCTCCTAATCCTGACAACCATCTGGGAGATGAGGGGCTTAGGCCAGCCTGGATGTGGTGAAGTGGCCAAAGCAGGGTTCCCAATTGGCAGGCCTGCCAAAAGCACCTGAAACGGAGAAGGATCCACTCCCCAAAGAGGGACTGGGCAATGTTGTTCCCACTGAAAGGCAGGCGGAGGAACCACTGAGCTAAGTCCCTGGCCCCCAATGGGCAAATTATGATCCCAAGGAGACAGGAATCTTCTGGGATCCCACATCATTGAATGGCGCATCAGAGAGGGAGAGGAGGCACAGAGAAAGGGAAATAAGCAAGCTCTTCATATATGCAAATCGTCTGTGTCTCACTTTCCCAGACGTCCTCATTTCTGTCAGCTGCTCCTTCTGCGGGATCCTCCTCATTTCCTCCCTGTCCACATTGCTCTGCTTTGCTTGCTGGGAACTGATTAGCAGAGTGCACTCAGAATCCCAGGTAGTACAGAGTCACCATTAATCTTTTCCTCTCCTTTATTAATGGGCCAGTTTTTCCCTCTTGAATCTTTTCCCCATAATATAATATCAACTACACAAAGACTGCCTGCGTCTCCTCGGGCGGTTTTTCTAGCCAAAGAGTGAAGCCTTTCTTCTCTTAGATCCTGATGTCGCCTTCCAGCTCTCCTGGTGGAGGCACTTTCCATGTCTGCTGTCCTGTGTATGTCTAGAAAGGACACATTCTGTACCTGGAGCTCTGGCTTTAAATTGCCTTTTATGAGACCAGGCTGAAGGGATCTGATCCCTGTATGCTTTCTTCATCAAAAGCAGTCGTAATCTGGTGCGTTACAAGGACAAAAGAGTTCTTAAGCTTTGTCCCACATTTATTATTTCACTGTCCCTGGTGCCTCTCAGCAGTTCTCAGTGACTTCCAAAGTATTGTTTCAGCGATTTAAACCCCAGGGTGCCACCTGGAGACACCTGAACCCTATGGTTCACACCAGCATCTGGGCCTCTCTCCTGGTCTGCTCAACAATTTTTATTCAGTGCCACATCAAAGGTACACAAAAGTGTGGTTATTGAGCTTGTAAATGACCCATGCAGAGAGCCACAGGAGAGAGGCTGGATGGCAGAACTGGTGTCTGGCTGAAGACTTCAGCAAAACTTAATCACACAAAATGTATAGATAAAAAGGTGTCACACTGCTCATGGGTCAAAAGAAAAGAAAGAAAGGAATCCACAGTGACAGATAACAGATTTGGCTTTGAAGCAGCAATGAGGATGAGGGGAGGCTCAGACATCAGGCCACAGTAATGACTTCTTGTAAACGGGATTGCTCCAGCTAGCTAGCCCTGTGTTAACTAACCACCCGCAAACGCAGCACCACTTTCTTTCAGAAATTGATGAACAGATTGTAAAATTTATATGGAAATGCAAAATCCAAAACAGTATTTTTTTTAATGACAAATTTGGAGTACTCACACTTCCGGATTTCAAAATTTACTGTAATGCTATAGTTATCGAGACAGCATGGAGATAAAAATATAGATCAATGGAACAGAATTGAGAGTCCAAAAATAAATTCTTCTGTTTGTAGTCAATTGATTTTGACAAAGGTGCCAAGGCAACTCACTGGGGAGAATCGTCTGTTCAAGGAATGTTGTTGGGGTCACTGGGTGTACAGAAACGTGAACTCAGACCCTCACCTCATGTCACACACACAAAACAAATCAAACGGCTCCTTGGAATAGTTTTTTTCTACAGGACCCAGTGGAGTAGATCTAAACCAACAGATAGAAACTACGGGTTAAAGATCAACACTCACACAAGGAGAAACTTTCCACTCAAATAAGGAGGAGATGTTGAAGTTCTCATACCTGAGAACATACAAGGACAGCGACACAGCAGAAGGGAATAAGATTCACATTCAGAACTCCTGAATTGTGCTGCTGAAATCTCTTAGAAACTTGCGGTTTGGGGTTCATTTGATCTGTGGATTATGAACAAATGTTTGTGGAAGTCTCCCATAATAAAGGTGGATTTTTTTTATTCCTTGCTGGGGCTCTACTGATTTTTATTCATAGATTGGGGGGGGTACCGGGGATTAAACTCGGGACCTTGTGCCTTGCGAGGCAGGCAGAACCACTAAGCTAAATCCCCAGCCCCTACGTCATAGAATTTGAAGGGTTTCTATTAGATGTTTCACATTTGTTCTCTTGGTGGATCAAACACTGGTTTACTATGTAGTGTTCCTCTGTTTGTCCAGAAATGTCCCCTTAAGTCTTCTTACCTTCTGTATTTGTGTATTCCCCCGTTCACAGATACTTGCACTTGAGGGCAACAATGTGCCTTCCCTGATAATCAGGCATCCTGTGTGAAAACAGCAGGAGCTTGATCTGCAACACTTTATTTTCCTCATAGGCCACTTCACATCAGTCAAAACCCCTGATCTATTTCCTTAAACACAAATATGTGTTAAATGCCTTTTTGCCAATCACAAACTTGTTAGGCTTCAAAATCTTTAAAATATCCCTTCTCACTCATCAACACCAGCTGACAAAAAGATTCCTCATTTGCAGTAATATCCTTCCATTCGGATCCCTCCCCACCCCTTCCCCACTTTCTTTTCCACAACTCCTTTCAAAGTTTTCTCAGCTTTCTCAGGAACAAGTCTTCCAGCACTAAGTTAGCTGTGAAGGGCAGGCAGAGTCCTGTTCTGCGCAAGCGTGCAGAGCAGAGAGCTGCTCAGCTGAGCACAACTCCAAGATGCCTTTCAGCAACATCCAAAGTGAACATTCTCCCGCTAACACTTGTCAAGGTTTTGAAACCCTCTACACATGATTTCAACAATTGTATTTAGAAAATAACTTGTTTTCCCTGAAATCATTTTACTAAAAACTGAGCTGAGTTTGATGGGTATAAATATAAATTTCCCTGCATAACACTGGATGAAAAATGTTATATTAAGAGCTTGTATATTCCATAAAGTTTGGCTAGTAAAAGAACTTTCCATCAGGAAAATTTAAACTGAAGAAAAATTCTACAAGCCTGCCTGGATATTTTCTGGTTCAATCTATATTTGTCTTGTCAATTTATAGTTTGATCTACTTGTATTTATTGTCATATTAACATTCTTAAACCTGTTTCTATCATACAACTTACTTTTTCAGTTTACCCACATTTTTCTGTATTTTAATCTATTTTTACATTTCCAAAATATATTCAGCCTAATTAAACAAAACTCTTGGGGGGATACTGGGGACTTTTAATTTACACTACACGCCATGATGTCCTTTCTGATCGTATTTACATTATTCTAAATGTTTAATTCTGGGTCAACATGAAAATATTTCCCTTTTTTTAAAAAAGACAGTATCTGTTTTATCTTTACTTCTTTTATATTGGTAAAATATTCTAGATTGTACTTTGTTGGCATTTAAATATTTTATCCAAAACTGTTTCAACAACCATCTCCAGTGACCAAGCCTCATATGTCTGAGAATATTTTTATTATGCCCTCACACTTGAATAGTGATTTGACTAGAGATAGTTCTAAAATAAATTATTTTTCATGGCTTTAGAAACTACTCACTTCAGCCTTCTACTTTGCTCTCAAGGGCGTAGACAGAGCTCAGGGAAGATGACTACTCCACCCCTCTAACAATAGCCAGAAGGAAACAAGCAACAAGCTCATCTTTTCTTAAGCACCTGATGTGCTGTCCTCACAGCAAAGGGCTGTGTGCCTGTAGGAGAGAGGAGAGGCAGGAGCTGGGTCACCTTGACAAAGAGGCACTCATGCTAGGATGGAGTCAGACAGGGAACCGTAGGTCAGAGGAGGATGCAAGGGCATTGGTGATAGGTGTGAGAGCCTCCCAGTTCAAAAGCTGGAGTATTCATACCTCT
The DNA here is from genome assembly GCF_012274545.1 of Fukomys damarensis. Classification (NCBI taxonomy): domain Eukaryota; kingdom Metazoa; phylum Chordata; class Mammalia; order Rodentia; family Bathyergidae; genus Fukomys; species Fukomys damarensis. Next base: position 81,618,264 of record NW_022900928.1, read on the forward strand.
GGCAGCATCTTCATCCTCACTGAATGTGCACAAGAACATAAGGGCCCTCAGGGTGCAGAAAAGGAAGCAAGAAAGGAGGCACATCCCACATTTGGTGGGACAGCAAATGCTGTCTCCTCCGGGATGCTGCTGAAGATCAACCGTGGCCAGAGAAAGGCAACTGGAGGTAAAGACCCTCCACCCCTAGCAAGGGAGCCACAGGGAGGGTGAGAGCCAGCATGGTCAAGGCCACACCCCTGGGCCTAGGACACAGCCCATCACGGGTGGATGACCAGCTGAGGAGAGACCGTGCTTCACCCTACACTCAAAAACATGGGGTAAATTCACTGTGAGGGATGATCCTCCTAAATGTCCTAAATGCCAGGCAGGGTGGAGACCTCAGGTCAGAGAGTGAGCTCATGCTGGGCTCTATCCTGTGGCAAAAAGGCCTCAGCCTTCTCTCTCACCCTCGCTCCAAATCCCAGCAAAATATGAAGAACTCAACTCAGAAGGCACAGACACAGCAGCAGCAAACCTGAAGTCTAACCAATTTCTAGATCAGACCAACTGCTATTTAAAGTCTTGGCAGAAAGAAAGATGTATCTCCTCTTCAGGCATAAAATATCTACCTTAGTCCCTCATTTCCTTCACAAGATGGCTGCCCTTAAAAGAAAGTCACAATGCATACAGGGAGGCAAGAAAAAGTAATACACTCTGGAAAAAAGAATCATCAGACCAGATTTGGATATGAGGCATAGGTTGGAACTATATGACAGTGAGTTTTAAATAAGTATAATTAACATGTTAAGGACTCTAATTGAAAAGGTAAACCAGCTATAAAGCTTAATAAGCAATACAAGCAGATAAATGCAGCTATTAGAATAAAATGGAAATACTGAAAATGAAAAATGCAGTAACAGATATGAAAAATCTCTTCAGTTGGTTCATCAGTAGAATCAATATACTGAATAAGATACAAGGAACTTGAGATCTTAAGAAAATCAGTCAAAAGTAAGCGTGTATACTAACAGAAAAACTGTACAGGGAATCAAAGAGTTGTACAATAAACCAAATAGTCTAAAAACAGGTGCTTGGAGGAGAAAACAGAGGATGAGGTAGAAAAAAATATCTGAACAAATAATCAAGAATTTTTCAAGATTGATGAAAAATGTCAAACTATAATCTAAGACTCAAAACTGTAAGGACAAGTACAAACACTGAAAACAAAATGCACAGTTATTAATAGAGCAGGCAAACCAATGAAAGCAAAAGACAAAGAGAAGGTCATGAAGGCAGCCAGAGAAGGAAAAAAATGAAGGGGAATAAAAATAAAAGTATTATCACTTAAATCACACTTTTCTTAAGATAGATTGAAAGCTAGAAAACAACAGAGTAGCTGTTTCCAAGTGCTGAAAGAAATAAAAATTGTCAACCAGATTTCTACCCAAAGTAAAACTGTCTTTCAAAAATAAATGAAAAATAAATACTTTTCAGATAGACAAAAACAAAGAATTGAGTAGTAGCAGATCTACGCTATTGGTGATATTAAAGAAAGATTTTCAGTCAAAAAAGAATATGATACAAGACAAAAACTTAGATCTACACAAATAAATGCAGAGCATCCAAAGTGGAATAAGTGAAAATAAAATATAATTAAAAGAATGTATTTTCTTCGTTGTTTTAATTTGCTTTAAAAATTTTAATAGCCTAAAGCAAAAATAGTACCAATGTTTTGAGCATAAATACCATTTGTAAATGTAAACTAACAAAAAGAGTGGGAAGGAAGAATAAAATTTTGATTATAAAACTTTATACTGCTACATGTGAAGGAATATAATTTAGAGTTTATACACTAATGAGTTAGTAACAAGACATATTGTTAAGTTCAGTGCAACTATTTCTAAAAATTTTATTGAATATAAATAAGAAGTCAGCGGAAAACACAAATGTCATAAAAATTGCTCAATCACTCTATGAGTGGTCAGAAAAAGAACTGAAGAACAAAAGAGTAAGTAGAAAGCTAATAACAAGGTACCAAAAAATGAAATCAAATATATCAGTAATCACATTGAATGTAAATGAAATAACTGTCTCATACAAGTTAAAAATATGCAGATTATCAGATTGGATTTTAAAAGGAGATGGTAAACCCCTAGGAAAATGCTGAACTGCAAGTACCCTCATATTAACTACAATACAAACACAGAAACAAGCTAAAAACAGAAGTATGAGATTTTTGCTTTAAGGAAGATGGAGTAAATGCAATTTCTGTATTCCTCCCAGTGAAACCAACTATGTGTAAAACAACTTTAAGAAAAACTACAGTAAGAAGAAAGAAGACCAGCCAAGTACTTTGGGATCCAAACATTAACACTATTTTGAGTTCTCTGTCTTTTCTTTTTTGCACATTAAGCTTATTGGTACATTTTAGGTATACAGTGTGACATTTATCATTGAGAATTTATGCTTTTACATAATCTATCTTGATTCTTATTTTTCCCCATTCCCCCACCCTCCCTTCAACCCCTCCACCCTTTTCTCATATTTATTCTCTTTCCTTTCCCCTACCTCTCCCTCTTCCCCTTCCCTGTGGACCTTTCTTCCTATTTTACATTATCTATTATACATTTTGATCTTTATTTACACTATCAATTTCTCACACCAGAGAATCTATTTGGTGTTTACACATGTGTGTCCTATTTATTTCACTTAAGTGCATGGTTTCAATATGCATCCATTTAGCTATAAATGTCTCTAGTTTCTCTTCTTTATGGCTGAGTAGTATTCCACATCTTTTTTATCCAGTCTCCAGTTGATGGGCAATTGGGCTATTTCCAAGTTTTAGCTATTACAAACTGTACTGCTATAAACATGGGTGCACATATATTTCTATGGTATAATTCTTTACATTGTTTTGGGAACCTATGCAGCAGGGAAATTGCTGGGTCCAATGGGACCTTTCATCCTAGTGTTTTGAGGTATCTCCATACAGATTTCTACAGTGGATGCACTCCCACCAATAGTGGAAGAGGGTTCCTTTTTCCCCACAACCTTGCTAGTATTTGTTATTGGTTGTTTATGAATAGGAGTCATTCTTTCTGGGGTGAGGTGAAATCTCAGCATTATTTTCATTTGCATCTCTTGAATGACCAGTGATGTTCAACATTTTTTCATACGTTTATTTGCTCCTTCTACTTCTTTGTCTGAGAAATGGCTTTTCATTTCAGATGCCAATTTTGGATTTGGTCTTTAAATTTGGGAGGTCTAATTTTTTTTTAAGTTCTTTATATATTCTAGATAGTAGACCTTTGTCTGGGTAACACCTGGTAAAAATTTTTTTTCCCACATTGTGGGTTGTCTCTTCACTCTGTTAGTGGTTTCTTTTGCTGTGCAGAAACCTTTTTAATAAGATGAGATCCCAGTTGTTGATTCTTTGTGCCAGTTCACATGTGACTGAGGTTTGTTTATGAAATCTTTACCTCCACTGATGTCTTCAAGTGTTCTATCTAACCTATCTTTCAGCCAATTTAGTGTTTCTGTTTTAATATTTAGATCTTTAATCCATTTTGATTTTACTTTAGTGCATGGTGAGAAATGTAGGTCTTGTTTTAATCTTTGGCAAGTTGAAACCCAATTTTTCCAGCACCTTTTATTAAGAAGGCTATCTTTTCTCTACTGAGGGTGTTTGGCTCCTTTGTCAATGATGTAGTGACTTTGAGTGTGTCTGAAGTTATTTCTACATCTTCTAATATGTTCTGCTGATTCCTGGGTCTGTTTCCTTGCCAGTACCATGCTGTTTTTATCACAGTGACTTTGCAGTATAGTTTCAAGTTGAGGATTGTGATGCACCCTACCTTATCTTTGTTGCTTGGAATTGCTTTTGCTATTCTAGGTGTCTTATTGTTCCAAATGAATTTGTGGAATGTTTTCTCAAGTGCTGGGATTTCAATTGGGATTCTAATAGCAGTTTTTGAAAGTATGGCCATTGTCACTATATTGGTTCTTCCTATCCAGAAGCAAGGGATGTCTTTTCATTTTCTGATATCCTCTTCAATCTCTTTTTTTTCAAAGGGCTGTGGTTTTCAGAGTAGAAGTCCTTGATTTCTTTCCTTAGGTTGATTCCTGGGTATTTCATTTTTTGGGATTGTGAAAGGAGTTGTTTCTGCAGTTCCTCTCTCAGTCTGTTGTTTATGTACAGGAAGGCTATTGATTTTTGTGCATTGACCCTTGTATCCAGCTACTCTACTGAATTCGGTTAAGTCTTGAAGACTTTTGGTGGAGTTCTTGGAGTCTTTTATATAGAGTATCACGTCATCTGCAAATAATGACAGTTGTACTTCTGTGTTTCCTATCTTTATTCCTTTTATTTCTTTCTCTTGTCTAATTGCTGTGGCTAATGTTTCAAAACTATATTGAAGAGGAGTGGTGAGAGTGGACATCCTTGTCTTGTTCCTAATTTTAGTATGAAGGATTTTAGTTTTTGACCATGTAGTATGATATTGGCTGTTGCTTTTCCATAGATGGCTTTTACCAGGTTGAGATAAAAAGAAAAACCTTCTATTCCAATTTTCTATAGGGTTTTTATCATGAATGGGTATTGGATTTTGTTTAATGCTTTTTCTGCATCTATTAAGATGATCATATGTATTTTGTCTGTTAATATAGTGTATTACATTTATTGATTTGTGTATGTTGAACCATCCTTGAATCCCTGGGATGAATCCCACTTGGTCAGAGTGTATGATTTTCTTGATTATCGTCTGCATTCTATTTTTCAGTATCTTATTAAGGATTTTTACATCTATGTTCATGAGTGAGATTGGCCTATAGTTCTTTTTTCAATTGGGTCTTTCTCTGGAGATTGAGGTGATGCTTACTTCCAGGAATGAATTCAGGAGTATTGCTTCCCTTTCAATTTCACTGAAGAGTTTAAACAGTAGTGGCAGTAATTCCTCACCAAATGTCTTGTAGAATTCGGCAATGAAGCCATCAGGGCTCAGGATTTTCTTAGTTGGTAAGTTTTTCATTACATTTTCAATTTCATTGATTGGCACTGGGTTGTATCGAATTTTTAGATCATCTTCATTCATTTGGTAATTCATATGAATCTAGAAATCTGTCCATTTCTTCTGTGTTTTTAGTCTTGTTAGAGTATAGATTCTTAAAGTAGGTATTGATGATCCTCTGGGTTTCTGGTGGGTCATTTTTCATTCCTAATTGCATGGATTTGGGTCTTTTCCTTCCTTTTTTGTTAAGGTTGGCAAAGGGTTTATCAATTTTGTTTATTCTTTTGAAGAACCAACTCTTTGCTTCATTGATTTTTTTTTGTATCATTCTCTTAGTCTCCATTGCATTGATTTCTACTCTGATCTTTATAATTTCTTCTCTTGTATGAGCTTTGGATTTATCCTGCTCTTCTTTTTCTAGAAGCTTGAGGTTTAGCATTAGGTTGTTTAATTGAGTTTGTTCTGTTTCCTAATACAAGTACTCACTGTTATGAATTTCCCTTCTAAGATTGCTTTCATTGTGTCCCATAAATTCTGATATGTTGTATTGAGATTGTCATTTAATTATAGAAACTGTCTGATTTCTTCTCTAATTTCTTCTGTGACTCATTCGTTGTTCGGGAGTGTACTGTTCAATTTCTATATCTTTATGAAAAATTTTTTTTGCTATTCATCTCCAATTCATCACGTGATGGTCTGATAATATACAGGAGATGATTTCAATTCCTTTGCATTTACTTAAACATGTACTATGAGAATGTTTGAGGTCTATTTTGGAGAATGATCCATGTACAGCTGAAAAGAATGTATATTCTGACTTTGTGGGATGGAACACAGTGTAAACACCTGTTAAGTCCGTTTGTTCAAATGTTTGGTTGAGTTCTAGTAAGGCTCCCTGTGGACTGGCAGCAGGTTGGCCCAGGACAGAGCAGGTTCCACTTTTTGTGTGTGTGTCTATTTGATCTATCTATTTGTGACAATGGGGTATAGAGGTACACCACTACTATTATATTAGTGCTTATTTGATTTTTTCATGTCCATTAGTATTTGCTTTATATAGTTGGGCATACTAGTGTTTGATGCATTTATATTTATAATTGTCATCTCTTCTTCTTGGAGTGTTCTCCTTACAAGGATGTAGTATCCCTTGTCTCTCTTAATAAGTGTTGGTTTGAAATCCATTTTATCTGCAAATTGGATAGCCATTCCTACTTTTTGGGGGGTTCCTGTAGTGTGGAGTATTCTTTTCCACTCTTTAACTTTCAGTCTATGAGTTTCTTTTTGAATTAAGTATGTTTCTTGTACGCAGTATATTGTTGGATCTTGTTTTTTGACCCATTCTGCCAGTCTGTTACTTTTGATTGGTGAATTGAGACCATTAACGTTGATAGCTATAACTGCTATCTATTGACTCCTCCTTTTCATCACCTTTTTCTATTTTTTGATTCTCCCCCATTGCATTGAATTTCTTACCTTGCCTGATAGATTCCTTCTACTGGGCTTCATGGGGTTGTGACCCCCATTATCTTTTCCTAGGATGTTGTTTAAAATTTTTTAGAGTGCTGGTTTGATATTCATGAATTTCCTCGGGTGTTCTATGTCATGAAAGTATCTTATTTCTCCATTGATTTTGAAAGATAATTTTGCAGCGTACATCAACCTGGGTTGGAGGTTGCTTTCTTTTAGGGCTTGAAATACTACCCCCTGGCCTCTTCTTGACTTCAGGGTTTGTGTTGAGATGTCTGCTGTGATTCTGATGGGCTTTCCTTTATATGCAATTTGTTTCTTCCAACAGCTTGTAAAATGTTTTCCTCAGTTGGATTTCTGCAGTTCTGACTATTGTAGGCTTAGGTGTGGATTTTTTTTTTTTATCATGTCTAGTTGGAGTCCTATATATTTCACTTATCTTTATGTCAAATTCTTTTCCCCTGCTTGTAAAGTTTTCTGTCATTACTTCTGTAAACAGATTTTATGTCATTTGCACTATCTCCTGCTTCTTCATTGACTCCAATCAGTCTTATATTATTCTTCTTTGCATAATCTAGCAGCTGCTGGATTGATTTTTCATGGTCCCTTGCTATTTTAAAGAAATTTTTCTTTATCTGGTCACTAATCAAAATCTAGTCTTCTGTATCTGATATTCTTTACCCACATTGGCTCATTCTGCTGCATAAACTTTCAATGTAGTTTTTAATCTCCTGGATGTCTGTTTTATGAATTCCATTTGTTTCCTATGTTGGGATTTCATCATGTTCCTCAGCTCCTCTATTTTTTAATGTCTGCTGTAGAGTAATTAATCATGTCATTCATCATGGACAATCTCTGTTGTTACCTGAGAAGTTATTTGTGATTTTATTTTTTCAGATCCTCTGTCATCGCCAGTTCAGGGAATTTAGGTAGTTGAGCTTCAGATTGTTACATCTCATTGTCCCTTTGGGTTGTCTGGAAGACTGGTTTTGAGATGTGTTTAGTTTTCTTCTCATTTTGACCAATTCAGTCCACTGCACCTTTACTGAGGTAACTCTTTGAATGCCCACTTGGCTTCACTTCTCAACAAACCTCAAAGAGGACTTCTTTCCGCTGCTCACAGTTGTGCCAATACCTGAGTCTAGACTGTTGGCCTTCTGGATTCCCATGCTGGGCTGTTGTCTGGGTCGGTTTCTGGCTGGGGTCTGTGCACACTCACTGATGTATCTGGTTTGGCCTCTGGCTGGGTCCTGTGCACCTGCTCAGCTGTTTTCCATATGGGCATTGGCTGGGTCTTGCATGCCCAAGCCACTGGTGTCTGGGTGGAGCCTAGCTGGGGCCTGCACATCTGCACCTCTATTGTCTGGGTGGGCTTCTGGCTGGGGAATACACTGCTGCCCCACTGGTGTCTGGGCGGAGCCCTGACTGGAGCCTCAGCACCCACACCCCTGTTTTCCAGGCTGGCCTCTGGCTGGGCCCTGCACAGCTGTTTTCCAGGTGAACCTTCAGCTGGCGCCTGAGTACCCATGTCCTTTCTGCCTTTTCTTTTGTCTCATTAAGCCTGGATTTGAAGTTGAAAAAGATGGCAACCCAGAAACACCAACATTGCCCCAAAAGCCAATACTCTTTAGTTTAAGAACCAGGAAAAGGCATTCTGGCCTTTTTCCAAACAGTAATCTGGGACACAGAACTGAAGAAACTATAGCTCTCCCATACACATACTTGCAAAAGTCAAGAGGACTCCACACATCTAACCTCAGCAGGCTGCACAAGTCCAACTGAATGTCCCTGCCAAGGTGGTGTCAGAAAAGGCCAAGAGCAGAGTCAGGTCTTCACCCTATCAGCTGGTAAGGAAACCTCCTCCTCTAGTAGAGCCCCTCCTGAGACTTTGTTGGGAGAAGTCAAGATAAGGCATACTTTGCTCTCCACCCCTTCTCTGATGGCACAGCATCAGAGGAAGCTCAGCATAGGGTCAGAACTGTCACTTGTAACTGTGGTAACATAAGTCCCCTTCACTATAGTAGAGACCACATGAGAAGCCAGAAGTTTCAAGCCAGCCTGGAGGTGACATCCTCCTGCTCTTGCCCTGGTCTTCAGGGTGAAAGGCAAACAAGGGCTTCTGCTTTCTCCCATGAGTAATAAGACAGCAGCACCCCTTCACTGGTGGAACAATGTCACCACAGCTGGCTAAAACAGTTGTAAATAAGATCTAGAGTCTCATAACATCACATGAAAATGTTTCAATTGAAAATCATGGTCATATTATGAAATGGGAAGAAAAGGGCTACAGGTGTAGGGAAAGTGGGAAGGGTAGAGGAAATGTAATAAGGGAAAAGAAAAAAATGTGAGAAAATGAAAAGATGGAAATAAAGTGTTTGCAAATGGGGAGGGGGGTGAAGGGAGGGCAGGGACAAGGGGAAAAAATGAGAACCAAAACCTGTCATGTAAAGGTACAAGATTCCAGTAATGAATGTAACTGTACTGTATACCTAAAGTGTACCAATAAATTCAATTAAAAAAAAGAAAATCATGGTCATACCAAGAACCAGGGACATCTCAACTGAATGTAAAAAATAAAAAGAAAAGTATTTCCAAGCCAGTGATTTAGCTCAGTGGCACTGCACTTGCCTTGCAGGTGCAAGGTCCTGACTTCAATCCCCAGTGAGGAAAAAAACAAAAAGCATTGCCAACAAATTCTAACACTGAGATGATACATATGTTAGAACTCTGACCAAGATTTTAAAGCAGACTTGACAAAAAATTTTTCAACAAGAAATTATAAGCATACTCAAAACAAATGAAAATTCAGAAAGTTTCATCAAAGAAATATAAAGTCTTAGCAAAGAAATGAAAAGTATACAAAAGAACCACGTGTAGAACTTGAAACTAAAAAAGTAACAATAACAGGATTGTGCAAGGAAGCTTAGTAGGCTTAATAGCAAGAATACAAGAGACAAAGGAACAAATAAGGGAGTTGAAAGATAGAGGAATAAAAGTTATCTGATGTGGAAAATAAAGATAAAATAGATTGGGGGAGGAGTCAAACAAACAGTCCTCAGAAATCTCCGGAATTATGCCCTCAAAAATCCAATATTTGTATTATTGGGGTCAAGAAAGAGATATGAAAAAGAAGAAAAAATATTCAAACAATAATGGCTGAAAACTTCCCTGATTTGACAACAGACCTAAACTTATTTAAGAACTGAAAAAAGTCAGGAAAGCAAACTAAAGCACATCATAACTAAAGAGAAAACTAAAAACAATAACAATAGCAAATAAGTCACTATAGCTATGTGAAGAAAAAAATTTAATAATGGGGATTTCTCATCAGAAACCATAGAAGGCAAAAGGAAGTAGCATGGTATTAAGTGTGAAATGTAAAGAATTGTCACCCCCCAATCCTATACCCAGTGAAGATATTCTTCAAGGATAATGGGAAGATTGAGATATTCTCAGCTAAAGAAAACCTAAGCAAAATTATTATTAATAGGTATACCCTAACTGAATGAAAAAGTAATTGTCTAAAAAGAAAAGAAATAAAAGAAGCTAAAGAGGATATGACAAAAGAAGAAAACTGGAAACATCAGGGAACAAAAGAGAATATGATAAGCAAATATATGGTTAAATAAAGTGGGATTCCCTTCTGCTCTTGAGTTATTTTATTTGTGTCTAATATTTTGTTTGTTTGTTTTGGGGGGGGTTGTTGTTTTTTTTGTTTTGTTTTGGTACCCAGGGATTGAACTCTGGTCCTTGCGCTTGCAAGGCAAGCCACCGAATTACTGAGCTAAATCCCCGGCCCTGTGTCTAATAGTTGAAGCAAAATTAACTGTCTTATGTCTTATGATCCTAAAATATACCCAGAGGAAATATTAAGACAATTGCATTACAAAGGCAGAGAGAAAGGGACATAAAAGGAAGGAACTTTCTCTTTTCATCTGAATGGGAAAATGGCATTATTAGAGTACTGTGACAAATTATACATATCAAGTGTAATTTCTAGATAAACCACTAAAAAAGATATGTAAAGAGACACATTAAAAAACATGGGCAAATTAAAATGCAATTCTGAACACTGTGCAAGTAACACATAAGAGCAGAAAAAATAAAACAGACATGAAAAATGGAAAAACAAATGAAAAACAACAGACCTAAGACCTAATATGTGAACAATTACATTAACTCTAAATAATCCAAATATAGTTGTACCATATATATATATATATATATATATATATATTCAATTAAAAAGGGATTGACAGAATGGGCTTTTTAAAATAATATATAACCATTTTCAGCTTATAAGAAATTAACTTCAAATTCAGCAATTGGGCAAGTTTAGAGTCAAAAGTGGAATAAAACATAGCGCGCTGGCATTAATCAAAGGAGAGCACGAATAGCTATATTAATATCAGATAATATTAGATAATAGACACAGAAAGACATTGTTTAATAACAAGACTGAAATCATAACAATCTTAAATCTGTATACACCAAACAACAGAGTTGCAAAATATGTGAGGCAAAACATATAAAACTGAAAGGAGAAATAATTCAGATTCTGAATTATAACTAGAGATTTCAGCAACCCTTTCTCAACCACTGATAGAACAATGAAACAGAAAATTGGCAAGCTTGTAGAATTGACAATGCTATCAACCAACATGATCTAACAAAAGATTCCATACAAGAAAAGTGTCCACAAAACATGTCTGGAGATAAACTGCATCACATGATCTAACAAAAGATTCCATACAAGAAAAGTGTCCACAAAATATGTCCGGAGATAAACCATACCCAGAGCTTCAAAGCAAACTTCAGCAAATTTAGAACTGATACCATAAATGCTGTCTTTTTCTATTACAATGGAATGAATCTAGAAACAAACAACACAAAAACAAGAATATATTCCAATATTCAGAAATTAAAAAACACATTTCTAAATAATTCATGAACCAAATAAGTACTCACAAGAGAAATGTTAAAATTACATTTAACCAAGTGGAATATAATTTTAAAATGTGAGACATAACCAAGCAGCAATGAAATTGAAATTTATATTTCTGGATGCATGCTTCAGAAAAAAGAAAATTCTCATATCGATAATATAAATTACCACTTTAAGATTAAAAAATAAAGAATAAAATATGACCAAACCCAACAAAAGGAAGGAAATTATAGTGACAAGAACAGAAATTAATAAAATTGAAACAAAAAACAGTAGAAAAAGTCAAAAAAGAAAGCAGTTGGTTCTTTTAAAAAATCAAGTAAACTGATAGACAAGTTACAAATAAGGAGTGAGATAGGTTTTATCCACACATAACTGTAGACATCAAAAAAGATAACAAGAGAAGATTATGAATAACTCTGTGTGTGTAAATTTGAAATTCAGATAAAAATGGAGTACTTATAAAATCCCTAACTACTCAACTCACCTAATATGACACAAATAATTTGAATATCCTTGCAACTATTTAAGAAATTAAATTTATAATTTTAAAACTCTCAAAAAATAAATCTCCAGGACCAGATGGTTTGGGCATTCCACCAAACACTTAAATAAGAATTAACACCAGCTCTACACTATTTCATCCAGAAAAAATTTCTTCTAGAAGAAGGCAGAAAACATTTCAATTCATTTTATGAAGCTGGTTTTACTCTGATATCAAATGCAAAGATGAAACAAAAAAGCAAACTCCAGACTGATATTTCTCATAAATATGGGTGCAATAAAATACTTAACAAAATATTAGCAAATAGGATTTAATACTATATTAGAAAGGGCTATACATCATCTCTAAGTACAGTTTATTCTAGGGATTTAATATTCAACATTTCAAAATCAATATTTCATACTATATCAAAATCAATAAATAGGCTAAAGAAGAAAAATTACATGATCATATCAACTGATGTAGAAAAAGTTTGTCAAAATCAACAGCTTAAATCCACCTAGATGTAACTAGATAACACATTAGTAAATGAATGGATGAATGACCTACAGTATATCAAGACAATAGAATATTATTCAACACTAAAAAGAAATGAGCTATCAAGCCATGAAAAGACAATGATTGAACTTAGATGCATGTGACAAGCTAGTCTCAAAAGACAGCATACTGTGTGATTCTAACTGACATTCCGGAACATTCTGGTAAGGGCAAAGTAAGAAGAGCAGTAAAAGATCAGGAGTTTCAAGAGATTTTTAAGGGGAGAATGAAGGAGGAAAGAACAGAGAATTTTTAGAACCCGGAGGGGGATCATGGCAATTAATTTTTTGAGGGACACATTATACCAGGTACATAATGCCCACATTTATTTTTTAGAAGTATTTCAATTGGTGAATTATTAGTTTCAGTCTTATGAGTTTTATTATCTTAAACAATGTGAACTTAATAGGGAAATAAAGTATTAATAGAATAGAATAGTAAATTTTTGATATGTAATGAGTGTTTAGAATAAACATCAACATTTTCAATATCAACTCTTTACCTGCTCACAAGATCTAAAAAATAACAGCAGAAATAAATTCCTATATGAACTACAATGAAAATACAAAGAAAACTCTACTAAAAAGTAATATTTGCTTAATTATCACAGCTAAGGCAGTCTTCACGCATGAGAACAGCATGCACCATACACAAGTCTGGCTTACACTGATAGCACATATGTTTTGCTTCCCTATCTTCTTTGGTAGGACATATTTGACATCTAGCTGGTCTTTCTGTTTTCCTAGGAGGTTTTTGTGATGTTTCACCTGTTTGTTTACTGGTCTACTCCAGAATTCTTTTGAGGAGTTCTTTGGGCAAATACATATTGTTCTTCCTCTGTTGTAACTGATCCTTTATCAATTCCAGTCCCAATCCTCTAAGAAAATTTCTCCATGATATTTTGTGCATGTTATTTTCTTTGTAAATTATGAAACTATTTGTGTCTCACATGTTTAGGATCGAGTAAAGCACAACCATTGCCCAAACCTTTGTGTTTTGGGTGACATCATAGTTGCTACATAACTCATTAACAACGTCTACTCCACCTTTCATTTTGTTGTAAAATGTAACTGTTTCTGACTTCATTTGTGTTAAGGATTCACTACCAATAATTTTTGTTTGTTCATTTTGAGATAGGATCTTTCTATGTAGTCCAGGCTGGCCTTGAATTCACTATGTACCACTGGCTGACTTTGAACTCACAGGATCCTCCTGCATCAGCTTCCTGAGTACTGTGATTATACGTGTGTACCAACACGTCTGTCCTTACTAGCAATCTTATCATCATGATGTAATGCTGACAGTATTGGTACTACTTTGTTTTTCTTTACCATACAAGAAGCCAATGTTATAGCTTTCTGAAATCCAAAGATTGTACTACACATTTCTCTAATATGAACTTGCAACACTTATTAGGAATCCTGGCTTTGTTCTTGCAAACAATTCTTGGGCTGGTCAACTGGTGTTCTTTTTAGAAAATGCAACATCAATGGTAACTAGTGAACCAATTGTCAAATGTGACATTTGGGTTATTTTTTTAAATAAGTGCAACAAGTCTGTTCACAACCACATACAGTTTATTACTGCATAAGGAAAGACTTGGTGGCTGAGTTTCAGGATAAATTTCTAAATTCAAGGTGTAAAATGTCTTTGTATCTATAAGGGGAATGTATTTCATATCATATTTGGAAGGTTTATTTGGCATACATTTCTGAAAGTTTCAACAACCCAAAAATGGTATAAGTTGTTCATCAATTATCATATATTCAGATGGTGTATAAATTTCTTGATAGTTCAAAACAAAGCCTTCAAAAATGAGTGAATAGCAGCAAAATCATTGGATTCTTTTATTTTTTGGTGGGTCTTTTTGTTTTTAAAACATAGGCAATTTTGAAGGAAGACAAATCTTTTGAATGTCATTTTTATTCTAAAAATCTGTGTCAGATCTGTCATTTCTCCATAAATCCTTTAGATTCTGACAATTAGTGTGATAAAGTCCTACTATGAAGGCTTTTAGTTCAGATAGTGACATGTCATGATGAATATATTTTTAAGTATCACTATTGATTCATAGAGAAAGTTTTCTTGCATTTCATTATTAGTTTCAAAACGTCTTGTAGCATATCGTCCATTACACATAATTTCCAACACTGAATCACAATGTCACCATTCTGTCCATAGGTTTTTTTTCCTGGTAAGGACGTAATAACATTTTCTGACCTAGTTCTAACATTGAATCATTCAGGTATACATAATCATTCAAATTTTTGCATTACTATTTTCTTCCTCATCTGGATCAAGATCTTCACTCGGTATTCCTTTATCTGTCATATCTCTATCTGTCATGTTGGTCATATATTGCTAACTTCTTTGGCTTACATGATCCAAGTCATCACCAGTAGCTGAGTCACCTGATGACTTACTTTCTTTTTTTTTTTCCTCATTGAGTTTATTGGTACATTTTAGGTATACAGTATAGTTACATTCATTATTGGGATCTTGTACCTTTACATGACAGGTCTTGGTTCTCATTTTTTCCCCTTGTCCCTACCCTCCCTTCACCCCCTACTCCCCTCCCCTTTTACAAACTCTTCATTTCCATTTTTTCATTTTCTCCTATTTTTTTCTTTTCCCTTATTAGCTTTCTCCCACCCTTCCCACTTTCTCTACACTTTTAGCCCCTTTCTTCCTATTTCACACTGTCAATTATATCATTAAGATCTTATGTACTATTATAGTTTATTCACACCAGAAAGGCTATTTGCTAACACATGTGTGACTTATTTATTTCACTTAGGAGTATATCCTCAATATGTATCCATTTTCCTATGAATGAATCTAATTTCTCATTCTTTATAGCTGATTAATATTCCATTTTATAGAAAAACCACATCTTCTTTATCCAGTTTCCAACTGATGGGCAAATGGGCTGTTTCCAAGTTTTGGCTACTACAAACTGTGCCGCTATAAACATAGGTGCACATATATCTCTGTGATAGGATTCTTTTAATTCTTTTGGAAAGATACCCAGCAGAGGGATGGCTGGCTCTTTGAGGTATCTCCATATTGATTTCCGTAGTGGTATCTGCACTCCCACCTGATGACTAACTTTCAACATCCTCCCAAAGTCATAGATATTGTATGATATCGTAGATTGTATTCATATGATATTGCACTAATTGTGGAACTGGGCTAATTCTGCAAGAAAATTCAAAAGAAATCTTTACTAAAATGTTGTAAGCCAGGCATGGTAGTGCATGCCTGTCATCCCAGCACTCAGGAGGCTGAGCTGGGAAGATCACTGTGAGTTCAAGACCAACCTGGGATACATAGTGAGTTCCAGGTCAGCCTCAACTACATAGTCTAGCCTGTCTCAAAAAAAATTATATATATACAAACATGTAATATGGTGCATAACCTGGGTAAAATTCACCCATTTACTCTTTGATACACATGCCATTTGCCTTGCCATTTGTCATATCAAGTAGATGAACACAAAGATCACGTCCTGTGTGCCCCAGTGCAGTTACTGAGATGCTCCGCGAGCTTTCATTGTGCTGAAGTGCATATTTTCATTAGAAAGTTATGGTATGGGTGAATATGACCCAGTATGAGGAACTGAGGTCAAGGTTATGAAAATACTCTGCATGTTACTATATTGGTGAGTATTCATCATCATACATTTGTTCAAACCCACAGGATGCACAATATGAAGGATGAATTTCATTGTAAATTATGGACTTTGGATGATGAAGATGTATCAATGTAGCTTCATCAGTTGTGATAAGTGTACTGCTCTAGTGGGAGATGTAGATAATAAGAGAACCTATGTATATACGGGAGCAAGAGATGGTATAGAAAATCTTTTTAAATTCCCCTCCATTTATTAACAAAACAAACACAGTTTTGTAGGGTGAAAATTATACAGCACTGATAAAAAGTAAAAACATATCTTTAAAAATACACAATATTCATCAAGCTTTTCTTTGCTTCTTAACCATGAAGAAAGTCTTTGTGCCCCACCATGACGTGTTGCCTCATCAGAAGGCCAAAAGAATGAAGCCAAAGGATCATAGCCTAAAACTTCTCAAATTGCAAGCCAAAATGAACCTTTCTCCTCACAAATTGATGTTCTCAGGTATTTCGTTATAGTAATAGAAAGCTAACACTCATTTTGCAAGGTGTTACTAGTAGGAGAGATGGGACAAAGAGTACATGTAATAATATGTATCATTATTTCTGTATTGTTTCTTTGAACTACACACAAATTACTTGAAAATAAAAAAGTTTTATTAAAAGAAAAGTAACAATCACAAAGGATGGAAATTATATATACTAAGTGGCCGGGGGCCCCCAGGTCACCACCATATCTAAAGATAAACTAAGTGGGCTCATGGACCAGGAATACAGATATACTCACAGCTAAGGATCACTATAGTGGGCAAAAGCACAGAGAGATCACTATGGGGGTAGGTAGAGGGTAAGTCTGGAGGAGTCCACACACAGGCTCCTTATGCTGTCTCTCCCACAGAACTTGTCCACCAGTGATGAAAGTGCAGCAACATCCATGTAATGGTTCTGTCTCGGGAAGGCCAATACCAACTCAGTGCCCAAGGTCCTGTTGGAGCCTAGTCACATCAGCATCCTCTGCCTGAAATATGCCAAAAGTCTAGACTCTCAGAAAATCAGATACTCCACATAACATACATTGTTTGTACAGTGTGATCACATTAATCCTCCTTATTAGAGAAAGGATATCAGGAATACCCCTGAAATCCAATTTTCCAGTCAAAAGCTAACTTTATCCACATGCTTTTATAGGGATAGTTAACACTTCACTACTGCATACAATGAAAATACTGACTAAAAGAAAGCTTGAGGGGATTACTGTATGGGGGAGGGCAGTTACACACAAAATACTAGATTTAATTCAATGTAGTGTTTTCATACATACATAGAACATTATTCTGGTCATATCCATCCACGCTGATGCCTTCCCTTCCACCTCCCCCTCTTTTCTCCTCCCCTTTATTCCCTTTCTCTTCTCTGAGAACAGTCTCCACAGGGGCTGCTTCAATCAAAGAAGATTTAGGGGCATGACAAAAATAAAGAAAGGGTCAATTCTCAAAAAAGTAAAAAACAATACAATCTATATATACACTGACCTTCAAAATGCCAGTAAAGATTTATTTAACAGAAACAGAAGTATCCAAGCTCAGAATTGCAGATGAAGTCCTTAGCAGTCATCTCTAAATCACAAACAGGAGTAGGCAGCAAACCGCTAAGGATATAAAGATCCCAAACAACGCTATAGGCCAGATTTGACCCAACTGGTATAGAGTATACATTCTTCTTAAATATACATGGGGCAGTCACCAAAGGGCACTGTATTTTTAGATACAAAAAAAGTTTAACTAAATTTAAAGAATGGAAATTATATAAAGTATGGTCTTAAACCATAAAGGAATTAAAATAGGAACTGGTACTAAATGATATTTGGAAAATATCCAAATATTTGCAAGCTAAAAACACTTGTATTAACCTATCAGTCAAAGAGAAATCTCAAAGGAAACTTAGAAACATTTTAAGCAGAATAAAAATCAAAATAAAGAATATCACAATTTGTGAGATGCCATTAAAGCAGTGCTTAGATGGAAATTTATTTTAAAAGACTTAAAATCCACAATCAATAATCTAAGATTCTACCTGAAGAAGAGCATCTTAGATCCAAGGCAAGAAAGGAAATATGAAAATTAAGAGCATAAATCAGTGAAATTGAAAATGGGGAAAAACTCAATAAATAAAAAACCAGGTTTTTTGTGGTGGGAGCAATAAAATTCTAGGCAAACTACCCAATTTAAAAAAAAGAAAAAAGACACAAAGTATCAGTAGTAAAAGAGGAGACATCACTATTTGTCTCACTATTTCTTTATTAAAATGATAATGAAGGAATCTTAGCAACACTTTACACTAAACTTGATTTCTTATATGAAATTCTTCAAAATGAAAATTTCCAAACCTCACTCAAGAAAACATAGCTAACCCAAATAGTCAGATGCCTATTAAGAAAACTAAATTCCTAGGTAAAACTTTCCCAGAATGCCCCATACAGTTTGTAGGGGATTGAACCCAGGGCCATTGCACTAACTGACATCTCCACCTATAAATTTTTTCTGAGACAGGGTCTTGCTAAATTGCCCATGCTGGGATCAAACTTGTAATTCTCCTGCTTCAGCCTCAAAAGCACTGGGATGTATGAAGCATTTAAGGGAAAAACTTACACCAATTTCTATGTAAGCTTTACCAGAAAGTAGAAGAGGGATAAACACTTATCAATTCCTTTGATGAAGTCAGCATTACCCTCATTCTGAGACCAACTGAAACATCACAAAAGTGTGATTATCATAGAGTCTGACTTGCTCATTTTTTATCTTATGGCTTATGTTTTCAGTGCTGTGTCTGAAAACCTTTTGCGTATCTCATGGTTATACATATATTATTCCATCTTTCCTTTGGAAGTTTAGAAACTTACACAAAATATACAAGAAAATATTTGTAAATCACACGCCTTGTTTGTTTCTAGAATACAAAAAGTATCAATACATAAATCATCAAAGTAATCCAAATTTTAAACATAGGCACAGGTTCTGAGTGGACACTTCATTGAATATATGGCAAGTAAGCATAGGATCGCTGCCTGAAATCCCTAACCATGAGGGAAATGCACATCAAAACCACAGTGCAGTGCCACTATGCTCCTGCTGGACAGTGCAGTGTGACAAAGTTTGTCCATGCCATGTGCTGGTGAGGGGGTAGAGCCATGACAACAGCACATGATCATCAGTCTGTCGTCAAACCTTTGCCACTGGAAATAACTAAGTATTTTTTAACTTTTCATTTTGAAATAACTTTAGACTTAGAGAAGAGTTGCAAAGATAGTTTAAAAAGAATCCCTTCACCCAGTTTTCCTTAATATCAACATCTTATCTACATATAATAAAGGTAACAAAGCTAAATCAACAACCATACGGTACTGTAGACATTATTCACACACCAGCAACTTTTCTACCAGTGTCCGTATTTATTTGGAAGCTCATACTGTATTTAGAGTCATGCCTCTCTCCTCTCATTCCATCTGTGACAGTTCTCCTTCACACCTTTTAAGAACACTAGTAAGGTAGGTTGTGAGTCTTCCATTTGAGTTACTCTGGTGTTTCTAATGAGTAGATTGAAATTATAAAGTTTGGAGAAGAATGTCATAGGAGATGTGTCCCCCTCCATTTGGTCAATCAGGGTAGATGATGTCTACAAACCATTAGGTTATAAAGTAGCTTTATAAAGTTATGATTTCCTTTGTAATTAATATTCCTATAATTCCTATGAGTTTCTTTATAATTAATAAGGTCTGATGTTACCCCTTCACATTCCATTTTAGCATCATATGAGCCTTTTCAACATGAGGTCTCCTTTTCCTTTCTTTTATTACCTTTCTTTTTTTTTTCATTTCTTTCTTTCCATCCTTTCTTTGTTTTCATTCCAGGAAATGTGTATCCATTGATTCTCCCAAGACTTTCACTTTTCTTATTTCATTTCTCGTATCCTTTGATCACCTTCATAGTATCCGTTGGCAGGATTTTCACTATTTGAAATGTGCTATTCCACTTTCCCTTCAAATTAGCTCTATTTCTAACACATCTCATTTCAGCTGCTGAGCTCCTTCCCCCTGGTGGCACCAACTATTCTCTCAGACTGTGAGTGTGGGGAGGCCAGAGTCCTGGTCAGTATTAGCCTAATTGCCTTAGTTACCCTCTAGGGGAAAACTTCGGGTCCCAGAAAGCTATCATGAATCAACATCTGGTCCACAAAGCAACTAGTGAGTTCATAATGTCACTTTTGTCCATCTAAAATAAACAATAAAACAACACATTTTTTAATAACTCACCTGGAGAAGGCAAGGAGGTTGACAGGGGTAGATGGGAAGAAGTAGGAGCAACTTCCCAAAGCATAAGAATTCCCACACATCTTCACCAGCTCCTAACAAGCATGGGACCCCAGGGGTGCACTACTTTTTCCTTGTGAATGCTTGGGCCCACTTGAGCTGCCATGAAGCAAGGGTGGAGAGAAAATAAGCACAGCCTTTCTCAGCTCTTATCTTCCTGCTCTGCGTGTGGCTGTCCTGCCCCAGATCAAAGCCATCTTTCCTCACTCATGAGTTCAAAAGTCCTCCACACTTTTTCAGTTTTCCTTTTTAAGTTCCTGTTTTCACTCTGGAACATGGTTCTCACTTTCAAACTCAATACTAATGACATTTGTGGCCAGATAATCTTTTCTGAGGACAGTTGTTTTGTGCACTGTAGGACCCCGAGCTTCCCTACCTCCATTACTAGATGCAAGCAGCATTTTGCCTCCTTGGCTGAGAAAGTAAAACCTGTCTCCATGTGTTGCTAAACATCCCCTAGGAATGAGAACCACTGGTTTTAACATCATCTGAAGTTGATCTTAGGGCCATAAGCACACTGACTTGGTCTTAGTAGAAACTGCCAAGGAGCAGTCTCTGCTTTGCAATTGTGATAGGTATCTGCTCAGGATTGCTCCTCATCTTCCTCACCCACTCTTGGTAAAAGAAGCAGATAAGAAAAATCAAGCCTTAAACTAGACCGACCATGGTGCTAGGACAAATGAGGGAGCAACTACAAAGGAGATAGGACACTAAACATCTACCGCCCAGGACATGTGGCTCAGCCAGTGCCTTGAGGACAGGGGGCTTCTCTGCCTGATGATGGCACAGGATTTACCAGTCACTGCCAGTCAGATTTCCCTGTCTCCCAAGGCCTGGTCCAGATAACAGTGCCAAGAAATCCGTGCTGGACAGCTTAAGGCATAAGCTGATGGGCTGTCTCATCTGGGCAACACACAGGCTTCAGTTCCTCTGCATTTAATTGGTATTAAAGATTAAAAAGCAAATTACCAAAGCAATCACACAGAATCCACTTGTCTGTATCTCGCTTCGGCTCCCAAGCAGTTTGATATTTACTGTCAGCTGGCATTTAATTACTCAGCCAGATTTGGAGTCCATAATTGACAGAATGCTGAAGACTAATTCTTTAAAAGGACGCTTTTCCCATTCAAGAACACTTGGGCTCAGAGGTGACGCCAGCGCCTGTTCCAAGGATCAGGAGACAGACACCAAAGCAGACTGGCTCACTCTCCCTCATCCTCCCAACTGTTCTCTAGTTGATTTGGGCTCTTGTGCCTGCTAGAGTCACTGGGGAAAAGCACAGGAGACACTGAGACATGAAGCATTTCTCCTTCCCAGTCACCAACATTTTTAGTCCCAAAGCCACAGAAACCCCCACATCCTGGAGAGGGACCTGCCCTCAAGAAGAACCACAAATCCAACAGCAATGCACTGTTGCTGCAGAGTGAAAAAGAAAACACCAGAGTACAAAAGAACAAACACCAGCTATAGGCACAGGTGGAGGGACTTCCTGCTACTTCTATTTAATTACTTTCTGAAATGTCACTGGACATTACAAAAATCCAGCTCACCCTTATGGCCAATCTCCTGTCGCTGCATGCTCTACTCCTGGAACTAACTTCCTAATCCTGCATCAATGACACCATGCACTATTAAATAATTTAGACATTTAAAACTAAACTGGAGTTGGCTGCATAAAATACAGAAAAGAGAGCAACGCAGTGCTGAAGAAAGAAGGACAAGATAGTAACTGTGCTGTTGTTCCTCTTCCTAATTCTTCAGGTTGCTCAGTGTTGCACTTGGAATGCAGAAATAGTGATGCCGGGGGAGTTCATAGTCCTCATCCCAGCTTCGCTTATTGGGGAGAGTCTGTTGTTAAATGAATGATACTAAAATTCTAAATACAGCAGTTTAAAAAAGAAAAAATAAAATTTCCCAAATATCCCTGAATTTCAATTCGTGATTCACTAAGGTCAATCAAATACCAATCTGAGAAAATATGCTTTTGTTTTCTTTTTAAATTCAAACATTTAAAGCTTGTGCTTTGAGAGGTGGTGCTGGCTTTCAAAGGTAGAAGCGTAAAGGAAAAGCCTGACTTTGGGTGAATCCTTTCCTTTTGAAACTTTGAAAGTCAAGCTCTCCAAGGCGAGTCTGCCTGGCCTCAGCATGCAGTCCGCTCCTCTCAATATTCTTTCAACATCTGCCTTCTTTCTCATCACGAAAAAGCTGTTGGTTCTGCTACAGACATCTTTGAATCTGCCCAAGTCTGGATGAAACCGTGGCTAGGAATTTTATAAACTAGATTTGCATACAAATCCACCTGGCTCTGTGGCGAGAGTCAAACGAGGCTGCTCTGGACACCCATGCGAAGCCAGGCTTTCCGCTGTGCAGACAGCCATGTCCAGCCTGGGCTCCGGCCTGCACACAGCTGTGTGCTGAGCAGGGCCCGCGGAGCAGATGCTGACTGCAGCACAGCTTGGGTGGATTCTGTACCTGGACTCGCTCCAGCAGCTCCCGGCTGCTCCCGGACCGGGCTGCTCAGCTGCCCCGGAGGCCCTGGCACAGCCTTCTCAACGTGGTCTTCCTCCAGGCGGACAAAGACTGAGCTCAGTACTAGCAATCTGATGGGAGCTTATGTCTGGCTGGCAGAGCCTCTCAAGAAATTAATAAAAGAGCAAGTATTATCTACACTCTCAAAGTCTTTGTTACTACACCACGCTTGCTCCTGGAAAAGCAAAGGGGTGGACCCTTATGCTAGTTCCAGCCACTTGTTCTACCTTCAGATCTTTTAGCTTTGGACTGGGAAGCTCTGTCCCTCTCATGACCTTCACTACAAAGAACATGCACTTCAATAAAAACAATAACTTCTATATAATTCATTCTTCAAAAAATAACACTAAGAATTGTTTTTTAAAAAATAAAAAGAAAATATTTACAATCTGAATCACTATTATCCTCCTAGTGCAACTCTGCCCAATACTGTCCTTAAAATAAAATTTGTCCTTTGCACAACGGTGATTATACAATATATTTTGGACCCTGTATTTCTTACTTAATTTTTTGCAAAGCATTTTCCCATTGAAAAGTGCTCAAAGCTCCATTTTTAAATTGAAACGCAGCACTCCCATAATGTGCAGGCACCTTCATTTATTCAATCATAATTCTATTGTTGGGCGGTTAGGTGGTTCCATTTTCTTCATTATGATGAATAACCTAGAATGAGCATCTTTGGATATAAATCTCTGACCCTGTCATTGATTACATTCATGGGTTCCTAAAAGTGGAATTATTGAGTCAAGAGATATGAGTATGTTAAAGCTCTTAAAATAAATTGCCAAATTTATACCCAGAGAGGTTGTTTCAATTTGTTCTTCCACCAACATGCATTGTCTTCATTTTTAAAAAATCTTTAATAATGTGATAGCCCCAAAATAATATATAGTAAAAGTTATTGATCTTTTTCTTTGATTTTTTCCCCACCATTCCAACACTAAGAAAGGCCATCCCCATCCCCAAGGCTGAAAAATGATCGTCTAAATGTCTTCTATGTTCTCAAGGATTTATTCTCTTATGTTTAGCCATGAAGATGAAATTAGTGGATGTATAAAGAGAGTATCTCTTTGGGGGACAGACACTCATTTCCCCAATCCTTCTAAAAGTCCATGCAAAGGTCTGACTTTCTCATGTTTGTGCTTTGTTTATTTTGTTTCAATTTGATTTGATTTTCTGATTTGGGGCAGGTAATTTAAATCGGTCCTCACCTTCTCTTCCTCTCGGGGCTGTTCTCTCTCCAGGACTCTCTGTCTGGTGTCTGATCCTCTGCTCTATAGCTTGGGAGATGGTGGTCCCCAAATGCTACGGAGACCCCAAGCATTTCCCAGGCCTGCACTGGAGAGATTATTTCATCTCCATGCAAAGTGCCAACAAGTCTGCTTTTCTGCAGATCTGGACCCACACATTTTCCCCACGTCTTTTTAACTGTGATCAGTATAATTCATATAGTGTCAGTTTTCCATATACACAAGTTCTACATCCTCCACTTCTGAAACAATTGTGTCTGTACTGAACGTGTACAGACTTTTTTGTCATGATTCACTAAATAATACAGCATAGCAATTTACATAGCATTTACATTGAATTAGGTATTACAAGTAGTCTAGAGATGATTGAAAGTATATCGGAGGGCGTGCATAGGCTGTACGCAAATATTACCACATTTCATTTGAAGGCCTTGAGCCCTGAAGACTTCAGCATCCATGAGAGTGTGGAATCAATCCCCCATGGGGTCCAAGAGACCATTGTGTTAACCTTCATCTTGTTGACTCTTTCACCATATTTTGAACAAGAGCAGTATAGAGGAGGTTATTTATCAAACCATAGAAAATTCCAACAATTTAAATTGATTTTTGAAAATAACTAGATGATATTGCTAACTGAATAATAGTTCCCTTTCTCACCAATCCATAAGTCTTCTTCGACTGTATCTTTTAATGTTGAGAATTTACATACTTAAGTCTAAACTAGTTAGTCTTCTCTATATTCTATTGACAGTACTAACATTCTATTCTATATAATAATATATAGAGGCTGTATGATATTTTTTATGATATTATATTTATGATATTAACTCAAAAATTAGTACCACACAGATTTATAATGTTTTCTTGCTTGTTTTTAATCCTGTACTTCTGATTTTAAAAATTAATTTTATTGATACAGTTCGATAAACACAATGATCGTATTCATCATAGGTAATTTGTGCCTTTACATGATATATCTTGATTCTTCCTTTTTTCCCATTTTCCTCCC
The DNA here is from genome assembly GCF_012274545.1 of Fukomys damarensis. NCBI lineage: Eukaryota > Metazoa > Chordata > Mammalia > Rodentia > Bathyergidae > Fukomys > Fukomys damarensis. The sequence continues at coordinate 81,643,490 of NW_022900928.1, forward strand.
CTTCTTTCAACCCCTCTTTCCCTCCTTCTTTACAAAAGCTTTGTTTCCATTTTTTCCTTCTTTTCTCTTTTTTTTCCTTTTCCCCTCCCCTGACCCTCTCTTGTTCCTCTTCCCATTTGAACATTTTCATATTGGAAATTAGGCTTACTTGTGTTTTGAACAATGCAATGATGAAGTTATTTACTTGAACTGTCAGGGAGAAGCCTTGAGGACAATGTTTCCCAAACTGCTTAGAGTCACCTGCAGAGCTCATAAAATGATGCTATACCACCAATTAATTCACAGTATCTGGAAGGAAATCCAGACATTGGTAGTTTGTAATGGCCAGGTGATTCCAATATACAACAGGTTCTCAGAATCACTGTCCCAGGAGAAGACTCTGCCAGGCAGAAGACGACGCACCCAGGGTTTCCTGCCCCTTCAGTCTTCACTTGTAGAATGTGAGTATCTTAACAGCTGAGCACTGCTTCCCACACTAGAGTGCCCGTAATAAATGAAGGTCTTTTCAATAGTTCCCACTACCCCTAAGAAATATTTGAAAATATATTTAGGCCATACTCTCTCTAGCAAGATAGTATGGAGTATATCAGAATGGACCAAGTGCCTGTTTTTCAGGGGATAATGTGGTAGGACAGACAACAGATGTGTAAACCAACCATAAACACAGGCTGCATCACAAAAGCGTGATGCTTAAACCCACAAATTAAGAACAAACCACTAAATAATTACAGGATGTATTCATTTTATTGATTCAAAGTATAGTGAAAAGGTTGGGAGATTTTTCTTTTTCATTTATAACATTTGCAGAGCCTTGAACTTGGTCCAGACTGTAGAAAAATGCCTAGAATTTATATAGCATATTTCTCCTATAAAGTCATCATCTCCACCCCCAGGCCCAAATGTGCATCTATGGTTGTAGCTTTCTGTGCCTATTAGAGCATCCACATAGCCCAGAACCACCACAGTTTCCCTAGTCCCCTGATGCCCAGGTTACAGTCCAGCAGGGTAGTGTCTCCTAGGGCAGGCCTCTGACACATACCTTTATGTCCTGAGATCTGCAAGGGCTTTTTCCACCCTCCAGGGCTTTGGTTCCCTGAGGAGTCCCAACCTAACAACTTTTCCTGAGCCCTGTCTGGACTGAATTCCAAATTGTATTACAACTCACAGTTGTAATCTACCAGACATGCCCTTTGCTTCCACTCCTGCTCTTTGATTGCCTTAGAACACCAAACTCTCACTCAGTGTTCAGCTTTGGGACTTGACCCTTCCACTTCTATTCTGCCACAGCTTTCTCACCTGTCTCCTTTTGCCTGGACACTGACTTTCCATTCCTGTCAGGCCCACAAGGGACATGAAAGCTGATTTTGCCTAGTGATCCATCCTCCTTTAGGAGCTTAGGCTACTCAGAAATTTCTCTCATAAGTTGTACTATCATGTGAGGCCCTGATGCCAGGGCTTCTGGATTCCCATTTTCTTTCCAGCCACTCCCTACACCTACACCTACACCTAAGTGTAGCCCAGAATTGTTTTTACAGCCTCCCTCTTTCTTATTCTCAGCCTGTCCCAAACTTGCTGGTTTATATTCATAGCATTTACAGCTGCCTGTGACAAAACCATCATTCCCCTAACATCCTCCAAAGCTCCAGGTCTGTATCTTTGCTGACTATCAGAGATCTTCCCAGAAACATTCCAAGGACCTTAATTGCAAAGATTTCAAAACCAATTCCCTCTCACCCTGGTCTTCTTGTAACATTCTTACATGTGCTACCATGGCCAGAAGCAGGGTATTGTGACAGTAATGATAATAATAACTGTTTACATTTACTAAGAATGCATGGGGGCCAGACACCATGCAGAAACTCTTCATCTGTCATATTATTTATTTGACACAGCCATCCTTTAAGGAGGCACCATCTCCATTTTATAGCTGCACCAGCTGGAGCTTAAAGAAGTTGAGTTCCTTGCTCCAAGTGATACAGCTAATATGTACCTAGACTGTGCTCTGGGAGGTTTACCTGTGCTAAGTGCTGAGTTTCCCATTCCTCTCCCAGTATCCATTGCGTCAGTACTATGGACAGCTCCCTAGCATCCATTCCGCCCCCAGTCACTTAAACCAGTCAATCATACCTCTCTCTCTCTGCAGTGTAACCCAGGGATGGGTTGTGGCTATGGGTAAGTTGTGTTTCTTTCTCAAGAGAAGACATTTGGGAGTCCTAAGCCCCACATGTCTCAGAATGTGGTCTGACTTGAAGATAGAGTATTCCAGAATTATTAAAGTTAAAATTAAACACAGTAAAACCTTGGTTTGTGAGTAACTTGTTCTGTGAGTGTTCTACAAGACAAGCAAATATTTCTAATAAATTTAACTTTAAAAACAAGCAATTTCAAGGGCCGGGGACTTAGCTCAGCGGTCCTGTGGCCTGCCTTACAAGCGCAAGGACCCAAGTTCAATCCCTGGTACAAAAAAAAAAAGCAATTTCTTGCAACACAAGTAGTACCTGACACTAAACATCACATGATTATAATTTGATCACAATTGTCCCCCCTCCACATCTTTGGGATTGTGGGTGATTATCTCCCAACAATAATAGGTTATATCTCCCAACAACAATAGGTTATGGAGGAGATCTCATCTTCAAATAATATTAGAGGGATATGTAAAAAGTGGGAATCAGAATTTTATAGAAAAGCACCACCCAAATAAGGTTGTAGTAGTACAATCAATGAAAATTGTTTAATAACAATGCAACATCACATTTCCAAGAACCCTCAGAAAGAGGTAAAAATAAGTGTCATTGGATAGATTCCTTATTAAAGTTACACAAAAGAAAAAGATTCCATTGAGCCAATAGATAGCAACAATTCCATTAGTAAAAGCAAAAGTAATCCTACATAGTAACAGTCCTTTCTCTTGTTTCCCTCACAAGAGCCACAAAGGTTTTCAAAGGTAAACACAGGTTAATTTGTTTATTTTTCTCTATATTTTATATTTTCTTTATTATCATGTATTATATTACAGTACTGTAATCATTTTTATATGATCATTTTTGGATTATGGTACCAATCATCTGAGTTTCCATTATTTCTTAAGGGGAAACTTGCCTTGATATACAAAATTCTCAGGAATACAAGCATGTTTCCAGAATGACTATGCTTGCAAACCAAGGTTTTACTGTCTTAGAATGCAATCCAATCCTTAATCTAACATGACTGGTTGCCTTATAAAAAGGGGAAATTTAGGCAGAGTGCTTTGCAAGGAGTGTCACGTGAAGATGAGAAGTTCACCACACACCCTATAAGTTATCAGGAGCTTAGAGAGAGGCCTGGGACAGCTTCCTGTCCAGGGCCTTTGGAGGGAGCATGGCCCTTCCATAGCTTCAGTTCCAGACTTCTGATCTCCAGAACTGTGAGACCATAAATTTCTCTTATTCTAAGTCATGTAACTGTTAAAGTTCTGTTTATGGAACCAATAGCAAACTAATACTGCTGAGCTCAGCCAGCTGGGGGTGACAACACCTGAGAAGAGAGCTGCTCAGAAATCTGGAAAGAGAAGTCACTCCCCTGCATCACTGGTTGTCAGAAAAGGACTACACCATTACCACTCAATGCTGAGGTCCATCTTACAAAACTGAGGTGGACAGATGGACACCCAAGGACAGCTGTACCATCTGGGGCTCCTGACTTAGGGTCAGTGGATCTTCACACACTGGAGCACAATATTCGCTTCAAGAGATAAGACCCTGCCCAAACACCCACAACCAATATGTGGCAGACATGGGATTCTCAGGAAGGTCAATCAACCCCAGCTTCAGTGCTGCTACCCACTGTGCAATACTGACTTCCATTTAATGCTCTGGGAACCCTGGGTTCCTCTGGGCTGCTGTGGCAGTAGCAGTTCTCGATATGCTGTCTTTATGTTTACCTCCTCAACACGTTTTCCTCCTATTTTAGCCCACTGCTGGCTAATTTTCAGAACTTTGATTCTAACACAGATATGCATTTCTCCTTTTCAACCTTTGGAACTTTTCTTCATACATACACCACTGACCTGCTGGACTGGTTGGTCACATCTAGCCACTCTGGGACACCAGAGCACCTGGGCATCTGATCCTCCCCTCCAACCATAGACTTGCTGACCTTCCAGGAGACTGCCAAGTCACAACCAGGCATAGCCCAAACCTCACAACAGAACCAATTTCTAGCAATCCAGTTGATAGAGAAAGCCGCTTACAAACCTCTGAAATGCTACAGAGACAGTTGACTGCAGCAGCAGTGAATAAGCTTTAAGGGCACTGCATTTATTAGGCCAAGGATTTAAAAAGAACACTCACAATAGATGAAGGATAATTAATGTAGCCAGTTCATAATTATAATCTCAGAAGTAGGTGTCTTTTAATTCCGACTTGCATTTCAAGCCATTTGAAAGTCAAGACAATAACATGGTGCTATATTATGCTATTTTTTATTCATTCAACAGATACTTGAACACCTACTAAGTGTGAGGTATTGTGTCAGGAAAGGTAATTAAGGACCTGTCTAATTGAGCTAACTGTGGAGAGGACAGAGATAGAGGTAAATTCTGGGCCTATTTTAGGAAAGAGAACTGGTTCCATATATTTAGCAAAGGGAATTATAAAAGATGAAATTAAACATATGGGTAAAAGTCAGACCCTGGACACCTTAGAAGCCATGTTAATTGCTAAAGACTGATTGGCTTGCATGAAATAATTACCACTCCTTCATATATTAAGTGTTATTCATTTGCACTAAAATATGTGTGTAGTTCTGCTTCACCATCACCAGAGAATCAGCAGCCCATAAGATCCTAGGTGGGAGATAGACAGAGTTCTGCCCCCTTCTTCACCCCAATCTTTATCTGCAAGTCAGCTGATATTGCCTATCTGGGGGAAAAGATAAAAATCTTATTCTAAAAAAAATAAAGGCTGTTTCCCATCATCTTTGCTAGGCTTGGCCATGGCCCTGCTGAGCTGCAGGGCACCCGGCTGTAAGAGCCGCACTGGAAGTGACTCCTTTGATGTTTTCAAAGGTCGGAGCATATCACTCCCCTTTTGGAGTGTCATTGGCTGTAGGCAGAGGATGTTTCAGCTGCTGGGAGAGCCAATTAGAGCCAATTATAACCCAGCTAACCTCCCATGACTCTAAATCTCCTTGTAGAACTAGCAGTTCCTTGCAAAAATAGTGTTCTTCTGGGCCTAGCTCCAGTGTGGACTATGCTCTGGCCACAGGATGCCTGGGACTGTCCATCATTGTCTGCCACAGCTGCACACTGCAATATCCTGGGCAGATTTTTAATTGCTGACACGTAGATCCATCCATAGGCAGGCCAGTTTGAGTGGTCTGAGTTGTGGGCCAAGGCATCAGTATTTTTTTTAAATATCCCCAGGTTTGAAAACAGTACTAGACGTGAATTCACCCAAAGACATAGCTGAACTGCTTTGAAACCCAGCTTCTGTCTCTCCTTCCCCATTATGAACACATTTTTCCTCATAGATTAGCACCTGATTTTATTAACTTTATGCCCCTATTTTGTTTTTCTGTTATTTACTCTATCTTGTCAACTCTTTGTTGGAGGCAACTGGGGACTGAACCCCAGTTCTCATGCATGCTCGGCACATGCACTACCACTGAGCTATACCCCAGATATGTGTCATTAATTGTTCTAGATATGTTGCTAATCAATTTGTATTTTCATCTGATTTTACTTTCTTAACCAAATGTATTTTCTGTATAATGATCTAGGAAAGTGAAAAAATTTTAAAGTAAAAATTTTAACATTTTTCCAAGATAGATTTAAAAAGTATTTTTAGCCATTGAACAGAAAATTTCCATTCCATAGCATCTAAAAATAAACTGGCATCATTGACAACTATAGGCACATGCTTTATGAATGTGTATATTTTCCTTTATTTATCTATAAACATATATCCACATTTTTCTCACACACACACATCCATACATTTGCCACAGCCTAATGTCTTGTGTAAAGCAAATATCCAAGAGGAAGTAGTAGTGCATGGATAGATGCACATTAGCTGAAAATATAACATAAATAATTTCTATTTGCACATATAGATATATGAATATGTAGCTTATATGTAAATATAACCTTATTTCCAATTGGCAGCTGGTAATAACGGCATGTGTTCTACAATTTAGTCTTATTCAATCAGTCTACGTAAATAACTGGTATATATATACATATATATATATATATATATATATACAGTAGGATGTGATTTAATTTTTTAAATGTTAATGTATTATACTGATGCCATTAATAATGGCTAAAACAAATCTTCATTATGTACATAACTGGGTATTTTCAAGTCTAATCTCAAAATGCAAAGGGACCCAACTTCATGATGATAAATGCAAAGAAATGATAATTTCCAGAAAAAAAACTGGGCTGCAGGTCATGAAAGTAATGCCAAGCAGCATCAGAAACAATCAAGTTCAATATGTTTTGAAAATTAGCATTTGGTCTAAAGCAGCTAAACTTTCTTTTCAAAAATCTTTTTTAAAGACCTATATATACCATGCAAAATTAAGGAAAAGAGAGATTGTAGGGATGCAAGTAACTTTAATAACAGCTAAGAATGAGTGTTTCATTAAATTTTTTATACATATGCTCTCATTTAATCTAAACAACAAACTAGTGAGATTGAAAACTGTGTGGATGAGGAAACTTGGTCATAAAAGATGCTGAGTAATTTGCCCAAGGTCATAAGGATTTAATTGGCTTATCTGAGAGTTAAATATGGATCTGTCAGTTTGAGTGCATGCATTTTTTAACCACCAGAAAAAATAAAACTATTTATTTGCCTTGATTTTAGGAGCCCTTAACTGGACCCAAAACCCTGAAAGGACATCTACATCTCTCTTTCCTAAAATTTGAAGTCTCTTTCCACCCAGGAAGACCATCTTCTGGCCAGAAAAATGATTCTATCCTCCTTGAAGAAAACATTGCTGTAAATGAGTCACATTAGCTCTCTTTGTTTTGTGTATTTCTTTACTATTTGCTCTCATTATCTCGAAATCTATATTTTAACCTTAATTGTCTCCCTGTGGTAATGATTAAGGCATGACTCTGAGATTTGCATTGCAAACACCATGAGGCCTTCAGTGGGAGCAGATGAATTCTGAACTTGGCATCCAATAGCATTTAATACTTCATTTCTGTGTCTTCTTGGCTTCATTCTGGGCCAAAGTTGTTAATATTTTTCAAGTTCTGAAAGGTTGGGAGGAGGTAGAATTTAGGATAATGATTTCAAGCCTGCATTGACTCTACCCAGTAGATCAAAGTTGAACTTTGTATTACTGAAACCATATCTTTGAATAAAAAATAAAATCATGGATCAGTGCCTTATGTACATTTTACTAATGAATATTTATAGGACCACTCTCAGAGTGTGCCATCTCACATGAGCTACTCTTTTTTAGACAGTGTTTAGTTGGGAAAACCAGAAGGGGCCTTAGAAAAAGGCAAACTATAACTGGAATACACTTTTATCCCTCCCAAGGGGAGGAGAGATGTCTTCCATGGATATCTACACATCTTTAGTTTTGTTGTCTTAAAAAATTTATTTATTTTAGAAGTAGTTACAACCTAGCCATATACTGCCATAAATTCCGTTTAACTTTTTCCCCTCACTGGAATACACTCATAAAAGACAACAAAAACCTACAGAAAATTCAATGAGGGAATAAGATAGTCAATACAGTTTATGTGTTTGAAAAATAAAATGGTACAATCATGTACAAAGAAGAGTCTGCATTCAAGTTAATAAAAATCAATCTAGAAAAAACAAACAGTCTTTTGGTGTCCTTATAAGTAATTGTGTCTTTTAATAACAATAAAACTTTCTGGGCCTCTTTCTTCATTATCTCTAAGCGCTTGTCTAAGGCCCTTGAAAGATGAGGGTCTGAGCAGAATCGCTCAGGGCCCCACAGGACCCCAGTTACACACCAGACTCCGCAGCATTGCCAGGCCTCAGCTCTCCAGTTGAGAATGTAGAGGACAGGTGTTGCTGCAACTACAAAACCTATATAACTAAGAGAAAATGGAAATTCTGTAGAAAAAAAATTGCATCAGGCACTATTTTGCTGCAAACAATGAAATTCACATAATAAACAGAAGCTATGCTACTTAAAAAGATAACTTTAAATACTCAAGTGAAAGATAATAAATTTGACCTGCAGATCCCAATGAAACTTTTATTTTTATTGAACTACCATATTTTCATGTCTCTAAAAAAACCAATGATTATAAGACATGTCATCAATTTAACAACTTTTCAGGGGGAAAAGGAAAACACAACCACAGTGAATGAATATGTGTATAAATATAAATGTGTGTGTGTGTGTGTGTGTGTGTGATACACATTGATTTTAGAAATTATAAGAAACTGATTTTAGGAATAACATGAGAAAATGTGTCTTAAAGATGAAGAAAATATTGTAAAATAAATTTTATTTAGTTCAAAGATGTGATAGTTAACTGATTGTGTCAATTTGAGTAAGAAATGCCCAACTAAACTGTATCAGCAGAGTTCTGGGTGTGACTGAAGGGATTTACTGAGGACAGAAGATCCACCGTGGGTGTGAGCAACAGCAGCTGATAAGCTTGTCAAGGGAAACAAAGATGGAAGGCTTGCTTCTGCTTCTGTTTCTTCAGAGGACTTCCAGGCTTCACCTTGGATGTGATCTGCTTCTAGCACAGATCCTTCAACCTTGCATCACAGAGCTTTGGACTCCTGATATGAGCTTGCATAGGATTCTACAGTGAACTTCAGGCCATCGACCTTCTACTTGCTCCTTCGGTCTCAAGGGTACAGACAGCCCTTTTGCACCTTTCCACACTTAATGGGTGCCCATTGTAAACCTACCTTGTAATCCTTATATGTATATATCTTGCATTGAATCTGTCTCCATAGTGAACATTGAATGATACAAAAGAGTAGTGCTTTTTTTTTTTCAGTACTGGGGACTAAATCCAATGCTACATATCCTGCATACTTTTGAGCCAGGCCTGTCACTAAACTGGGCAATCCTCCTACTTTAGGTTCCCAGAGTACCGGGATTACACTACACCCAGCTTCAAAAGGTACTTTTATACTTGTTATCTAATTTAATTTTAACCAAACTTTCATAAAGTTGTTTTGATTATTATTCTCATTTTACGGAAGAACCAAGCTTCTAAGCTGTTTAACTTGACAGGGATCACAAATGATAATCCAATACTATTAATTTTTGTTTTGTAAGACCTAGGGCCTTACTTCCACTCTGAGGAGCTTGAACAGCTGAAAGGGCCTCCAAGATGCTGGGGCCTATAGCTCAGCAATTGCTCCAGGTGTAAGATCTAGGGCCTTACTTTCAGGAGCTTGAACAGCTGAAAGGGCCTCCATGATGCTGGGGCCTATAGCCCAGCGATTGCTCCAGGAGCTTGATGAGCAGTAAGAATCACTCAGGAAGGAACGCACTGGACTAGATGGAAAACAGACCTTTACTAGTCTGGCCAGATGGCATTCCTGGAGCCAAGTAGCTCTGAGAGGCACCAGCTCAGGGGCTGAGGTCCTTTTTATAAGGGGATGGGCAGGGTGGGGGTCTATACTCAAGATGCTTACAGAATATCCCAAAATTTTCAAAACATTCCTTCTGGGCAGACAATAAGTGAAGCAATCTTTACCTATTTACCCAGAACTACTAAATGTTCACCTGTTAATTTATGTTAATCACAGCTGAGACTAGGAACTTACTTAAGATTACAAAGTTATGCAGTCCCACAGTTTCTAAATTCCACATTTTTTCCATCACCTCATGCTGTCTTTCTTCCTTAACATCGTACAACATTTCTTCTATCTAGAATGTTTTGCTGAACATTAGTAAAGAAAGATATATCTTAGTTAGGCAAGATGGTGCATTCCTTTAATCCCAGAACTCTGGGAAACTGAGGCAGGAGAATTGCAAATTAGAGCCTAGCCTGGGAAACTTATAACTTAGCAAGACCCTGTCTCAAAATTTTTTTAAAATAGGAAAAAAAAGTTGAGGATATAGTACTGTGTAGATGCCCTGAGTTCAATTCCAAATACTGAAAAGGTGTGGGGTCCTTTAAAAGACTGTTAGAAGAGAGTCTTTGCAACTGCTCTTGAATTTCCTTCATACTTGTTTCACACTGCCCCACACCAATTCATAAATCAGTTCTCTATTCATTGTAAGTGGTTTAGACAATGAAGAGGCAGGGAATGCAGCCCCCAAGAGAAGATAAGGATCACTGGCTGAAGTTCAGGTGGATCCCAGAAAGACTGACTGCCTCATTCATCTCTGGACAGAAGACACCTGCTTTAGAAGATTACATTTGTGAATTAGCTATATTAATTACCCTTGGTCTGTCATGAATCTTCTCTCTGAGTCCTTGGCCTAATAAATGTGCAGTGCCAGTAAAGCTCTCCTTCACTGTACCTGCAACATCCTATTGATCAGAGTAGGGTTTGCAAATGGCTTTGTTCATCATCTAGATTGCTGGAAATAGATCCCACTGTGGGAGCCTATACCTGGTTATAACTTTGAAGTCTCCTGGGAGCTCAGCAGATCTAGAGCTGGAGGTGCATCTACTCATAAAGACATGTTCATTGGTCACACACCCAGGACTTGAGGGTGGAAAGGATGACACAAGGATGTATCTGACATCTAGCACAGTGCGCCAAGTCAGTATGGTGGCTACAAAGCACAAAAATAGAAGAGAAGCATGTATTTGTCATCACAACAGTGCCACACCTGAAGCAAAACAGGACACTTTCAAGGGAAGAAGGAATGCTGTTCCTGTTCCTCCTTCTTGCAGTAACCTTCCCACCCTGACTGCTTCCTAGCCCAGCTCACATTCCAATCTAAACCAAGGGCAAGTAGGCTTTACAATGTATGCCAAATCTTACTTCCAGGATGCCTTACTGGTAGCCTAGGAATACATGCAGAGTTTCTACGTTTGTTCCAATATATATAT
>NW_022900928.1:81656032-81665200 GCF_012274545.1 Fukomys damarensis
ATATATATATCAACTGTGGGGAACAGGGAAATGGAATGTTACTAGACCCTCTACAGTAAGTCCTAGTCTCCTGCAAGCCATGACAGCACCAGGCGAATTAATTTATTAGACAGGAAAGTTAGAAGATATAAGACTTTGAGAAGAAGCTGAACTTTGGGGTCTGATCAGTGCAGCTCTGGGCAGCAAACAAAAAAGACCCAGAGCTTAGCACACCTTTATTCAGTACATCAGGAAAAGCAAATGTAACAGATGAATCAGGGCAGAGAGAGGTCAGTACATTGGGAGAGTAACAAAATGTAAAGGGTCACTCAGCAAGTATCCTAGAATAATGAGGAACTATTCAGATGAAGACTTTGTATCCCCTCCCCCATGTCTTTAGTTGGTGTAATCTTGTCCTGGAACATCACAGCAGCACCAGACCATTGAGGTTTTAGCTGTGACCAGAGGCCAAAATGGAGTTATTTCTCCACATGCCATAGCTGGCCTGTAGGCAGGAGAACTAGGCCTAATCATGAATTAATTGTGAAATGATTTTTCCCCAAAATTATGTAGCCTTGTTCCTGACAATCAACAAATAGTGCTATTTATTTATGTTTATTAGCAAAAGATCTTCCCCAAACTGCAAATTCAGTGATAATCATTTCAAATTTTGATCTGCTGTTAGCATTCAAGGATGGTTTTGAGTTTTGGACCTAATGCTCTCACTATGTCACACTGACCTTTTGAAGAGAAACAGAAAACCATGACTGAACAAGTGGGATGTAAAAGGCACAGAGAATAAGTATAGAGAGAGGGGATAGTGATGAATATGAAGCCCTCAAGGTTCCAAACCAGCACCAGAGTGACCTCCTTATGCAACAGTGAAATCCTCTGAGATCTGCTGTCAGGCTTTTCACATGGTTTCAAAAGAAAACAACACACAAAAGATAGTGCTAATTAAATGCAAGGGTAATCTTATTTTATTTCATTCTTTCGATGTGCTTTGGAAGCAGGATACTTACAAAACAACTGACAAAGCAGAGCTTCATCATGAAAAAGCCCATAATAAAAGATCATACCTATTTGGAATGACTATTATAAAAAAAGATGAAAGACAACAAGTGTCGGAGAGAGTGTGGAGAATGAAAGGAACTCTGTACGCTACAGCGGGGATACAGATTATCAGAGTCATTATGGAAAATAGTATGGAGGTTCCTCAAAAAGTAAAATGATAACTATCATAAATCCAAAAATTCACTACTGTGTATATCCCAGCTAAATGGAACCAGCATTTAAGAGATCTGCTGCTCTCCTATATTCATTGCAGCTTTAATTATAATAGTCAAGACATGAGATCTATTTGTTTCCATTAATGGATGAATACATAAATAAAGTGTGATGTGTGTGTGTGTGTGTGTGTGTGTGCGGTTATGATTTAAATCTAATACTCCCCCCAAACCCTCATATATTTGGAGAGTGTGATTGGATCATGGCATGCTATACTCATCACTGGATTCACCCATTGATGAATTCAGTAGTGTTGAGATTTGGTTGTAAGAGCTGGGTCACTGGGACCACAATCTGGAAGGATGTGTTCTTTCCCCTGGCTCCTCCCTCTGCTCTCTGCCTCCAGACCAACGTGATAGAGGGGCACCTTCGCCCCTCTGCCATGCCCTTTTTGTCTTAGAGTCAGGTGCCCATGGACTATAACCATTAGTAAAATCATCTCCTCCTTAAATTGCAAGTGCATGTATTTTGTCTCATAGACAGGAAAGTGACTAAGACAGATTTTGGTATCAGACAAGTACGGTCACCTGTGGCTAAGGAGCCTTTGGAAATGATTTGCAGGAGCAGTTTGAAATGGGTAGAGGTGCCAGGTAGAGAAGCCCTAGAAGGCTGTACAAAGAGTTTGATGGGACTATACTGGTCAGAGATCAGAAGACCAGAATGCTGACAGACATGCCAACGGTAAAGGCCAGGCTCAGGAGGTTTAATTTGGAATGAAGGACTCCACTAACAGAGTCAGAGGGAGAGCTTTTAGAAGGTGATGAGAGCATCATGGCACTTTATCCACCAGTGGATCAATGAATTCAGTAGGTAAATGTGTTGTTAAGAGGTGGGGCATGGCTGCAGGTGGTTCACTGCAAGTATGACCTAGAAAAATCTATTCTTGTCTGTGGCTCCCTCCTCCTTGATCTGCTTTCTATCTGCCATAGATTGAACACTTTTTCTTCCACCATTCCCTTCTGCCATGCTACTTTTGCCTTAAAGCCAGCTAACTATGAACTAAAACTGAGCCAAAATAAACCTCTTACTCCTTAATTTGTGGGTGTTAGGTATTGTCTTAGTCAGTTTCTCATTTCTGAAAACCCAAAACACCCAACACCCACAAGTTAAAGGAGAGAGCTTTATTTTAGCGACAGTTTGTAGAGGATTCATTCCATAATCGGCTGGTTCCAAGGCAGAGAGACATGGCAGAGGGCCATTGCGGAGGAGAAACCATTCATGGTAGGGCAGGCAGAAAGCAGGGAGACTTCTTCTTTGCCTTTTTGTCCTATCCAGGCTAGTAGCCTATTGATTTGTACCACCTACACCCAGTATGGTGCTTCTCTCTTTATTAAATCCATCATTCACATCCAGAACTAGAATAAACCAATCAACAGACTAATTTGATACCAGATTCCCTTAGTCCCAGTATCACACAAGGTAAATCCAGCCAGCTTTAAAAAGCCCCATCTATTATTGCATGAGGCTTTGGGGGACATCCAGATACAAGACATAACAGGTATTTTGTTTTAGAGATGAGAAAGTGACCAGTGTATACACACACACACACACACACACACACACACACACACAGTGGAATACTAAGCATTAAAAGAAAGAAATTCCACCATTTATAACAACATGGTTGCTTCCATGAGACATTATGCTAAGCTCTTCAGCCAGGGACAGAAGGACATATACTGTATACATTTACCTATATATGAAATCTTTTTTAAAAGGTGAGGTTATAGAAGCACAGAGTTGAATGATGATTTCCAGCAGCAGCTAGAGCAAGGCAGAAATGGGAGATGCTGTCCAAAGATACAAACTTTCAGTTATGAAATGAACATGTTCTGAAGACTTAAGGTACAGCATGAGCTGTGGAGGATGTATTACTTAATTTGCCTGTGGTAATCATTTCATAGTGCATACTAATATAAAATAATCATGTACAAGTTGAATACATACGACTTTGTCAACTAAAGATGTGTTTAACTAAATTTTAAATGCCCTGGCTATTAAAAAATCCATACCAAATACTTCAAGAGAAAACTTCTTTTCCAAAACCCATGTAAAGCTGAGCAGATGGCCATCTCTGGTGTGACCCTCAGACCTGTTCAGAGGCCAGGGAATGCACAAACTACCAAAGTAGTCCACATTGCCTCAGGAGACTCAGATTTTACTCCTGATGGCTTCCTCCCTTTATTGTCGGAAGGGAACAGATGTCCTCCAGGCAATTTTTCTCCAAAGGACTTCAGAAAGCAGCATCTGCTACAAGCTTCAGCCACTCCTTCCAGACGCTTCTGAAGATGAGGGAATTTCCTTCCTTCCCTGACTGCCCCTCCCTGACTCTCCACCCACAGAGCCTAGCTTGCCTGGCCTGCTCCACAGTGGAGTGCAAGGACAGATCTGATATACATAAATCAACATATTACTCATTTTCTAGCACTGCCTTTGACAGCTGTTACATGAGCACATTGTTAGAAACTGTCAAGCCATGATACACAGTGCCTTTTACAACATATGTTGACTTTTATCTAATGTAGTTCCATAATTAGCCCCAGGGAAAGCAAATCCGGGCATCCACCTGGCTCTGTGATCTCAGTTAACCTTTGCTTTGTTCTGAGGAAAGTTCATAGGGTGGGGGTGGAGACCCAGGTGGCTAAACCCCAGGACTCAGAGAAACTGAGTGCTGAGCTGGATAGGCGAGAATACTTCTCTGTCACTTCCTATCCACTATCCTTAAAAACAGTCAGCTGGCAGAGTACTCAGAGCCTGCAGAGCTGGTCAGCCTGCTCAGGGTTCTGGGTACAAACGAGCACTATAATCACTGTTGGAAAAATTGTCCCTCAAACTTGTGCCATTAAACTTGAAAAAAATTCAACTGTTGCTTCAAAC
Source organism: Fukomys damarensis (assembly GCF_012274545.1). NCBI lineage: Eukaryota > Metazoa > Chordata > Mammalia > Rodentia > Bathyergidae > Fukomys > Fukomys damarensis. The sequence continues at coordinate 81,660,176 of NW_022900928.1, forward strand.
ATTATTCTTGGTGCTGTTCTAGATTTCTTTTTCAGAAAAAAGACAAAGCTTGCATTCTACACATGGCAAGAAAAGCATATCCCATCGAAATTCAGGACTTAGCAGGTAATTTAGCTAAGCAAGATGGCTTGTGGGCATGGGCAAGAGGGCCTGGATTCACATTCTGACTCCTCTGTTTGCTCAGAGTAACCACAAAAGACTTGTAATTTGTCAAGGCCTCCATTATCCACTGTGTGATAAGAGTAAGAGGAGCAAAAGCTGAGTGTGTTCTTATACCTGGATGGCATAGGACTTGTTCTCTATTTCTCTCAACTCCAGCAAACTTCCCAGTACCTAGATCAAGAAATATTTTTTAATAAGTTAATCTGCATATGTGGTATTGTAAAAAGACCAGATGAGAAGATGTAGAAATATTTTGAAAATAGAAAATGTGTCCAAATGAGTGAACTGATTTCACTTTCCACACCTGGTTTTGGGAGCCAGAGAGCCAAAGTAAACCTGAGGGAATCTGAAAGGCATCAATTGGACTAAAAGCACAAGAGTTTTATACATATACATTTGAAATGTTTAACAGTGATCCACAGATTCACCATGTAGAACAACATCAAAAATGAGAAAAATAAATTCCTAAGAGGATCTTCTGCAGAAAGCACTGGTCCTGTGATTGTGAGTCCTGTATAAGCCAACCACAGGACTCAGTCCTGCTTTCCTCTTTCCATGAGCATCTGCCTCATGCAGTATCAGACCAACTATAGGAATACACAAGCCATTCGGGCAAGGTACCTGATCCCCAGGAATGCATCCTGCATGTTTCTGGGGTAGTCCCCAAGGGTTTTATAAAGACAGTACACTGTGCTTGTCCTCAGGGAGCTAACAGTCCAATGGGAGAGAGTCATTAGAATGGCTGTGAAGGAAGAACTTGACAAAAAGTAGGGCCGAAAAGACAAATATAGAATTGTAAAAAAACAGATATTTAGAAAGCTGATGAAAGGATGATCCAAAGAAGAAAAAGAAAAAAAAAAACCTAGGAGATAAGGAGAAAGAAAACTAGGAGATAAAAGAAAACTAGGAGATAAAAGCGTATAGAACAACAGAGAAAAAAAAATCTCAAGGAAGAGTCCTTGCTTACCATCAAAAGATATTATGAAAATTCAAACAAGATAAGGACTAAAAACAGTTCAATGAATGAACCAACTAGAAGTGAATAAGTGATCTTATTGAAAACTAGGTAGCATTAATAAGAAAGGATCTCATTTTATCTAAACATCTTTGTTCCCATTTTAAATTTCAGTGCTGCCATTTAAATGTGGAAGGGATTGACTTTCCTAACCCAACAACTATCTGCCAAAAAAATCAATAGATATAAGGGATGTGGACAACCTAGGAGAGTTGAATGGGGCTTCTCCTTTACAACAGGATATCAGAAGTCATGGGTGTTGAGCAACTGACTCCTGGGACACTAGCTGTTACCCCACTCTTTATCCCTTCTGATTCTCAGCAGTCCCAACTGAGAACTATTGATTTATACTATGAATACTTCCATGCCTTCTAAAGACAAGCTTCACAGTTATCTAATTGGAGGGAATGTTCCTTTGCAAGGGAAGGTTGTATCGCCTGCTTTCTCATCTTTGAGGTTGCTTTGAGTTAGACAAATTATATTATTTTGCCATAAAATTACAAATATCAAATAAAAGCTTCATTGTTAATTAAAACCAAAAAAAAGAAAAGAATCTCAAACCAGGTGTCAGAAAGAAATGATACATGGTACAGGAACTTAGAAGGTAGAGGGAAAGATCTACCTCTGTGGGACAGAGAGACTAAGGGCTGAATGATTCACAGGATATGAATTGAAGTGGGCTGGAAAGATTCAGAAAATTCAGAGAAGTTGGAGGCCGTGGGGAGAAGGGTTTTCTGTCGGGGCAAAAGTCTGAGCACAATACAGCAATATCTGTTCTGTTTGTATCCAAGAACCAGACAGAAGGGTGTGGAAAGTGAGGGTGGTTAAGAAATTTGGGGTCAGACTGAGAAAGAACTCATGTGGGATTTGGGCAACACTAATAGAAGATGCCCAAGGTGACAACAGTGCCCAGCATAGACTGGAGGTATAGAAACAGCTGGATAGCAGGCTCCAACACTCAGATAAAGAGATTAGGGTTTAACCTGGGAAACATAAAGGTCATTTGTCCATAAAAGCAATATGTCCACTACAAAAGAAATCAGAAACCATTTGCCCATCTCTTGTGGCATAAAACAAAACTTCTTGTCTTTCAAGCAGTGTGCTGGGCTCCCTTGGATTTGGAGACCAGGGGCTGTGAGTCAGGCAGAGCTGGTTCAAAGACATAATCACTGACCTCTGTACTCTGCGACCTTGTTTGGTTGCTAAACTCCTCTGAACATCAATTTCCTCATCTGTGAAATGAAGAAATCAATAGCACCTACTCAAAGTGTTTCAAATATATTAAAAGAGGTAACCCATGTAAATGGCTGACAAAGAATAAGCAGTCAGTGAATGCTGTCTGTACTGCTATTTTATTATGAAAAACTATGGCTCAATCAGTCAGAGACATCTGCAAGCAAAGAGTTATAAAATAAATGCCTTGAAACATGTGAGTCACCAATGAAAGTATGAAAAATCACTTACCTGCACACATTAATAAATTGAATAATATAGTAATTGAAAATCAAACATTCTGACAATATTGTGAATGATGGGCAGAATTCTAAGATGATCTCCAAGATTCCTACCTCCTGATGTATATTTCCCTCTCCTTGAGTGTGAACAGAACCTGTGAAGAGGACATCAGCCTTGTGATTAGATTAGCAATCTATTGGCTTCTAGCTCATCAAAAGGCCACTTTTTCTGGGTGCCTGATCTCATCAAAGGTGCCTTCAGAGAAAAGTCATGTGTCAGAGAAGAGTCCTTCCTAGTCTGAGGAATGCAGCCCATAGGAGTCCTATGCCTACAAAGATGTGAATTCTACTGATAGCTCCCTGAGCTTATGACAGAACCCCAAGTCTCAGCTGGGACCCCCAGCCCTGACCCACACCTTGACCGTACTAGCCTTGTAAGATTGAGTCAAGGACCCTGGTAACCTGCACCCAAACTCTGGTCCATGCAAATGATAAGATAATAAATTTAAGTTGTTTTAAACCACCAAGTTTTTTTTTTCGTGTGTATGTGTGTGGGTTTTTTTTATTGTTGGTGGTGGTTTTTTTTTTTTTTTTTTTTTTTTTTTTTTTTTTTGGTACCAGGTCCTTGTGCTTATGAGGCAGGTGCCGGAACCACTGAGCTAAATCCCCTGCAAACTACCAAGTCTGTGGCAGTTTGTTAAACAGGAATAGACTAATACACTAAGTGCTGGCAAAAATATAGAGAATTAAAAACTTTTATCCACCAATGTGGTTTTCAGCTCTCTATGACTGTGACGAAATACCAGAGAAAAATCAATTTAAAAGAGGAAATGTTTACTTTGGCTCGCAGTTTTGACAGTTTCAATCCATGGTTGGCTGGCTCCATTCCTATTAGGCCTATGGTAAGGAAGACTACCTTGACAGAAGAGAGTGACAGAGGTGGCTGCATGCCTCATGGAGGCCAGGAAGCAGAGAAAGCAAAAGTAAGAGAAGAGGTGACTAACAGCAAGATGTACCTTTCCAGGCCACATTCCCATTGACCTACTTCCTTCAAGTAGTCCTACATCCTAGATGCTGCATCACCCCCAGTAATCCACTCCATGATGAATCCATGTATGGACTAATCCATTGATGAGGTCAGCACCCTCTTGCTCCAGTTGCTTCCCAAATGCCTGACCTCTGAATACTGCTGCACTGGGGACCACCTCCCACATTTCAGAACCGAACCATAGTGACCATCTTCAGGGGTCAATTTAGAAAGCACTTTGACATTATGTATTAAGGTTGGAAATGTACATTACTCAGTCCACCCTGTGCATACTTTGGCACATAGCTGGGATAAATTCCTACCAGGTACACATATACACAGGTGTCTATAGCAATGTAATTTCAATAGACATTAAGAACAACCTAAGTCAGTTGTGATAAGAATAAATAGATGGCAGCATATTCAGAAAATAGAAAAACCAATCAGGTACAAAAAATGAATAAACTACAGTTATAATATGCGTAAGTCTCAAAAAATAATGTTGAGTATGAAGGAGCAAGATAGGAAAGAGTGTACATTTTCTACTTCTGTGAGATTTGCAAACAGAAAAAAATGGATTGTTCTTATTTAGGGAAGCTTTCAGAACTGTTAAAATTAGAGGTTCTATTAGAGACAAGGAAATAATTTTCATCAACTTCAGGATAGTGATTATCTCCCTGTAGGGGTAGGAGGTGTTTGGGAATGGGGAATGGGGGAACCTTCTAGGGTGCTGGCAATGTCTGTTTCATAATTACTCTTTACAAAGGTGTTCACTTTATAATTTTAAAAATCATACGCATATTTTATGCATACCCCTGTGTGAAGGATGCATCCACCTCACAATGAAAAGGAAAAAAACAAAAGACCTCCAAATAGCAGATCTTACCTTTTACCTGAGAAATCCACCTGAGAAAGTCCTGGGAACACAGGTTGAGAAACTCCCCTGATGTGGGAGCCCTAAGTGGGTGTCAAGCTTCCCATGAGCCCATGGGCCCTCACTAAGCCTCAGCACAGCTCCCTGCCCCTCCCCACGCCCTCAGAGCCATCAGCTTCCTGACACCTGTGCCCGCCCTGCAGCTGCCACAGGGAGGAGGGAGCTGTCAGGAGCAGTCTCTGGCAGCAGACTAATAATAAGATTCATTTCTTTGAGACTCCCAGGACACAACCCAGGGAGGCTGAAGAATGCTAATGCTGCCTACCAGGGCTCTGGGGGCTGGTTACTTATTTTTATTTTTTAAGGTCAATTGTTTCAGGTCAGTACACTTATTAGAGGGGGGATCAGTGGAAAAAGAGCATGTGGTTCTTTTCTAAACCTAAAAGGAAAAAAAAAAAAGACAAGAAAAAGGCATTCATTCACATCATTTTTG
>NW_022900928.1:81665724-81697397 GCF_012274545.1 Fukomys damarensis
AAACCTAAAACCTAAAAGGAAAAAAAAAAAAGACAAGAAAAAGGCATTCATTCACTAATCATTTTTGAATCTGCTTTTCCAGAGGATGCCTGAAGGGAATTAGGAAAGAATGAAGACCCAGCATCATCCTGGGGCTTGGAGCGTGGACAGCCTGAGTCATGACATTGGGGTGCAAAATTTGGGGGCTTCCTTTTGCTGTCTTATTGCTCCAGAACTAATTGGAAGTTTATGGCTCTTTTCCTTCATTACAGTGACTGTACTAGTTTCCTATTGCTGTGTAACAAATCACTACAGTCAATGGCTTCATGCAGCATAACTCATTATCACAGAGTTCCTGCAGGTCAGAAATCTGGACAAGACCTGGCTGGGTTCTCAGTTAGCACTTTGCCAAGCTGAAATCCAAGTGCTGATGAAGGCTGTGGCTGAATAGAATTTCCTTCTATGTTCCTCTGGTTGTGACAGAATTTGATTCCTTGCTGTTGTATGATTGAGGTTCTGGTTTCCTTGCTAGTTGTCAAGCTGGAATTTCCTACAGTTTCTAGTGGCTGCCCATATCCTTTGTCACATGTCTCCCTCTATCTTCAAGGTCAGCAACAATTTTTTTGTTGCTAATACCCTCATGCTACAAATTCCATGTGAGTGAGTATGTGTGAGTGAGTGTGTGTGTGTGTGTGTATGTGTGTTTGTGTATGTGTGTGTGTGTGTGTGTCCAGCCCAAAAACCTTGTCTGCTTAAGTGGGTAATCCAGTCCACTGGAGCATTCTCCCTATCTTATGGTTGCTGATTTTGTATCTTATATACACAAACCCTCTGCACAACAGAACCTAGATTCATGTTTTGACTAAAGGGAAAAACATGGGTACACAAGAGGCTGGCAATCTTGGGAGGTCACCTTAGAATCCTGCCCACATCAATCATCAAATGCTCACATTGTTATTTCAATCACAGAACTCATAGGGATGCAAACAAGGCAATGTGCCCAAAGAGATGAGAAATGTCAAGTTGTGCACCATGCAATAAAAAAATTTATTAACTATTAGAGTTCAACTACACCTTAGAATTGAAGTAAGGACTTCCCTTCAGTCACTCTCTCAACAAACATGCTAGGTCTGTGGCAGTTACGTAGATAAGTAGAACATAGATTCTCCAATGACATGTACAGTTTAAGAGGACAACAAAACTATAGCATCCATCCATTTAACAAATATCATTTACTGGTACCTACTATTTGGCAGGCACCACATACTGAGGATGTTGTTGAGCATTCTAACATATACTGTAAGTTATAGAATAAAATAGATACAAGTCTATGTAAATTCAGAGTAAAACGACAGCTTCCCCAGGCAGGGAGAAATTGGATAAAGCAGTACCCTTACAGAAAAGGAGACAGTGGGCTGTCCTTAACTCCAGAGGAACTGAAGATCTAAGGAGAATGGTTTGCTGGTTAGAGAAACTGATGTAAACAAAATCTCAGAGGTCAGAAATAGCAGAGAGAATTTGCATAACAGTATAAAGCCCACTTGGGAAGATTACAAGAGATAGGAAGGGGCACTAAGGAAGATAAAATATAAAGAAAACTGGGGTAGATTTGGAAGGGTACTGAAGGGCAGTGAAAAGTATTTACTAGGATGTGGCACGTCCAATCTCCACTCTGGGGAGGTCAATTTAATAATGCCATTCATTTATTCCTTCAATATTTATTGAATCTCCAGTATGTAAACCCAGGCTCTGTTTATAGAATACAAGTAAAAATCCCTGACTTCATGACATTTTCATTCTAGGGGAGGAGACAACAATAAGCAAGAATATTAATAAATAAACAAGGCAATTCTGAAGAGCGGTAAGTGTTACACATAAGAAAATAAATCCAGGTAGAGTAATGGAAATTGCGGGAGAACCATTCTTAAATTGGATGACCAGAGAAGGTTCCCCTGAGCTGTATTCCTGGAGGTAGCAGGCTGTGTGGAGATCCTGGGGACTTTTCCAGCAAGGGAACAGCCGCGGTCCCAGGGTAGAAGCACACAGGAGCAAAAGCAAGCCACAAGCTGTCAGAGTGCAGTAGCGGTGATAGTGAAGAGGCCACGGAGGAATATGTCAAGGAAGGTGACCTGACCACCAGAACATTTTGGAAGCCTCAAAAAGTAGTTTGAATTTTATTTTAAATTCAGCAAGAAGCTCCGGAAAGTTTCTGCATTAAGGCACAAAGCTGAGAGTACCTGATCACTCAGGCTGAAATTGAGAATCTTAAGGAAACAAGAGAGATTATGGGTGTAATCTGAATGAAAGGCAAAGTCTATGGGCATAACTGTGGGGAGGTGGTTTAGAATCATATTTAGAGAGAGCCAAACGGTCCACTGATAGATTAAACAAGGGTGCAACAGAAAGGAAGAAACTCAAATCAGAGGGAGACAAGCCCACAGGAAGGGGACTAAGGAGGAAACTATTACCATCAGGGTGGGAGAGGAAACAGGAGCAGCTGGGCCAAGCCTGTCAGCAAGGGGGCTGGGGATGTAGAATAGACAGTGCTGAGGACAAATTGCATGTGAGGTCCAAGAAGAAAGTAGAATCGCTTCTCAGCCTTGTGGCTAAGATCAAGGGCAAGAAGGAAGTAGATGTGACTCCATTTGTTCCAGCCTAGGTCAGAGTGGTACCACTAACAGAGACACAGAAGTCAAGAAGACCAACACACAAAAGTAGGTGAATAGCTGTGGAAACAGGCCTTGCAAGTGATAGTTTCTTTCTGCATTAAAAAAAAAAAAAAGAAGAAGAAGAGCTATTAGAGGACTTCACAAGCTGCATGAAATCTCCTGTCTAGTGCCATTCATCCACAGAGATTCTCCAACGCCAAACAGTACCTGATTCCAGGCCCTGAATACTAAAATGTGCAGGCATTATGCATAGTATTTCAGATCTTGCAAGCATGAGCATCTTAAGAGTTCAGATAAAAAGAACCAAGGGTCCATGTGGTTGTTCAAGGATGAAGAGGACCCGACATTCTTCATCGGCACTAATAGCACAGTATGCAGTGGGTCCCATTGAGGCCACGTGACTTGATGATCCATGTTGGCTCAGGACTGTGCCTGACCTTTTGCTCAGCCTTTGATTCTCTGGTGCCATTCCGATGCCTTACATTCAGCTCATCTGAAGTAGGGCTCATGACTTCACTACTAATCCTCTGGTATCTGTCATGCTAGCCCTACATGCACATGCTCACACACATGCATGTCACACATGCGTGCACACACACTTCATGATAGCCTCTGAATCCCTTGGGGTAATGAACATTAAAACAAATAGGCCCCCATTCTAATCCAGTTCCTTTATAATTAGCCTGATCTCTTTCTTTAGTCACTTTATTTTTTTCTTTGTAAACTTGACATGTTTTTACTTCCCTGTGAGCTATCCTTATGTTGGTTTCTATTTGCATGTATTCTCAGTTTTTGGAGCTATACTACATGTGAAGGTGTGTATCTATTAGTCTGTTTTCTTTCATTGTAACAAAGTAGCAGAGACAGGCTGCCTTAAAAAATGTTTATTTAGCTCAAAGATTTGGAGGCTAAAAGTCTGAGATCAAGTGGCTTCAATTAGTTTGTTCTGTGGTGAGGGCCTAACAGAGGGTGTCACCATGACGGGTCCATGTGTGGGAGCACAGATCACACAGAAGGCAGGAGCCAGAGAGAGCAATTCAGGGTCATTCTCTGGCTTCTAAAACAACTTGCTTTTGCAAGAATGAACTCACAGGGGTCTGGAGTAAACTGTCTTAATCCCTTCAAATATAGACCTGAAAGATCTAAGTACCTCCTGCTGTACCTCACTTCTCAGAGGTTCCAAGTTGCATTGCCACTCTGGGCACCAAGTTCCCAACACATCGGCCTCAGACCTACACTCAAGCCATAGCAAGGGATTTTTCTTTAACTTTAGAAAAGTCCAGTTACTCTCTCCAAATCATTCTCTCTGGCATTTCCTTCCTTATATCTTGTATCATGCTCTTTCCTGGATTCATTTTCCTTTTTTAGTTAATAAGTTTCACTTTATAGAGCAACTTTAGGTTTACAGAAAAATTGAACAGAAGGCAAAACAATTTCCCCTTACACACACACATATAGCACCCCCCCGACTGTGAACACCACCACTAGAGGGCACATCTGTTAAACAGATGAACCTATGCAGACACATGGTCACTCAAAGTCCATAGTTTACCTTTGCATTCACTCCTGGTAATGCGCATCCTGTGCATTTTGATTAATGCATGATACAGGTGCATCACTGTAGTATCATACAGAGTATTTTTACATTTCTAAAAATCACCTGTGCTCCATCTCTTCATTCCTCTCCTGGCAACTGCTATTCTTTTTATTGTCTCCAAATTTTGACTTTTCCAGAATGTTATGTAGTTGGAATAAACAGTATCTAACCTTTTCAGAGGAGCTTCTTTTCCTTAGTAATATGCATATATGGCTCCTCTATATTTCATGACTTAATAGTTCATTTCTTTTTTCTTTCTCATTGAGTTTATTGGTACATTTTAGGTATACAGCACAGCTGCATTAATCATTGGGATCTTGTACTTTTACATGACAGTTCTTGGTTCTCATTTTTTCCCCTTATCCCTGCTCTCCCTTCACCCCCTCCTCCCTTCCCTATTTACAAATACTATTTCCCATTTTTTCATTTTCTCATGTTTTTTTTCCTTTTCCCTTATTTCCTTTCCCCTACTCTTCCCACTTCCCCTACACCTTTAAATGCATTCCTTTTTAGTGCTGAATAATACTTCATTGTTTGGACATACCATAGTTTACTTATCCATTCATGTATGGAAGGACATCTTGATCCCGTCTAAGTTCTGGGAATTGTAAATAAAGTAAAACATAGCACACATATTTTTGTATGGACATGAGTCCTAAATTCATTTGGGTAAATAACAAGGGGAAAAAATGTCCGACCATATGATGTGAGTATGTTTGGTTTTGTAAGAAACTCTTCCAGAGTGACCGTGTCACTTTGTGTTCATATCAGCAGTGAGTAAGGGTTCCTTTTTCTCCCCATCCTCACTAGTATTTTGTATTCAATGTTTGGGATTTTGGACAGTCAAATAAGTATGTTTGAGTATCTCAAATTTGTTTTAATTTGCAATCCCCTAATGAAATATGAGGCTAAACATCTTTTCATATGCTTATTTGCCATCTGTTTACTTTTTTGGTGAGGTGTCTGTTGAGACCTCTGACCCACTTTTTATTCAGGTTTTCAATGTCTTATCATGGAGTTTTAAGAGTTCTCTGTATATTTTGGATGTAAGTCTTTTATCAGGTACGTCTTTTGCAAATATTTTCTACCAGTCTGCCCCCTGATTACTTCATTCTCTTGATGTCATCTTTCACACAAAAGGCTTTTTTGTTTTAATGAAGTCCATTTATTGATTATTTCCTTTCTGAATTACACCAAATCTAAGGCTGTCTAGCTGTTCTCTATGTTATCTTCTTGTAGTTTTGCATTTAGACCTATGATCCATGATCTATTTTGAGTTAATTTTTGTGAAGAGTGTAACATTAGGGTCTAGATTCACTTTTTGCATGTGGCTGTCCAGTTGTTCCAGTACTAATTAAAAAGACTATCTTTTCTCCATTGAATAGCCTGTGATCTTTTGTCAAAGATCATTTGGCTATTATTATGTAGATCTACTTCTGGAACTCCATTTTGTTCTATTTTTGTATTTGTCCTTTCTCTGATACCACACTGTCTAGATTATTATGGCTTCATAAGAAGACTTCAGGTTGGGTAGTATTGATGGGTCCTCTAACTCTCTCCTTCAGCAGACTGTGTTGGACATTCTGGGTGTTCTGCCTTTCTATATCACATTAGTATTGGTTTGTTAATATTTACAAAATAACTTACTGTGATTTTAGAAATATATATATATGTTTGGCATGATGACAAACACCTGTAATTTCATTACTCTGGGAGGCAGGAGCAGCATAAATTGGAGCCCAGCCTGGACAACCTAATGACTTAAAAAGACCTTTTCTCAAAACACCCCAAAAAATTAATTAGTTAATTTAAAAAGCAGGGATGTAGTTCAATGTGAAGCCCCTAAGTTCAATCCTCAGTACTTAAAAATATGTATATAAATTATTTATTTATAAAGTATAAATTATTATACAATAAATGAATATATATTTATTTTTGGGTGAGGGTTTATGGATGGAAAACTCTATTGTCTGCAAAGTTTACTGTATTTCCCATCACTGTCCAATAACATCTTGACTGAAGCTGAAAGTGTGCATCAATAGTTACTTTTCTTTTCTTTTGCACTTTGAAGGTGTTGTCCCACTGTCTTTCAGCTGTCAGGCTGCAAACACCAGAGGTGTTCCGGCCCTGCCTTCTCCCTGGATTGTGCTATTCCCCAGCAGCTGTGAAGAGGGCTGCTGGGGTCTCCCTGCTATGCCCTCCTCAAGAAAGATACTTGGGGTTTTTTTGGTTTTTTTGTTTTTTGGTGGTTTTTTTTGTTTTGTTTTGTTTTGTTTTTTGTACCAGGGATTGAACTCGGGTCCTTGCACTTGCAAGGCAGGCCACCAAACCACTGAGCTAAATCAGCGGCAAGAAAGATACTCTTAACCTTGGAAGAATGCCTTGTCCTGAAGGACAAGGACACTATGCTGCTCCATGATCCTATCCCCTTGCTCTGTCCAGTGGTGAACTAATATGAGAAGAGAACATCTTAGCTCTTTTACCTGGAACTCAGACAATTCTGAGTGTCCTTCCTGGATTCCATAAAGCCAGGTTAAAGTTAAACTTCAGCTTTAATCTAGCAGCTGGACTCTGGGTTCTTTCCTTGCTCTATCTTGCTTTCTTCACCCCCTTAGATATTCTACTCCTTTAATAAGTAGATTTCACAATATCCTTCATCTCAGACTTTTCTACATAACTGAATCCAAAACATAGTTTTCCTTAGACTAGTAATTAGAATAATAGCTAACACTTATTGAGCACTCAATGTAGGCCAGGCAAAGATAGACAAGTCCTTTACTTACATCATCTCATTTAATACTCACAATAACCCAATAGGGTAAGAACATTGTTAATTGTCGGTTATATTAGTTTCCTGTGACTTCTGTAACAAATCACCACAAATTGGGTAGTTTAAAACAACAGAAATTTATTATCTCTCAGTTCCAGATGCCAGAAGTCCCAAATCAAGGTATTGGCAAGACCACATTGCCCCTGGAGGCTCTTCAGGAAATTTGTATTCTTGTCATTCCAATCTCTACCTCCAGGGTCACTTTGATTTCTCTTCTGTGTATCTATCTTTAAGGGTAAATATTATTGGGGCTGGTGATTCAGCTCAGTGGTGCCCACGCCTGCCTTACAAGTTCAAGGTCCTGAGTTTGATCCCTGAAACAAACAAACAAACAAACAAAAGATAAATATTGTTGTATGTTGCATGTAGCATGCATCTCCTTCCCAGATCCTTTTGCCATTTATTTGTCCTATAAACTGATACTCATGTTCCAGGGATGAGAATGTGGGCATATCTTTTTGTTCACTACCATTCATCACACTATAGTTGAGAGATAGGGGGAAGGCAAAAGCAAAAATTATGATTAAAAATCACAAAAGAATATAGAAGAAATACATTAGCAAAAACTAATTTAAATGGACAGGACATCTCCCAGTAAAATAAAAAATATAAACAAAATTTAGCTCATATTTCCTTTCCCCTACCCTTCCCACTTCTCCTACACCTTTAGCCCTTTTCTTCCTATTTCACATTGTCAATTATACCATTAGGATCTTTAGATGAATGTAACTGTACTGTATATCTAAAATGTACCAATAAACTCAATGAGACCAAAAATTAAAGGCTTAAAGTGTTGACAAGAAAAAGATTGAAAAGGATATGCTAGGAAAATACCATTTCAAAGAAAACTGGAGTCACTGTAACAATGATAAACAAAATTGACCTTAGGGCAAAGATATTAGTAAGAATAAGTTGTAAGTATTAATTATGTTAGATCTGTCCATTACAACAAATAAACCCAAAGATTCAAGAATTCATTTAACCAATGTTCTATTTCTCACTCGTGCTACATACAGGTCATAGATTGAGAGCAGCTGTGTTCTGTTGTGCTCACCCCTGGACCAGGCTGATGGATTGGTCTCTGTCTAGAACACTGCTGGCCACAGGAAGGAGGGAAGAAGGTGACAGTAGGAGTCATATACCAGCTCTTGAATCAGTTTGAAAGGGATGCTTCACACTATGCCTCAGACTTCTCACTGCCCCTCAGACTTCGCACAGCTAAAACTTATGTCCAATAGAAAGGAATATTCCATCATCAGGGGGAAATGAATATTTTCACAATGATACAACCTACCATAATGGGTAGCTGCATAATTAATAATCCACAAAACAATTCACCAGAAAACTATAGCAATTCTGTTATTTTATGCAAATCATAATTTAGTCTAAAAAAAAAACAGGTACCAGGGATCGAACTCAGGCCCTTGAGCTTACAAGGCAGGTAGCAGAACCACTGAGCCACATCCCTGACTCAAAATATTTTCAGCTGACAAAACTGCACTTGGAAGATGACAATGAAAGATGAAATGAGCTCTTACTAATGGGTATAAAGTTTCAATTTTGCAAGATGATTATCAGTTATGAGAGATAAGTAAGCTCTAGATATAGTCTATATAATTGTTATGGTTGGTTGATTGTATCAACTTGAGTAAGAAATGTACTACTAAACTGGCTCAGCATAGTTCTGGGTGTGAAAGACCACCCTCGGGGGGCTTGTCACCAGGATGGAATAAAAGGGAAACGAAGAAGGACGGCTCAGCTTGTTTCTGTTTCTTCTAAGGAGCTCCAGTTTTCACCTTCACCTTGGAGACTGCCTCCCAGGCTTCCAGCGCAGACCTTCAGCTTCTACTATCAACCCTTCAGCCTTCTGGCAAAGACCCATCAGCCTCCTGATACAGACTCCCACGGGACACTGCAGTGAGCTCCAGACCTTCCACTAAATCCTTCAGTCTCCAGTGCAGACAGACCCTCTGCACTCCCTCATCTGGCTCTGCACTGTTCCTCATCTGTAGGTGCCGATTGCAAGCCAATCCTGTAAATTCCTAAATATTTATATATCTTGTATTATATATGTTTCTCTAATAAACACTGACTAATATAATAATACAGTATTTAAAATTAACAATATGGTATTGTACACGTAAAATTTTTAAAAACAGATCTAGGTGGTCTTATCACAAACACACACTCATACATTCACAAGGAAATTTCTGACAGATACTTTATTACCTTAATTGCAGTGATGGTTTCACAGTGTATGTCTATATCAAAACTTAGCAAATTATATACATTAAACAGCACAGTGGGTATTTTGTATATTAATACCTTAATAAAACTTTTTAAAACAAAAATATTAATGACTCATTCAACAAAGTAAGCAAGTTTGACCAAACAGACATGAATATAGAATGTTGGACCAATAAACAAAGAACATACACAGATCACTCATTAAATTTGGTCTAGATAGAGATTATCTCTGAAAAATTTAAAGCATCAGTATCTTGTAAAATAAATATTTTGACAAATAATAATTAAATGAAAGTTAACACTAAAGAGACAGACCAAGATAGTCCAAGAAATACACGTTAGAAATTTGGGTGTATTTTTTTTTTTTTTGTACCGGGATTGAACTTGGGTCCTTGTGCTTTCAAGGCAGGCCACCGAACCACTGAGCTAAATCCCCAGCCCTGGGTGTATTCTTAAATTACCCTTTGTATATGATAAATTACTAGTAATAAAGTATTTAGACTTGAACAAAAAATAGTGTATTAAAACTTACAAGATACAATAAAGGCTGGACTTAGAAATAAATGGATAGACTTAAAGTTCACTTACTAGAAAATACAGAATGAAAGATACCTAAATATAAAAAAGGTAGAAAAATAACTAGGTAATACAAAAGAAAGTTTTTTTAAAGACTATAATAAAAATTAAGAACAAAATCAATTTGGAGAAAACAAAGAATTAAAACCAACCAAAAAATCAGAAAATTTGTCACAGATAAAACTGGCTTCAAAAAATCCACTGTGCAACTCCACACCAGCAAAGATAATTTTAAAATATATTTTAAGGAGCTAAAGGTGAAGGGAAGGTGGGATGGGTAGGGGAAGGGTAATAAGGGAAAAGAAAAAAATGTGAGATAATGAAAAGATGAAAATAAAGTGTTTGTTTGTAGATGGGGAGGGGAGGAGGGGGTGGGGGGAGGGCAGGGGTAAGGGGAAAAAATGAGAATCAAGACTTGTCATGTAGAGGTACAAGATCCCAACAATGAATGTAACTGTACTGTATCCCTAAAATGTACCAATAAACTCAATTAAAGCTGAAAAAAATATATATATAAATTTTAAATTTCAAAGTTGAACAAAAAAATAGAAAATGTTAAGGGCGTAGGGAAATAATAGAAACAAACAAGGTATAGTACATTTCTGAAGGAAATAATAAAATTTTATTGAAAGATATTAAGGAATACATAAAATAGGAGATAGTCCATGTCCAAAGGGGAAGATAATATTATGAAATTGTCCATTGTCCTCAAATTAATCTACAGATTTCATAGAATGATAATCAGAATCAGAGAAGGATTTATAATAATTGTCACAAGCAGATTGTAAGCTATATAGTGAAAATCAGAAGACTGACCAAAATTTTTGAAAAATGACAAAGTAGAAGTAATCATTGTGTCAAATATGAAGGTACTATAAAGTTATACCCAAGACAATGTGGACTTCTGCCAAAATAACTAAAACAAAATAGAGGGCCTGGGACAGAAGCTTGGCTATGAGAAAATTCAGTGTATGGGAAAGAGATGGCACAAGGTACTGTAGGGAAAATATGGGGTGACAAATAAATGGTGAGCATGGGGGAAAATAAGCAATATTCTCCACGTCAAAAGTATATTAATCTTTTGAAACTATAATTTACATGAATAGGAATATACAAATAGTGGAACCTTCATTCCCAACTTGTTTCTACATGGAAAAAAGGTAAAATTCCCCTTCCATGGAGATTCTCAGCAGGGACCAAAAACTCAAAGCTTGTCATCCAGGCAAAAGAGCACTGTACAAAGGAAGGGGAGGGCAAGTCAGAGGTCTTCTGGGGAAACTTCCCAAATGCAAGGAGTAAGAAGTCAGATGTAACACCAGAGCCTACTGATGGGGTAGCCAGGCTCCAAACTCAACTTGTCTCCAACTCCAATGCACACAGGGAGGTCCTTTTCTGCAACTCTTGTCTCAGTAAGCAATACTACCCTTCTTCTAGCCAGAAACCCAGACATAATCCTTCCCTTCCTCTTACCTAACCAACCACAAGATCTTCTGATTCAAACCCCTAAGTACCTCTCAAGTTTTGCCCACTTCTCTTCATTGGTCCTTGCCATCACCCACACATTTCAATTTTATTTTGTCTCTTCTTTGGGGTTTTCATCAAGAGATATTCACAATTCAGGCAACAGAATCCTTAAAACTATAACATATCCATTCATTTAGCAACCATTACATTTCCACAGTGCATAGCCACTGTGATGAGCCACAGACTGGTTGGAAAAGTCAAAGTCATCTTGGCAGAAGAGAGAAAAAGCCATTACAAATTAAACAGGAAAAGAATCTTAACTATAAGCTGGATACATGCTCTAAATGAAACTATCTATGCTCTGTATTGATTAACCAGGTAGACCCGATTTCAACTGAGGCAGCCAGGAAAGGCCTCTCTGAGGAATGACTTTTGCCCTGACAGGGCCTTAGTCCCTTTGTAAATCATTCATCATTTCCCCTTCCCATGGATAAAGATAATTCATGGCAAAGCCAGACACAATTCAGCAGCTGCTTCCCTTCCTGTCCAACTTCCTCTTCACTTTCTCTCCCTAGCTTTCCACCAGACAACCTCTCTGATCCCTGAAAATGTCATGAAGAGCCTCTTTTTCCATTTCCCTTGGTAAATCACTTATCAGATATCAATTAAAGTTCACTTATTCCAAGAGCCATACCTAAGCACCCAAAAGAGCAGTCTGCCTGAGTCTGGCTGCCATATATATTTTCTTTCCTTATACAAAGCTCTCTCACAACTATCTCTCCAAAATCTGTTAGGACCCTGGCTTGTCTGTTTTGTATTGCTAGCACAAAATACTAAAACTGAAACACACAGAAAAGAAATTTACTTCTTATAAATTTATTTCTTAGACTTCTAGTGGCTTGGAAGTCCAATGTCAAGGACTTGGTCTTGACCCTATATCTGACAAAGACCTTGCTACTTTGTCCCATTGCCAAAGACAGAAGAGAGAGTGAGACAGAGCAACAGATCATAGAATCAGCACTAATCCATTCATGAGGTCAAACCCTTGACCTGAACACCTCTCAGCTGGCCACCTCCCAACACTATCGCATTGGAGACACACTCTAAGCTCCACCTGCACAGGGACATTTGTCTTGTTTCTCAGTATATCACCACAGCCTGGCTTATTAAAGATACTTATAATATAACTCCTAAGTGATCCAAGATATGACTAAATGACTTACTGTCTTAGCTTTGTAGAAAAATCAGAAACTTCAAATGACAAAAGACCCCAAAGTCACCTGTTCTTCCTCCCACAAAATGATACACAGAAATCTTCCCCAAACATTGTACCTGTCTTTCCAAAGCAACAGTAAGCTTCTCAACGCAAAGACAGGGACTTATACAACTCAGTCCTGCCTTTCCTTGAAGAGCCACTAACCAGAAAGTTCTGAGACATTTATCTCCACCCACACTCTAGAAACCATGAAGTACAGAGCCAGCAAGTAACCTGCCCCCAGAAGTTTCACCCAATCTAATTGCAAATGTGTTTATCCTGCTGCCTTCTCTCGTGTCCTCACCTGCAGTTTCACTGACGTTCATTCAAAACTCACTGCCACCCTGTCCTGCAAGCCATGCCACAATTTCCAAGAGTCCCACTTTACAACTCTCCCTTTCTGACCAAGAATCCTCTCTCCAGGCATCACACAGCCTGGGGAATCCTGGGCTTGTCCTCAGCACTGTGATCTCTGGGGGAGTCCAGAAATGGAAGGCTTCATTTCCCCATCTTTAGGGTGGACTCCAGCTCCAAGTCTTCCACTTTTGGCAGCACTCTCTGCCTTTGGGAGAAAGACAAACAACTTTAGAGTGATATGGAAATCACTCCCTAAACATTTGTGAGCCTTGCAGGACTTGGAACTGGTCCCAAACCAAATTCAATCAACGCCCCCCCCTCCGACACACACACACACACACACACACACACACACACACACACACACACACTTAGTGCCTCCAGCTGAGCCCCATCGCACACAGTGAAGCTCAGTGAATGGGGTGCACCTGATGAGTCCGCAGAGGCCCTGGCCCCCAGAAAGTCACCCCAGAAAGGAGAAGCAGGGGAGGGAAGGAAACACAGCCAGGCCTGGGACAGCTGCCATCCTGAGCCTGCTTTTAACAGAGGCCTCTCTGCCGGCATGGAAAAGGACCTTCAGCTAAACTACAAATCTACACAGCAAAGAACAGTCCTACCAGCCTGTGGAGCCCCAGTTCCTGAGGTTTTAAAGACCAAAAATATTAATCTTCTCGTTGTTCAATGCAGAAAGCTCCAGGAGTGACTTTCTGGGATAGTAAATAATATTTGCCACTGGAGGCTGTGATCCTGGTTCTTCTCCCCATCTCTTTTCCACAGACACCTAAATGTAAAGCACTCACTAGGTCTGATTCTCAGATAAGACAATGAAATCTGAAAGGATCCATGAAGAGAGGCTGAAGAAAGCCTCCGAACACAGTCCTGTGTGCTCTGAAGTGTAATGGTGATGTGGATAATTCTGTCTCCCCTGGCAATAGGAGAATCTGGGGTATTTGTGGGGAGGCAGTCAACAGGAAAAGAGAGGGTGAATGGTGAGCATAGATTCCACTGCACAGCCACCTGGCACCAAGTTCAAGGTGCTTGCCTTAGTCCAGTGATGGTGAACCTTTTAGAGACGAGGGCTCAAACTGCAGGCCAAACAAAACCCACTTATTTATCACAAAGTACCAAACACTGAAATTAAACCGGAATACTGAGGTTTTTGATTTAGAAAAAGGAACTTGTGCATTAACATCTTTCATCTTTAAAGAAAAACAGATAAAACACGTGCCATGGGGTAACACTACTGCCTAGTCCTTCTCTATATCCATGGTTAGATAATATGTTTCCACCTGTCACATATCACATACTCTCTGACTAACCCAGGACTTCCCTAGTCAAGCCCCCACCAGATTCTGTTACTTCAAAATAAGAATCAAAACATTTGAAGGGTTTGGAAACCCTAAGCTGTGTCTCTCTTCCCTTGGTCACAACCTTACAGTCCAATGGCATATTAGAAAACCTAAATGATGGAGACACCTCCCACCAAAGGGGGAAGAAACTGTCCTTCAAGCAACAAAAAAAGCTTTGTTTTGTTACATTCTTTTGTGTGTTTTATTCTCATCACTTCTGTGTTTAAAGAGATAAAATATGAGCCTTGGGCCCAAATGGTCATGAGTTTTACTCCAGGCTCCATGATATCATGACCCGAGAAGAAACATTCTACTTTCTAGTGCCTTGGTTCCCCAAGGTAGAAATAGGGCTGGGTGTGGGAATAACATGTAGTTCTCTGGCTTGTTTTGAGGCCATTAATTCTTATTGTCAGTGACATTTGTGACTAGTAAGGCCTGCTATGTTCATCACGAAATCCCTGTGGCAGGCTGGAGATCTTGCAAGCTGCCCTGTACAGCACTAGTACCTACAAAATTACAAGGATGTGAAAGCCATATTTGCTGATCCCTGCTGGTAAATGATACAAAATCCTCATGAATTATACAGGATGTCTCATGTAAACAGAGATATCATTTAGAACAACGAAGTCACTTCTGAATTGCTTCAGTGGTTATGAACTATAGATTCCCACTTAACTGTAACTTCTGATTTTCTAATTACATCCCATCTCCCAAAGGGAAGCCTAAAAACACATCTTTCCCTACCCAAAGACAATCACCTCTGAGGATGAACATGGAGGTCTTGTGCCTGGGCAACAGTGCTGTCCCTGGGGAACCCTGCTTCTTCCTCCACACATCACAATGACAGAGACATAGACCACATTCAGAGTCCAGGAGGATGGCTGGGACCAGACACATTTCCTGCCTTCAGTTGGGTTCACTCCTTTGGGCCTCTTCTCCAGCACTTGCCTGAGGATGCAGCTGTGTTTCCACTGACTTTGCTGCATGAGGGAGAGAACATTGCTGCAAGGCAATGAGAGGATGATAATTAAAACAAACAATAAAATAAAAATTTCATCACCATTTTCAAAATACGAGTTTTCCACCAAAAGCACTTTACACAGAGCTGGGACTAGCTCATTTTGGCAGATGCCCTAAATCCTTTGAAGCAGGAAGACTACCCATGTCCTTTCAGGAGCAGAATCTGACTGGGCCCTCTGGGGACCTGGCCAGGAAAGTGTAGATTGCTCAGTGTCCAAGTCTTCCCCTTGCTGTCAGTTGGAGCTCTGCTGATTTTTCAGGGTAATAGTGAGAGCTCTGAAACATCACACCCCTAAGAGGCAAACAGAAGGAGAAGGGATATTCACTGGGACAAATTGAGCCAATCATCTCTGCATTGGAAAAATCAGACAAATCCAAGCCCCTAGGACAAGATCGAATGAAAGTTAAGAATTCAGAAGGCACCAGAGGGGGAAAGTCAGCCTTAAAACCTGGCAAGCTGGTCCTCAGAAGAGCCCTTTAAAAGCTGGGGCCAGCAGCACACACCTATAATCCCAGCTCCCTCAGGGGGCTGAGGCAGGTGGAGCACAAGTTCAAGGTCAGCCTGGGCAATTTAACAAAAGACTTTGTTTAAAAACTTTTTAAAAAGAAAAAATAAATGTAAAGGGCTGGAGATTGTTGCTCAGTGCAAGCCCTGGGTTCAATTCCCCCATACCACGAAAAAAAGAAGGGCCAATTTGACCAGAAAGTAGACCTTTTGAGGTGGGGAGACAGTGATTCAGAGGGAAAAAGGGAAAAGGGGAGAAGCAGGAGAGTTGGAGAAGGTAAGAGCAGGGACTACATAGCCTTTCCAAAATGACTGTTGATGACCACTTGAGGTCAGCTGAACACTACCCAACCAAGGTCCAGTCCTGCGAGGTACACATTAATCTTCTGAAGAGCCAGAGGTTGCTGCCAGGAGCTGCAGTAGAGAGCAGGGACAGAGCACCACAGACTATAGCCTGCAGTTGGTGTGGAGGGCACAGCCCAGGATCCCCTAGAAACCCAAACCACCCTGGGAAGAGAACGCCACAGGCTCAAGCTGCTCTGTGCATCCATGGCTATTTTTACTTTTTTCTTGTATTCCTCAATTTCCCATTTAAGGTGTATTGCATATTTAAAACCTGATTTATTTTCTGATTACTAAGGCAATATATATTCTCCACAGGGAAAATTTTGTAAATACTAGAAACACAAGAAAACTTTAAAACATGACCCATATCTTCCCCATACTCCCACAGACAATCACCATTTATATGCTGATGTTTATTACCTAGTCCCTAAATGTCAATAATTATTGTCACAAGTTCAAGGTCATAACATACTATATATCTTGTAACCTGCCATTTCCACCTGAAATACCATGAATACTCTTGCATATTACTTCCATCTACATCAATAGCTGTTTATAATAAATGAAACCTGCTAAAACTAGACATGGCCATGGGACCTTATTGCATGAATCAGGAATCTCTCATAGAATGCAAGAAAAAAATAGCTGGAGCATGAGGTCCAGCACCTGGGACTCTCCCTAACTGTCCCAGACACATAGCCTCCTCTCGCTCTCCTCTCTGCAAGGCTCCCTCTGACCTGGTCCCCTGAGTCTGTGCACAGTTAACAGCTCCAAAGAACCTTGCTCATCCTGAATGCAAAACATCAACCCACTGCACTCCCAAATTCTGAATGCCCATGGTAGGCAGTCTTGCTAACCATGTGTGTTATCCGCACACCCTTGAAAGTAATCAGCCTGGCAGGTGGAAGAGGCAGAGGCCGGGGCTGGTGTGCCAGTCCATTAGAGAAATGGACTAACTTACAGATGTTATTTACTGTTTCTTCAAAGGAAAATAGCTTGTATTAGTCAGGGGAAGCTATATATGAAAACCCTGAAGGTTCATGTCCCAGTGTGCTTGAGGCCAGTGGGGATGATGGAGGCAGAGGTAGAAGACCATGGCTCCTTCCTTTTGTGGCTCTCCTATCTTGCCGGACTCTAAACTCTTCCACTGGACCTTCTAAATTCAAAAACTTAGTGATTCTGATCCACTCACTTCTGGACAGTTCCATTTGCAAAAGAGATACATCCCAGATCCTTTGCTGGGCACTGTGCTGAGCTATGCTTGATTTCTCTGTTGCCCCTGCCTCCTTTATTCTCCACAGCTGCCTGAGGCTCTTTGGAACTAGAGGCTTGAATGAATAGCCACAGGCTGGATGCTACAGGATCCAGTCACTTTGTTTAAGTAGAACATTTTATTGGGTCGCTGTCTCCCACAAACTTTTTAACTACCTCCTACTGCTTAAGGAGCAGTCAGCTTTTTCAGCCCATCTGTAGAAAGCTGTATTTTCCAAAAAACGTTCATGACAGTAGCAATCTTACCAAGCCACCATGTTTTCACAGACCCTGACACTCAGCCATCATGAGACAGAGTCCAACTCCCCTCCCTGTGAATGTGGCCTGAGCTTAGTGACCAGGTATAATAAACGGCACCAGGCAAAAGTGACCCATATGATGATGGAGGCTCAGCCATAAAGATGACACAGCTGCCTCCATTATGGAAGGAAGCTGATGACCCAAGTGGAGAGGAACTGAGGCTCAGCCAGAGTCAGATAGCAGTGTATAAGCAAATGAGCCTCTCACAGTCCCAATCCTTGGCCTCAAGTCTGCCAGCTGAGCCCTAAACTTCAAGAGTAGGGATAAGCCATCCCCCTATGTCCCATTCAAATTTCTGATGCACAGAGTCCAAGAGTGTAATAAGTGGCTTAAGGAACCAAGTTGTAGGGTGATTTGTTACACATCCAAAATAGCTACAACATAGTTAATGTCCACACTGCTGCATCATCTCTATTGCCCTTTCATTTTGCAAGTCAACTCATTCTTTCCCAACTCACTTTTTCCTATAATACACCATCAAAAGCAGCCAGCAGATCCTCACTGCACCTAGATGTGCACACACTGCTAATGTTCTACTCCCAAACACTGGCCCTAAATTTGCAGCTCTCTTCCAGATGACCACTGTGATGTTCTACAAAGCTCTGCCACCACAGCTTAGGCCTCTCCAGCCTTCTCACCTCCACTTTGGGTCCCTTCACTGCCCACTGCCTGACAGGGAATCGAAGTCCCATGTTCTGGACATTTTGCTAAGGAAGCACCCACCTCTGGTACCATTTTCTATGTTACTCAAAGTAGACTAACTTCTGTGACAAAGAACCTGGCCATCCGACAGCTAGGCCTAAAGAATCTCATTGTCACATGCAGTGTGGCTACCCCTTGTTGGAAGATCGCTGCTCCAGTCCTGTCTTCTCTTGTTTACTGTCTGCCCGTCACCAGGTGTGGCAGCCTCCCCTCTATCTGGTGTGTCTTTCCACCGCAGGTGGGGGCCCTGCAGTCCACTGGAACCTGGGCAGGAAGGAGCTACATGATCTCAACCCACAGCTCACTGGCCACAACTCAGCCATGGGACCCTGATCGCTACAGTTAGTCCAACTTATTTATATGTCTTGCTCAGTTTCAGTGGCCTGCAAACAACTGTGATGTGAAAATATTAAACAAAAAATGCCAGAAACAAGCATATATTTTAAACCTCTTATGGGCTTGCTCTCTCCTGCCTAGGCCATGAATCATCTATTCGTCCAGTACCTCATGCTGTGCACACTCCTACCCATTAGCTACTCAGTAGCTGTTCAGTTACCAGATAGACTGACTTGGTGTCAAGAGCGAGTGTACAAGCTGCCCTCCCACAGGAACTACAGGCTCTCTTAAAGAGCCTCCATCTCTCACCTCCTTCCTCTTATCATGGAGCCAGGGCCTTAGAACATCTCCCCTGTGGGTAAGGGGAGGATATTAAAGGCATATGATGTCAGCTGTCTCCCCAGGAAGAGGAAATAGGTTTGATGAGCCAGTCTCCTCCACGTGGCCCAGAGCAAGGAAGAAGTCTGGACACAGCAGTGTCCTGCTCTGTCCAGCCCCCTTCCCAGGGTCCCTGTTTGCTCTGTGTCCAGGCCTTCCTCCAGCTCATTCTTAGAAACTTGCTAGTGATATCTAGGTACTGCCAGAGTAGTATGCAGACTAAGGTATCCATGTCCTCAGTCCAAGACCTGGGAATATGTCACTCCAACCCAGCAAGAAGGATGTTGTACGGTTAAGGATTTGCGGGTGGCCTGGGCTGTCCAGGAGGGCCAATCTAATGACGCGAGAACTTGGAAGCAGAGAAGCCTTTGGGGGCTATGGTCAGAAAGGAAGATGTTCTCAGAGAGATGCAACAGGGTTGGCTGTGAAGCTGGAAAGGGGCCAGGTGCCAAGGAATTCTAGATCTTAGGAAAGGCCAGCAAACACAAAAGAGAAACCCAGAGAAGAAATAGCCCTATTGACAGCTTGATTCTAGCTCTGTTGGGCTTCTGACCCATAGACAATACATGTGTTTTAAGCCAGTTAGTTGGAGATCATTTGTTACAGCAGCAATAGAAAAACTAAACAGCTCCAAGCACTGTATGCCAGGCAGGCATGCTGCTTGCATGCCCTTCTAGCCATATGCTGTGTAGACACAGGCCTGCCCCTGAGGTTGGCTTTGGGTAGAACAGAGGGACAGCAGACTCCCCAGATCCAGCCAGGGGAACCCACACAGCCTGCACACAGAGACAGACCTACTTGTGTGTCCTATGGGAACTTTGGAGACGTAGGCCTGGGCAGCACAGGAAAAAATATGACCATGTAGCCACTCTTCTCTCTACCACCTTCAACAACTCCCCACCCAAAATGGTCTGGAAAGGACCTCTAAGCATACAGAGGAAGAATGTTGTAAAGCTTTACACACACTCATCCACATGCCCTGGAGGTGGGAGCCTTTAACGTGAGTATACAAAAGGTTTAAGCCTAGAAAGATGGACCATAGTGTTCTAGGCAGCAGGCAAGGTGAGAGCAGAATTTGTGAGATTGAGTTTTCTAGGACACCTTCCATAACCAAGATGCTACCCCTCCACCTTTTAGGGATCTAGTCCAGACCTGAGAATGTGTGTATTTGTGGGAGAGACGGAGGAGCAGCACTAGCCTGGAGAGGAGAGGTAAGAATGGAAGGCTGGGTGCAGAGCTGCGTGACACTGTGGACACAACAAGGGAAGGGGAACCTACGGGGGATGAAGTGTGTGGGTGGGAAGGAAGCAGAGAGGAGTGAGGCTGTGGGCCAGTCCTGGGTTTGCAGTTCGTGGCCACATGGGGCCCTCTACACTCCTTCTGGAGCCACAGTTTGGGCAGCCCAGCTATGCCCCACCTCTGGCTGAGCCTGTGCTCCCTCCCCAGTTCATAAGGCCAGGCTTTTCCTGCCACACGACTGAATGGGGCAGCCCATGGCTAGGAAGCTTCCCAGCACTGTAAGCTGTTGGGATGTTCTCCCAAGTCCTGGAACAACCGCTCCAGATCCTCTGGGGAATTCCTGACACAGCCCAACCGGGATTCCCTCTGATGAGCCATAAAATTGATTAGCATAATTAGATCAGACATAGTATGATATCATTACAGTTGCTGCTGCTGTCTTCTCCCTTCATTAATAAATGCAACTCAGAATATAATCATCTGGCCCCATCTTTGCTGCCCAGAGTGAGTTCTGCATGGAGAAGTAACAGAGGCAGTGATTTGTTCAGCCCTTCATACTGGTGCTCTCACAATCTCTGGCCTGTGCTGGGCGGCCGGGGGCACTGCACCCTCATAGTGGAGAACCAGATCACATGGAAAGACCTTCTCTAAGCCAGAGAAGAGTCCATCCCAACAGGTGAGTACTAGAAGACCAGTGAGTGCAGCTGGCAGGACACACAAGCAACCCAGAGGCAGGGACACAGGGGCAGTAAGTGTACAGAAGTACTGTAGCTATACCATGGAGTCAAGCTGGCACTGGAGGCTCCCTCTGTCTAACTCCAAATTTCTTACAGGACTTCTTTCCTTATGGCATCTTTCAGTTTTATCACTATTCCAAACTTTTAGTGATCCAAATTTTGGAACTTTCTTCAATGTGCCAGCAAGAAAGAAATCCCATTATTCCATTCAATAAAGAAGCTGACACCGGGTACATCTTAAGACTCCAGGCCCAGTGACCCAGCTGGGAGGGCAGCAACTGAATAGCAGGCCAAGTACCCTGTCATCCACTCCAGGGTGCTTGCAGCCCAAGGAAGCTGGGAGAGAAGAGGAGGATGCACCACGGGAGCCATGTTCTGCGCTCTTACTCAGGAAGGCATCACGACATAACTTTTGGGACGAGAGTGCATGGTTTGGGTCTAGTCTAAGTGTGTTTCCTCAAGGCTCATGTGCCAAAAGGTCGGTGGCGGAGCCTTTGGGAGGCAGGGCTAAGTAGAAGGAGATTAGGTCTTTGCGTATGTCACCCTCAAGTGGCTGACATGGATCCTCCAGGGTGCACTGATTCTACTGTACCCAAGGCACTATAAAGCAACTCTGGTGTATTCTCCCTCTCCCTCTCTGGCATCTTGTCTGACCTTTGATCCTGTCTACACACTCTTCCTCTGTAGTGGTGTTACCTACCATGAGCTCCTCACCAGAGCCTGGCAGACACCAAAGCCATGGTCTAGAGCTACCAACACTATGAGCTCATTAACTTCTTTTCTTTGCAAAGTACTCAGCCTCAGATATTTTGTTATAGCGCAGAAAATAGATGAATACTAGGAGTCAAATTCAAAAACTATCAACAGCAAAAAGACATAGAGAGGGTTGTTGTTGTTGTTTTTTTTTTGTTTTTTGTTTTTTGTTTTGTTTTTGGTGAGAATATTACTAGCAACAACCCTGACAAGTAAAGTAGTGTTTATTGGGCACTTCTAATATGCCAAGCCCTCTGCTAAGCATCTCTACACACTGCATATTCATTAATCCTCCTAACCATCTTAAGAAGGAAACACTGTTGTTGCCTCTATTTTCCCAGAGGAAACTCAAGAATAGAAAGATAAAGGAACACTGTTCATGTCACCCAGTAAAGCACTGAGCTGGATTCAAACCAGACCTGGGTGACTAAACCCGTCTGCTTAACTTCAGTTCTGATTCACTCCTGGGAGCTTGCCCTCTGCTCCATGGTGAGAGGTGGACTCCAGACACCTTCAGACCCTGGAGGGAAACTAGCCCTTCCCTGAATGGGTAAAGACAACCCCAATACCACCCTAAGTACTGAGAATACTTAGCACACTGAGCAGCCAGGATCTCTGTTATCTCTGTGCAGCCTGGCAGAGCTGTGAAACAAGAAAAAAAAATGAAAATTAGAAAATTACCCACTCCGTGACAAAGTAGTAAGAATAAATGCTGTGGAAGAAAAGAGCAGGTGAGGGGAGCACGGAAATGCTGGTGCAGTCTAATTTTAAATAGGTGTTCAGGGAAGGCCCACCTAGAAACTGACACAAGAACAAAGACTTGAAAAGGTCAGGGAGCGTGCACATAGTGTAGGAGCTGCTCAGGAAAAGCTCCCTCCCCAGCAGGGAGGATCCTAGCTCCATAGAATCCTAACATTCTGCAGCTTAAAAGAAGATGCAGGTCGTGACACAGCAGCACAGAGTAGGTATTCAACATATGCTAATTTCCTTTCCTCCTGACATGCATAGGTTTTCTTTCTAGGAAGAATCTTTGAAAGGGGTTCAGAAATTTGGGTCATGGAAGGGCGGGAACAGAGAAGCAACTTAAAGGGGCTTTGAGGAACAAAGCCCCATTAATAATTCTCAGTTAAGCAGAGACATCCAGCCCTGCCACAGAGATCAAATTGCAGATGCTGCCTTCTCTCCTGCACTCAGAGGGTTTGCATGAAGACCCAACCCCCAGAATCTCAGAATATGATCTTGTTTGACAGGAAGGTCATTGCAGATGGAGTTGGGCAAGATGGGGCCACACTGGAGTAGGAAGGGACCCCAGCCACCATGCCTGATGTCCTTTTAAAGGAAAATGTGGACACAGAGATACACAGGAGGGTGCCATATGAGGATGGGACATGAGATGGGCAATAGCAGCCAAGGAAGAGCCACCAGGAGCCAGGAGAGGGCAAGCCACAGCCTCTCTGCCAGCAGGAACAAACCTGAAGACACAGATCTAAGACTTTCAGCCTCCAAATTCCTCGTGTTGATGCCACCATTCATGGTACTTTGTATGGCAGCTGTAGCAAATTAACACACCTTCCAAGCCTGTTGTTTCAGAGGTCTCATGGTGGCTGTTATTAAATTGAAAGAGAAAGAGAAGCATGGAAACAAAGAAAAATTAAGCACACTTGAGAACCAAATCTTGGAAAGAACTTGGGTGCTGATACTAGCATTTGGAACTGACTAGAAGTATTTCAGAAACCTCAAATGCTAAGGGAACTGAGCACCAAAGAAATGATAAGCTGGTCTACAAGAGCCTGTGAGAAGCTCTGCCAGCAGGAAGCATACATCCTTCCTGGGCCTCTCTTCAGATGGGACCATGATGGTGGAGCCCAGGGATGAGTCACCCAGAGGAGAGGGCAGGAGCTCTGGAGAACAATGGACATGGACATTGCTCATTGAGCACAGGGGCAGAGTCCTAGCAAGGACCACCCCCTGCCAGGCAGGAATCCTCATGCAGCTAGTCCTGCAGGACATGGTCACATTCATGGTGCTGTTTGGCTGCCATTGACACTGCCCAGACAGGTGTTCTTGGGGCATGATCTGCACTCCTCCCTCATATTTTGAGGGGAGGAAAGTAGTCCTTCTAAGGAATAGGTTAAAAGAGAAGATAGCACCCTGGAGGCCAGGGAATATTGTCTGTGTGTTTTGCAAGGGAAAGAAAGCCTAGTGGATGTTCAGTGCCCAAGAGGGCCACAGGCTTAGTTTGCTCTCTGTCCTCTACATCCGGTTTTGGCTCTTCCTCTTCTTTATGGGCACAGAGTGGGGCTATGTAGCAGTCCCTCTTATCAGCAGTTTTGCTTTCTGTGGTCTCAGCTGCCCATGGTCAACTGTGATCTGCAATTAGTAAATGGAAAATTCCAGAAATAAGCAATTCATAAGATTTAAGTGACTTTCATTATAGGCTACTGTTACAATTATTGTATTTTAATATTATTTCTTGTTTGATCTCTTACTGTGCCTAGATTACAAATTAAACTTTATCACAGGAATGTGTGTACAAAAAAGAGCAGAGTGTGCATAGTGCTTGGTACTTCCCCAGTTTCAGGGATCCACAGACTATGTGGGGTCACAGCCCCCATGGATAAGGGGGCTACGATGCTTCCCAATCCCTCCACTCTGAGATGTGGCCTCATATGTGAGCTCTTGCTGATGAAACATGATGAGAGGGCCAGTTTTTCCAGGCCAACATCTCGAGGAGACCTCCATGTCCCTAGTACCCTCTCTCCTCCCACCACCCACAGAAAGGCGGCAAGGCCTCAGGACCTCACAGAACCTTTTGATGGAAGATCTGGAGCTCCTGGGTCACTGTGGCATGGAACGCCATCTGCTGCGCAGAAACCCTGTGTGGACTGTTACACAGGCCAGAAACAAACTGACTATGTGAGCCACTGATGTTTGGGAGCAGCTCAGGTCACCTTACCTAAAATATCCAGCAGGTGCTCCTCTGTCGTGCTGTACTGAGATAAAGATCAGGAGTTAGTTGTGGAATCAGTTCTGCCATGAACCAGGCCTATGACCAGAACAAGTCAGGTAATGGCTATTTTTAACACCTGCCCACCTCACACACACAGCAGCATCCCCTTAAAGACTCAGCAAATGGGAGTACAGCAGGACTGTCAGCTCTACTCTTAGGGATTCTGGCTACCGTGCCAGGGTTCTTTCTGGGAACATGAGAGCAGAAGGCATGTGCTGCTATAGGAAAGACAGAAGCATCTGGTTCTGGGGCATCCCTGGTGACCTTTGTCCTTGCTTTAGGGACTCAACTTCTTCGCCTCTCTTGATCACAGTCACCCAAGGCTATGGGACCTCAGAACTGAAATGCAAACCTGGCTCCTTAGGAAGCAGCCCTGAGCAGGCACTCAGCCTCTCCTGGCCCCCCTCTGATGGATACTGGGCCCTTGGACAGCGGGGCAGGGAAGACACTCATGAGAACAGAGGGCCGTGTGGGTAACACTCTCCTACTGTCATCAGTGCAGGACTCAGGTCACCTTCTGGTCCTGCGCAGTAGGCTAACAGACTGAGTCCGAGAGACTTAACGCACCAGAGTTCACATCACCAGGTGGCACAGCCAGCACCACAGAATACCCCTGTGACTCCAAAGCCCCTCACACCTACAGGACACAGCCTCATGCTGTCCTGTGGCCAATTGGAGGAACACAGTGTCTCTCTGCTCCCTGTGGGCTCACCAGGCAGCCCACAGCCCTCATGTAAAGAGCTGCTCCCTTCCCAAATGCCAGGTGCTGCCCTGAGAGCAGTGCCCATGGTGGGGTGAGCACAGCCCTCTGAGTTGGGAAAGGGATGCTGTTCCAGGGCTCCTTTCTCCTCCCACAGTGCTGGTGGTGGCTCCTCACAGGTAACCTAAGTGCTCACTGTGACTTAAGTAAATGTGTATATCTCTTTGTCTTGATATGAAGCCATTTCAAGGAATCTGAGTAAAGCATCCTCTCTGCTGTTTCCTTCTTTCCTTTATTGTTTTATTTATATTTTGTCACCAGAATTCCTAAATCCCTTCTGCTATTGGTCCATCTACGACAAGACAAGAGTAGCTAGCTGATCATAATGGTAGACTTCTTGGGTAAAGAAAATAAAACTCACTTCACCATCAAATAAAAAGTACATTACTGTCTTCTATTTTGCATTATGCAGGAGCAACTACAAATCCAAGTGCAGGTGAG
This sequence comes from Fukomys damarensis, assembly GCF_012274545.1. NCBI lineage: Eukaryota > Metazoa > Chordata > Mammalia > Rodentia > Bathyergidae > Fukomys > Fukomys damarensis. The sequence goes on from NW_022900928.1 coordinate 81,691,846, forward strand.
AGTGGGAATGCCCTATCCTCACAAGGAATGCCACAGCTTCTGCTGCACAGTAACACTCTCAGTTCTATTTGAAGTCACAGCTATGGGGCATGCACAGGGCAGCTGCCCTTATTCCTATTCCTCTGATAGGAAACTGAGTCGCAGCAGCATCGTGCGAACTTCTAAAAGGGGACTCGGGTGGCTGAGGGAAAAAGACAGAACGCCTCCCAAAGACCCACTGGCATGTAGGCCAAGAAACTCTCCATCCTGTTTCTCCTCCACTCTCCTCATTACCCTCCAACATCAGGTCCAGCCCGACATCTGCAGGACGATCCAAAATGCTCCCGCAGCCCAGACCTCAGGCACATGACTCTTCTGAATGGCTGTGGGTAACGTGACAATGAATTTCAAAGTTTGGGGCCAAAGAATGAACTCAGAAATGGGCTTGTGCTGGAATATTAATGCCAAAGGTGGGGGTGGAGGGGACACTGCAGAGAAAGTCGAAGAGGGAAAGAGAGCTGTCTACTTCTGTCAGGCACAAGCTACAGAGCAATAGAGATATACTGGGAGTTCAATTTCTGTTTGCCTGAACCAGGGAGAAAATCTAATTAAATATGGTGTCTGAGTTTGGAGAAGCCAAGATGGGGCTGGAATATAAAGTGTGGCAGCTACCCATAGATCAGAGGGCAATATTAATAAACGCACAGAAAGGGACAGCAGGCTCCACCAGTGCTATTGATAAAATGCAAAGCAAAGACAAAGCAGGCTGGGAATATTGCATGATAATGCTGATAAAGTGGACAGGGACCCTTCCCTCCACTCCAGCCCTGGCCTGCTGTAGGAGAAGGCTGGAGTCCCGCTCGCTGCTGGTCCCCTGCCCTCTTCTTCCTTCTCCTCCTCTTCACCCTGTCCCCACTCTCACTTCTGTGTTCCACAAGCATGCAAACTCAGCATCAGTGAGCTTTTCCGAGAACATGCGAAGCCAAGACAGGGGATAAAGAATGAACAAGAGGGATAAATGAGGCTCCATTTCAGCTGAGAACATTTGGCAAAGGAAGACATAATAAGGGCTACAGAACTCCTTCCTCTGCAAACTTGGAGAAGGTGCTGGCTGCACATTTGGCTCAAGCACAGAAGTTTTGCTTGGAGGCTGAGGGTGTCTTAAAGTGACTCCTATGGAAATGTTCCTTGCTAAGCAGCCTAGGACACTTTTGACATTTGTAGCATTTCCCAGACCTCAGACACTTCAAAACCAAAACAGGACCCCTGAAGAATGGCTGGAGCCCAGTTTTCATGGAAGTCGGGGACCCTTGAAAGTGCCAGGGTGCAGATCAGTGGGATTTTGGGGTGAGCCAGGACACTGGCTGCAGCTCTTCCCTCATTCCTCTGGCTTCCTAAGGACTGTACCTGCAATGCTCCCAGACGAGGAGCTCTTCCTGGCAGACAGAAGCATCGCCTACCCCCATAGTCTGTCTCAGTGGCCACTGTCATAGTTGAAGCAGGGCCCCTGAATCTTCACTGAACTGACCCATTCTTCTGTCACTTGTAGTTACTCGCCATCAGCTGCTATGTTATGACTTTGCCTTATTTTCCTAAGCTTTTCTGTGTGATAGCTGGCATCTGCCTGAAATATTTGCAGCAATTTTTATTGTGCATTAATCTGTGCAGTCTGTAATGTTGCATTGTTTTTCCAAGGACTAAGCATGTGACCATAACTTGCATTGCTCTAAATAAATCCATCGCTGCTCAAGTTCAAGCCAACTTTAAATCTAAACTTGACCTCTCTATATTCAACTTCTGCCAACACCTCCTCCATCTTCTTGGGAACCAAATTTAAAATCAGACGGTTTTAACTGAAAGCGCCTCTCTACTTGCTAGCTGTGTGAATTCACCTCTCTGGATTCCCTATACTTGGTTTTCCTTTCCATTAAATGGGAGTAATAATCATTTCAGCCACTCTGGATGGGATGTGAGGATTCGGGGACATTTTGAATGAGAAAAAGTTTCTTTGAGTTCTGAGACATTTGTCCACAGGCCTGAAGAAGCAGAAAGCCATGCAGTAATCAGAAGCAGCCTAATGACTGAACTGCAGCCTGTGTTTTGTTTGCATCATGCATCACAGCGTCAAGCAGCTCTTATCAAACATTTCATTTGAATTTGACAATATCTTATGAGGTTTGGCGGCACCGTTCTCATTTTATAGATGAGAAAGTTATACTGCAGAGACAGATAAGAGACCTTGGAAGACTCAAAGCCTAGGGTATCTTCTGTGCTGCTTAAACTTTTACCTTGGGAACCTCACTAGAGCCCTGCAGCCTGACCCGGGACTCCTCCCTCACTGGCCTCCTCCTGGACCACAATCATCCAGCTGCACATTAGCATTGCATCTGTCACCTCATCTGCAAGTCCCTCACGCTTTGTCCTTCCCATTCATCTGCTCCAGCACCACAGCTGTTCCGTGGACAGGCCAAGTCCACTTACACCTCAGACTTCAGCAATAGGATCATCCCTGGCTGAAGCCCCTTCCCCTGTAGCCCACTTCGTCCCCTCATTTGCATTCATCCCTAAATATCACCTCCTCAGCAAAGCTGCCAGTGCCTGTGTCATATATTGACATATATATTGACTGTGCCAGCCATTCCTTCTCCTTTCTTTCCTTTACTTTCTTTCAAGGCATGTATTGCCACTGGCCCTCTACCTATCTGACATCTATCTGTCTATCATCTACCTATCCATCATTTATTATCTATCATCTCTCTGCTCAGAACCCAGCCTTGCCCTCACTAGAACACAAGAGCAGGGACTTTTCTCCACCTACTACCATGACTTCAGGGCCTTTAGGAGCATCTAGGAAAAGAAAGGGCTTGGTACACAGCAACAGCAAACAGTCCTGTGAATCCAGGGAAGGGATGTAACTGAGCATGGAGGAGATGCTCAGGAGACGTTTCCTGTCACCATTATTATAATTGCAGTCATGGTTCTTGCCACCACCACCACTGTAATCATTGGGATTAACCTTGATTTGGGCCCAGTACATTCAATGTTCTCTTAAAAACAAAACAAAACAAAACAAAAATCCAGAGAGGTGAATTGACCAGAATCCCAGACAAGTGTCTGGCACAGCTGGAACCAAAGCCATTCTCCTCTCTCCTAGCCATGATTCCTGCCTTCATGCCCCCTCCCTCTTTGCTGTGAGTGGAAGCAGAGCATCTGAATGTCACCATGAGCAGCCCTTCCCCATGTACCTCCCCACTCTGCTCACAGCAGGAGCAGCCACAGCTCTGCAGATTCTTTCCCCCAAGCCTGGCAGCAGACACTGCTTGTTGCCTGTCCAGCAGATGTTCCCTCTACTTCCCCTGTAACAGAATCTCCCTTGTGTGAGGACTGCCCAGCTCCCCGGATGAAGCATCCCTGACCAAAGCCAGTCACAGAAGCCTGGCTCCTCCTTGACCAATAATGCAATGAGAGAAAAGGACACCTCTGAAGCCCAGCGTCAACCCCTCCTCCCAGGTAGCAGGAAAGCCACCCCAAGAGATGCTCCTCTGGGAATTCCCTCTGCCCCTCCACTCAGGATACTGCTGTGTGCCCATGTGGTGCTTGGCTGTGGCCACCACCTTGCAACCACAGCTGCTCACAGAAGGAGACAGGGTCATGGACAGGCTCAATGTGCATGAAGAGGGACAGAGAGAAACCAGCTTGATATAGCCATCACTGGGCAGCTGGCCTGATCCAGAAGCTGTAGTGTGAGAGGATTATGTGGCTTGACAGTTCAGTCACTGTTAGTCTTGTGTTCCTTAGCTTGCTACCAAAAGCATCTTGACCCCACTCACTTACAACCCCATGCTTCCTCTAGCCTCAGCCCCTGTGGTTTGCCTGATTTTCTGTATATGTTTAGAAGACCAGTCTGCCCTGGTATAGTTGAGACAGGCATTGAGCCTACTTCTTCAATGTGGGTGACTCCGAGCCATATACAATACCCTAACTCTCCATCACCACTGTCCTTAAAAGAGGCTCCAGACTCCTGTACTCTCTGCCATCACTCAGCCATCCACACAGCCTGGCATCCATCTCAGACCCTTCCCAGCAGCCTTCATGCACTACCTTATGACACCTTGTGGGTGCTGAGCACTGGGCACACTGTAGGAGAGGCAGCTATGATCAAGACATGCACCAATCCTCACCTTCACGGAACTCACCTAGGTTGCTGTTGGCAGCTCTCAATCTTTCAGTCACACTATCAGATAGACAGGGCAGAAATTAGGATGCAATTCAAGACGACTACGATTTGAAGAGGACCACTATAGTCAAGGAGGTCTCACAGTGACTGAGGAATCTGTGTTCCCTGCAGTAATGCACTCATGACCCAGCAGCACTTAGGGGCAACCTAGGGTTGGGAGAATAGGAGGGAGCTGGGGTCATAACCTAGGAAACTTGACTCTAAACTGTATGCACCAGGCCCCTAAAGGACAACGTTGTGGGAGAATTCTCCTCCTCTCTTACCAAATGGTAAGATTCACCTGTCCCTTTTCACTCTGTGCTTTGAATGTGAAGGACAGGTAAGTATATTCCTTAACAATGGAGTCAGGGTCTTGATGGGTATTATGATATGAAGGTGGAAGTTGTGGAAAGATAGAAAAGGAGGGACAGAGGGAGATAGGAAGCAGGAGGAAAGGACAGATTGGGAGTGGGGGAGAGAAAATGAGGATAGGTACCTGGAGTTATGTTTTGATCTAAAATGTCCCCCAAGAAAGTCTAATGTGTGTGCAGAGGTGGAGGTTGGGAAGTGACCAGATCATGGATGCTGCCCTCACTGTGGACTTGATGAGATCACAATGTGACAACATTACTGGGAGGTGAAGGGTGGGGTCATGGTGGTGAGACTATGGGGACCAGCTTGACCACAACCCCATTCTGGATCTTGTCATGAGCTGAGCAGCCTTTCTCCAACACACCCTCTACCGTGGTGCTCCAGCCTTGCCACATGCCCAAAACAACTGGGCCAGCCACTCTAGACTGAAACCCCTGGGGCCATGAACCACAAACCTTTCTATTTAGGTTGTTATTCTTGGGTGTGTAGTCGCAGTACTGGAAAGTTGACTCAAACACATTGACCCAGAGATGCACAGACTCTATGGGAGGGAGAGAAAGGCCCAGCGGGGGAGGCTTTGAGAGTACTTTAATCCATCCTTCCTCTCAGCCTTCCTATTCCCCTGAAAGGACTTATGCATTCAATTATAACTATAAACAACAATCCCAAGCTATGACCCTAAGACTGCTCATCACTATAGGATCTGTCACCAGAGTGATTTCTTTTTATGACAAGGAGCCTAGTCACACCCAGGACAAAATTCCATTTGGGAAAGGAAATAAAACCTGCAGACCAGAATGTGGGGACCTTGTTGGGGGGCACAGAAGAAGTGAGTACCAGTAGGGAGAGCAACTCAGCCTGGGAATAAGCATGTAGCAAGCACATTGGTGCTTTAGACTACACCGTGTCATTCAGGCTTTAATGAGCAAACATTAAAGATGGAAGGACCCAGATCTTGCCCTAAAGAATTTTTGACAGGCCCATA
>NW_022900928.1:81697415-81704004 GCF_012274545.1 Fukomys damarensis
TATATAATGTATGTACATGATTAAAAAAGAGCTTATGCTAAACCTATAGACAATAATATGAGAAAATGACTTGATTCTTATTGGAGTCCTGAAAGCAAAAAGAAAAGAGGACACATTTCAAAAGGAGGTAGCACTGGATCTGGATCTTGAAGGGTGAGGAGAATGTTGAAGCCAGAGAGTTGATGTTGGGAGAGTCCTCCAGCCAGATCCCACAGACTCCCAGGAGGAAGAATGAGGCACCAGGCCAGGCTCACAAGACCACCGGAGCAGCAGGATCTCCCCATCTCAGTGGGTGCATCCGACGTGCTGGGGGCAATAGCAGACAGTATGAAGGGGAGGAAGCCTACTGAGCTACTGAGCCAGGTCTCACAGCAAAGGAGAGAAGTCAGGCACTGTGGACACCTTCCACCACACTCTCTGTGTTCCCCAGTAGCTCTCAAAGGAAATCTGTTTTGTTTTTGTTTTTTGGTGTTTTTTGGTTTTTTGTTTTTGTTTGTGGTGGTTTTTTTGTTTTTGTTTTTGTTTTTGTTTTTGTTTTTGTTTTTTTGGTAGTGGGGATCCAACTCAGGTCCTTGTGCTTTCTACGCAGGCGGCAGATCCACTGAGCTAAATCCCTGGCCCATCTCAGGGGAAATCTGGAATGGTACACCTGCAAAGAAAATCTCCTTCTCCCTTCTTTCACTTCACAGAGGCATTGTCTGATCCCAGGATGGTGACCTATCCCACACTCTAATGTGCATGTTTTTGCAGTACAAGTGGTGACCTCATGCAGGGACGCCACACTCATGTTGTTTCCCTGCAGGGAGAACAGCCAATCCCCTTGAGGAAGGACTCAGGACAGCAAGAGATGCGATAGGCCCTAGATCACTGGGGTGGAAGTTGGAGGGCCCAGGAAGGACAGGTGAGCTAAAGGGTTCAAGCTGAACATGGAAACAGGGTACCTTTTGAACCAAAGCATTCATAATTTGTTCCTGTCTGCTTTTCTCTGTTAGCTCCCCCAGACACAGCCAAGCAGCACACCTGGAGGTGGTCTCGGATGTAACTGGCAAAGATACCCTAAAGACCGAGTGAAAGGGCTGGGGATTTAGCTCAGTGGTTCGGTGGCCTGCCTTGCAAGCGCAAGGACTCGAGTTCAATCCCCGGTACCAAAAAAAAAGACCGAGTGAAAGGCAGTAGAAACAAGTATGCCCTCTGGTGTTGACTATGGATTTGCCATATTCTCAACTAAGAAGAGCAACATACTTATCCCTATGTGTCTCAATCCTGGCCTGAGGACAGCTGTCTCAGAATCGCCCAGAGGGGTCTGAGAAAAATGCAGCTTCAGGGCTCCACCCCAAGCTCTCCAACTAAATGAATCCAGGGGCAATCCAGGAAAGATGGAGAAGCTTGTGTCATCCCAAGCTCTAAAATGTGGCTGTAGGACATGGTCCCCAAATAAAGCCAAAGAGCCCTGGAACTGATTCACAGTGATGCTCCTTCTGTCTATACCTGCCCTGCCTGACCACCACACCACACTTTCTCTGGCTTCTCAGCCCATGACACATGCAAGTGGGAACTGAGCCTTTCTACTCTCCCCAAAGTCGCACCTGTCCCTTCAGCAGCCCAGCAGAGCACAGCATGACAGAATAGAAAGCTGACTGTCCTCCATTTGCCCAAACCCGGGGGCCACTTCGGCCTTAGCAGGGCAGGGGAGCTCACCCCACGGGAACACAAGGGCGGAGCTAGCTGCTAGTGGCTCTGGCACTGTTGCTCAGTGGAAAGTGAGCCATCAGCAGTCTGGGATTCCCCCCTCTGGTGGGGCACCACTGGACCCTCAGCATCATCTGCTGGCCACAGGCTGCCACAGCACCGCCTCCTGATCCAGCCGCAGGGGAGCCTTTGCCCACCCAGGCCTCATACAGGCTGGGCAAGCAACCTACCACTGAACCACACCTCAAGTCCTGACACTTTTATTTCTTCTAGGTATTTGTTTGTGTATCCCCCCATTATCTTTACAGGCCCCCATAATTCTCAGAGACTGAGTATTTCTCTATGGGGTGACTAGATCACCAGCTTATACTGCAAAAAGCTAAGGAGGGGGTTTTGAACGTGAGGAGTGACGACCAGCAGGAGTCCCGTTCTGGTGTGGAGGCCTTACCCTCTTCCTGGCCGTGACTCCCCCTGGCCACCCTGTAGGGAGGTGCGACCAGGGCCAGGCACACACTGCACTCTTGACCTTCACCAGGACTCCACCAAATCGGAGCATCAGGATTCCAGCCTGAGAGCTCTAAAGCCAGATTCTCCAGCCCTAGCAGCTATGCAACACTGCGTCCATGCACAAGCACTGGGGTGGGCACACCCACTTCACGCCACTCCCTTGAGAGACTCCTGCCGGGACCCACCAACAAGGTGTAACATGAACACACAAAAACAAGTGTCCTGGGAGGGTGGAGGAGGCCCCAGAAGGGAAGTGAGCGTGGGAGCAAGAGCAGCATGCACTCCGGACCTTCAGACTCGGCCGGACCGAGCGGCCAGACATTCTTTCCTCCCACAAATATTTATTAAAATCCTATACAGGCACCAAATGGAGGGGTTGTAGAAGCAGCAGGAACCAAGAGGGGCCTCCTGCCATCCAGGGATGCGTGCGCTAAAGGTGGAGACAACTCGGAAATTAAAGAAATAGGAGACTCTTCCCAGACAGCGGACTGCCGATCGGGTCTCACTAATCGGACTGCCTGGGTGGCAGCAGACCCGGCTGAGGTCGGGACTGGGCGGCAGTCACCGTCCCTGCACCCCGCGCTTCCTTCCCAGTTCTGGCTGGCTGCTGCGAAGTTTCCCAACTCCAAGGAGCAGCTGCCGTTTTCTCTCGCCTTTGTTTTCCCCCTCCAGGATGGAAAATGAATTTCGAGCATCGCTGCGGAGGCTGCCAAGTAATTGGAAAACATGTCGAACAATGTGTCTGGTTGCTTTGCGGAGGCGGAGTACCTTCGCTTCTCCAGGTTTCCTCTGCGCTCCGGGAGAGCGCTCCCTAGGTCTCCGGGTCCCCGCCCATGCTGGGAAGGGGGGCGTTGGCGGGGTCTTGGGCACGTGTTTAAAATAGGTCGTGTTTCAGAGCCCCAGAGAGTGCTACCCACAGAAAGGAAAGAGTCCTGGTGTGTATGCGCTGCACCCCAGCAAGACACAGCCCGGGCAGCCTAGCTGGTGCCTCTTGTGGACCTCACTGCCCTGTACCCACGCGGCCCCCTGACATTGCCTCTGACCTTAGAGGGTTTAGATCCCAGGCCCCTCCCTTCTGTCTCCACTTCCGCTCCACCTCCGGCCCCTCCTCAGCCACCTGCCCTTGCCCACCTTCCACCCCACCCCCACCCCCTGCCCACCTGCCCTGGGCAGAGCAAGGCCCCTGTTCCTGGCCTTTGTACGTGCTGCTTTGGCTGGTGCCCAACCTCTAGGATGGCCTGGAGCCCTTCCCCACCTGGCAGCGGACACCTCAGAACACTGGCTCTGTCTTCCCTTTGGGAGTCCCCACCACAGTATGGTTCAGGAGAGCGCATCTGCCTTTAAATTTCCCCTCGGATCCCATTCTGCAGACTCTCTCTGGAGACACCTGCTGGAAGCTTGTGAATAAACCCTCCCTATCTGCACTGGCGCTCTGCCTTCTGATAGGCCTAGGTCCCTGTCTCTGCCTAGAATTAATGAGATCTCATTAGGAAATGACACATCCCTGGATAGCCAGGACAGGCCAATGGCTCCCATCACAGCCACCAGGACCACCCCAAGAAGACACTGGGGAAAACCTCTACTTGCTGCCAGCCTGGACCGGCTCCTGCCCACCTGCCACATCTCCACACCCTCCCCTGGCGGAAGGATCCATGACCCACGATGCCTTTATTAGCTCTTTCAGCTCCATTTAACTACACAAATGGCTTGGTCACAGCTGACTGGTCCCAAATTTGCCAGTGATTTTCTTTTAATTTACCGTGGCTCAGTCCCCTGTAATACAGGTAGAGGAGGCATATTTGTTCCCAAACTCCCCTCCTGGGGTTAATCGTGCACAGAACAAAACTCCATTTGAGCTACTTAATGATTTCATTTCCACCCTAGGTTTGAAGGCACTGTGGCTCTAATACTAATGTAGGTCCCTTTCTCCCTAAACTCCAGATGTTGGTGTGTGGGAGAGGGCGGGAGCTTGTCCCTCTTCATCCGTGTCCTGCCAGGCACATCTACCAACCGTAGTCCCTTTCATGTCCTCTGTGGGATGTTCCCATTGTCCTGGGTGCATCTCTGTTCCCTGGGGAGTCATGCCTGTCTGGTGGGGTTATTTTCACACCCACCCTAGACTCTGGATGTCCTTTTCAGACCCTTCTCCTGCTATCTTCCTCCTCCAGCCTCCCTCTCCTGTGCGCTAGACATTGAGAGCCAGGCCTAGTCCCCCAGACACCCCACCACCTTCCTATCTGGATGCTCCCTGAGCTTTGGGGTCCCCTTCATTGTCAGGGTCTTGAAATATCTCAGAAGTCTGCTTGAAGTCACCTTCTCCAGCTACCTGTCGGTTCTTTTCCTCTCCGGCAGAGAGAATCTGCCCTGCTTATCACTCTCTGTCACTGACACTCTTGGCTTCTTTGCACACAGTGACTTACTGTGGGCACAGCAACCCCTCCAGCATGCCCAGCTCCCTGAGGATGTGAGGAAACTTCCTTCACCTGGATGCTCCACACGCTGCCATGGTGCTGGGTTGTGAATGATTGAACGATTGACCCCTATGTTGTTTCATGTGTGTGGATGTGAACTGTGTTCATAATAAACTGAGATGCTGGAAGGTATTCCATCTGTGTCCCAAATGGTGCTGAAATCTGTCCCAGGCCCTGGCCTGAAGCTGACTCCAAGGGAACGCCAGGTCACCTTCATTCAGAAAATGTGGTTTGCGTGGGCTTGGCGCCATCTGGTGGTGTGGAGCAAGGCAGCCTCTCCAGGCAGGATGAATTGGAGAAGGGGTTCTGCTGGGGCGGGATCCACGCTGGCCCTTCCCACCTGCTTGCAGCCTCACGCAGAGGACCTCTACCCTACCTCTACCCTCTGCATATCCCCAAACTGCCTCCACAACTCCTGTAGCTGGCACAGCCGAGGGTCCACCGGAACTGGGACATCCTGCCGCGCCCCATTGGGACATAAATCGATCTGATTTCGTTGCTAAGGCCGGATGACCAGGTCATGCCCCAGGGCCCTGGTCCTTCCCTCTCCACAGGTCACCAACCAGGTCTCAAACCCACCCTCTGCCTGCCGTTCACCTTTTGAATTCTCGTTTTCCTCTTCTCCTCTGCCTGCCTGCCCCATTAGAGGGAGAACTGGCAAAGCCGGCAAGGATGAAATGGTGAAAGCCCGCTGTGTAAGGCAGTGGAGAGAACAGCTCTACTCTGCCCCTTTTCCCTTCCTTTGATGTGTTGACCAAGAAATCTCTTCGGCCAGGTAGCTGCACCATCTGAAAGCAAGTCCTGGCTAAGCTGGGAATGGAATGACCATGTTCTGCAGGGAAAACACCTTCCCTGAACTTCTGGTTCCATGTCTGTAAAATAAACATTAGGTCAGCTTCCGGTCGGTGTAAAAAATAACTGAGAAAAGGAAGATCATTTTACTTTGGCACACAGTTTCAGAGGTATCAGTCCATGGTCGGGTGGCTCCATTGCTAGGGGCCAGAGGCAGACTCATGATGACCCGAGAGTGTGGTGAGGGAAAGTGGCTCTTCTCAAGGCCGCCAGGAAGCAGAGCAAGAAGGGGAGGAGGAGCCTGAGCCAAGGGCTTCCTCCGCCTGCTGGTCTTACTTCTGGGCCCCTGGCCTGTTGGATGGTGCCATCCACTGTCAGAGCAGGTGCCACCTCATTGTCCCCCTGCCAGCGGTCTCTGGACACACCTAGAAGTGTGTTCACAGACACACTCAGAAGCGAGCTTTACTAACTTCCTAGGTGTTCCTCAATCTACTCTAGTTGACAATGAAAATAAACTATCACAGAAATGATGATTTTTTCTTTTTATTCAGTTTATTGGTACAATCTAGGTATACAGTACAGTTACATTCATTATTGGGATCCTGTACCTTTACATAATAGGTCTTGATTCTCACTTTTTCCCCTTGTCCCTGCCCTCACTTCACCCCCTCCTCCCCTCCCTATTTACAAACCCTTCATTTCCACTTTTTCAGGTTCTCATATTTTCTCCTCTCCCTTATTACCGTTCCCCCACCCTTCCCACTTTCCCTACACCTTTAGCCCTTTACTTCCTATTTCACATTATTAATTATCTCATTAGGATCCTGTGTACTACTATAGTTTTTCACACCAGAGAAACTATTCGGTATTTCAGTTAAAGAAATCTCTGTATGAACATTAAAAATAGGGAATCCTAAAATAAAACTAAAGAGGAAAGTAAAAGAGAAAAGGCAGTGATGTAAGATTAAAATAATCCTTAATTCTGAAGATGAAAATGGTCCCTTAATATATTTAAATTGCTTCTTGCTCTTGTAGTTTTATCTTATTCTTTTTTTCATTATTTAGAGAATACTTTATTAGTTTCTGTAATCAAACCCCCGTAGATATGACCTTACATATTTAATACAGTG
>NW_022900928.1:81704264-81704768 GCF_012274545.1 Fukomys damarensis
AGACTAATAATAGTATGTTATGCATCGATAGCAGCAAAAGCTTTTCCAGGTTCTGCAGTCATCTGAACAAAATTATAGACATTCAGCACATTCCATTAAAAAAAATACAAACAAAGAAAAGAATAATATCCAGAAAAACAGCAAAGTTCTGTTGCTGTTGTGGTACCTGGCACCATTTTTTTTTTATTAGCATCTTAATCATCATCTGGAAAGAGAACATTCTAGAGTAATATCATTAAATATAGCTCTGATAAAGCACGGTCACTACTATGTATCATAAAGCAGGTACAAGATATTTTACTTTCACATAGGTATGATACAGTACCGTCCTACCTCAATTATACTAGAATCAGTTTTGGTTTGAAATTTGCTTTGTCTGCAAATAAGATCGCTACCCCTGCTTTTTACTGGGCTCCTGTCACATGGAGAATTGTTTTCCATCCTTTCACTTTCAGTCTATGGGCTTATTTTTGCACTAGGTGTGTTTCTTGTATACAACATATT
>NW_022900928.1:81704820-81719088 GCF_012274545.1 Fukomys damarensis
TGGTTATAACTGATATGTACTGACTTATTGACATATTATTGGCCTTTTGTTGACTCTTTTTACTTTTTCACCTTCTCCTTTTAATTTCTTGCCTTGCCTATTTGATTTGCTCTGTTGGGCCTCATGGTGTTGCTGCCTTCATTGTCTTTTTCTAGGATCTTGTTTAGAATTCCTTGTAGTGCTGGTTTGGTATTCATGTAGTTTCTCAGGTGTTCTTTGTAGTGGAAGTGTCTTATTTCCCATCCATTTTGAAAGAGAGTTTTGCAGGATACATCAGTCTAGGTTGGAGGTTGTTCTCTTTTATTACTTGAAATATCTCATTCCAGGCTCTCCTTGCTGTAAGGGTTTATGTTGAAAAGTCTGCTGTGATTCTGATGAGCTTTCCTTTGCATGTGATTTGTTTCTTTTACTGCTTGTAGTATTTTGTTCTTCTGTTGGGTTTCTGGGATCTTGATTATTATATGTCTAGGTGTAGAATTTTTTTTATTGTGGCTAGTTGGGGTCCTATATGCCTCAGTTATCTGACTGTCAAATTCTTCCCCTCTGTTTGGGAAGTTTTCTGTCATTAATTCTGCCAACAGCTTTTTAAAGTCATTTGTATTTTCTCCTGCTACTTCATGTATTCCTATCAGTCTTATGTTATTCTTCTTTGCATCATCTAGGAGTTGTTGGATCGATTTCTCATGATCCCCTACTGTTTTTAAGAGACCTCTCTTTTCATGGTCACTGACTGCAATCTTATCTTCTATATCTGAGAGTCTTATCTTCGCATTCTTTTATTCTGTTGCATACACTTTCTATGGAGTGTTTAGTCTCCTGGATATCTGTTTGAATCTGTTTTATGGACTCTATTTCTTTCCTATGTTGGGTGTTTATTTTTTCCATTTCTTTCTTATGCTGGGCCTTCATGGCTTTTATCATGGTCCTGAGCTCCTCTATTTTTTTGTCAGTTTCTGCTCTAGAGTCTCAAATCACGACTTCCATTTTGCTCACTATCTCTATGCTTATCTGGGACATTATTTCTGTTTTGAATTTTTCTAGAGCCTGATTGATCTGTTTTGTTACTTCCTGTGCTTTGAGTTCAGGGTGTCCTGGTGGTTCACTATCGGCCTTTTCATCCTCATTTGCCCTACTGTTTGCCATTGGTGAACTGGAAGTCTGTCTTTGTGTCTTCCTTAAGTGTTTTCTCATTTTTATTTTTGTTGTTGGGCTGTCCTTGGTTTAATCTCTGGGTTATCACCCAAATCTTCCTGATATAGTTGTGCCCTAGCTTCTAGGTGGTCTCTAATGACCCACAGACATTCTCATCTTCATAACATCAGAGAAAACAGCTCATCAAATCAACCACACTCCTTTATCCCAACTGATACAATCAGCAACACATTAAGATCAAGCACAACTTGGAAACTGTGGTAATCACTAGTCTATCACCCTTAAACCATTTGAATTAAATTGAAATCAAGAAGCAGTCCAGAACATGCCTGCAGTGAACAAACTTTTCAATACAGTATATTTACAAGACAGAGCTAGGACTCAAGACCCCTGATCTCAGTTAACTGATGGCTGAACCCCATGATGCAGACTGACCTCGGGATTCAAGGCCCAGATTGAGTTCCCTAAACTTCTGAATGGTTGAACTCCACACTGTTCTACTACAGGTTTACCACGCCCTTCCTTTAAAGATGTTCAAAGTTGGGAACTCAGAAAAATACTCTTTATGACCACCTCTGCCTCTGCAGAGTGGGTCTAAAGACTGGCACAATCAGGAGGTCTGAGAGTGGGGGGGGGTAAGGGGAGTTATGGGGGTTCAGGGGCCCCTGCGTGGCTACCTTCTTGGTGCTGGAGCAATGGCTGCTCCAGGTGGGAGAGGGAGTGGCTCTCCTTCCTGCTGTAGAACGGGGCCCAGGCTACCTTCCTGGTGCTGGAGCAATGACGGCTCCAAAATGATTTTTAAATAAAAGCAAATCTCTACTTTCTTCTCTGATTAGGGTGGTTCTCAATATATACAGTACTTATAGTAATGAGAATTTTGAGATAAATTATTAGTTTTTAATTGAGTTTATTGGTGCTTTTAAATTATACAGTACAGTTACATTCATCATTGGGATCTTGTACCTTTACATGACAGATCTTGGTTCCCTTTTTTTCCCATACCCCTGCCCTCCCTTCACTCCCTGCACCCTCTCCTATTTACAAAGACTTAGTTTCCATTTCTCGTATTTTTTCTTTTCCTTTCTTTCCTTTCCCTTACCACTTCCCCTACACTGTTAGCCCTTTTCTTCTTATTTTAAATTATTAGTTTTTTAAATGTATTTCCCTCTGACAAAATTAAATTCCCATTGGGGCAATGACTGGCTGGGTCTTATTTACTGCTGTATTCCCAGGGCCTAGCCTAGGGTCCACACATGGTATAGCACATGGTTGAAAAAGAAAAGTTTAGTGCCGGGCGTCGTGGCTCACGCCTGTAATCCCAGCACTCGGGAGACTGAGGCAGGAGGATCGCTGTGAGTTCGAGCCTACCCTGGGCTACATAGTGAGTTCCAGGTCAGTCTCAACTACATAGTGAGACCCTGTCTCAAAAAACCAAAAAAAAAAGAAAGAAAGAAAATGAAAAGAAAAGTTTAGAGTTCTAACATTGCCCACTGATCAATGCAACTTTGGTTAGGACTCAGCCTCCTTAGTCTTATGCTTTTTCCTCTCCACCGGCTGCTTGGATTAAACACTTAGATACATTTAAAGTGCTCAGGCAGGACCAGGCACCCATAGTGTGTGCTCAGTAAACATTAGCTCCTTTCTAGCAGATGCTCAACATACTTGAATGAGACTTCCAGTTTCTCATTTGATTTGGAAAGAGCTAGGAAGTCATTGCTCCCATCTTCATAATATAAAAAAATAAAAAAGCTGAATAAACTGAAACAGATCTTCTTGGAATCATCACAGATTGAATTCACAGGGAAAACAGCCAACCTGAAAACTGGAGAGACAGACAGGTGGCTACAGAGAGTTGCAATTTCTTGGAGCAGAAGTGTGAGAGATAAACCTCCTGGGAAGGCACAGCCAGGGTTGGAAACCCTAACCTGTGACAGCCACCTGCCTAGAGGCTGGGTGTGGACAAGCGTGGTGTTAGAAAGTCCAAGAACTCGGCTGTGGGGCCCACAGTCATAAGTGCCACCACCAGGAGCCCTCCATAGTCCTCACAGTGGATACTGAAGAAAATGCCCCTCTTGCTTCCAAGTTAGAGGGGAAGCAGCCATGTTTAATTATGCACAGAGCATTTTGTTCTTCTAAGTAGAAGTCTACCCTCAAGGGAGACTGTTTCTCCAGAACCTTCCAAAAGAAAAGGGAAATACTCTACCCCAGTCTGTCCTCTCTAATGTTCCTGTCTTTGCTGGGGCTAGCAAGAGTGGGGAGAGCTGAGAAGCCCTTGGGAAAGTCACATCCAAGGATGCAGGCTCAGTGAATACTGAGACCTAATTCTGGGACCGTGGAATATTCACCTTTCTCACTTGCATTGCTACAAAAATAGGGCTGTTGTCTAATAACAGCAGAGGATTGCAGCAAAAAGAATGCAATCCTCAGACTCTGTGGAGTCTCTAGGGAAATCCAAAGGTAACAGAGGAGCAGGAACAAGGTCATCAGAGGAAATCTTAGCTTACAGCTACAGCTACAGCAAACAGTACACAAAGCCTGTCCTAGCCAGGTAAACATAAAGCATCCCACTAAAGGCCTATAGTCTTCAGTTCCTTTACCTGGTTCATTATATCAGCCTTTAACACACACACACACACACACACACACACACACACACACACACAAATTTACAAAGCATGCTAAAAGATAACACAGCAAAGCCAGCATCAAAACAGGATCCAGTTACAGCATATGGGCTAGAACAATCCAAATGGGAATTTAAAAGTACTATGATAAATACACCAAGGGTCCTAAGGGAAAAGGTGGACAATGTCCAAGAGCAGATGGTAACATAAACATTGAGCTGGAACCTCTAACAGAAAAATCTAAATGAAATGTCAGAAATAAAAAATACTGGGCTGGGGATTTATCTCAGTGGTGCCACCAGCTGATTCACAAGCACAAGAACCCAAGTTCGAACCCCAGTACCAAAGAGAAAGAAATGAAAAATACTATGCTGAGATGAAGCCTGTCCTTTAGGAACATCAGAGGACTGGACAAGGCTGAGCAAAGAGTCAGTGAGCTCTGAGAAGTAATCATAGAAGCAGGGGGGCATAGCTCAGTGGTAGAACATGTGCTTAGCATGCATAAGGCTCTGGGTTCAATCCTAAGACTGAAAAAAAAAGACACCAAACTAAAAACAAAGTGAAAAAAAGTAGAACAGAATTTTGTAGCACAGTGGGCCAGTTTCAAAAGATGAAACATATATGTAGTGGGAGTATCAGAAGGACAATACAGAGATAAAAGGGCACAGAAATATCCAAAGCACAGCTGAGAATTTTCTAAAATTTAAGACAGTTACCAAACAACAGATCCAGCAATCTATGACCAGTCATATCATTCAAGTTGCAGAAACTCAAAGACCAAAAAAAAAAAAAAAAAAAAAAAAAAAAAAAAAAAAAAAAAAAAAAAAAAGTCTTAAAAGAAGCCAGAGTAGAAAAACAAAAAATCTTTAGAAGAGCAAGGATAAGAATTACAATTTCTCAGAAACCATGCGAATAAGAACAGAGTGGAGTGAAAGAAAATATTTCCAATTCAGAATTCCATATCCCCTAAAATTATGCCTCAAAAGTAAAAAAAAAAAAAATAGGGATGTTCTCCAACAAAAAAATTTAGGGTAACTGCCACAAGTACATGTATACTTCAGAGAGAAGGAAAAGGGTATGGCCCAAAACTCTAGTCTACAAAAAGTAAGGCACTGAAAAAGGAACAAGTGGAGGTAAGACAAATACATAAAGCAAATCAACACAGTTCTCCAGGAAGTCCTCTTGCATTGCCCACAACAGCATCCCTCCTAAGGATCCAGGAACACCAGCACTGCCTTCATCACATAGTGCTAGAACGGCCTGTCATCTACCCCATAGGCTACCAGCCCTGTGTACCAGGCTGGCAAGGCACTCAGTATTACAGGAAAAATGGGAGGGACGGAGGAGGGGTGGCATCTGCACTGACACAGGGGCAAGTTGCTAAATAGTGCGTCTTTTTATTAGCAGTTCAGCAAAGGATTCCAGGGCTGCCTCTGTAGCAGCACAGGGCTCACCCACTGGCGTCTCTGTGCCCAGGTCTGGGAACCTTCAGGTCAAGCTGGAGGCGGACTTTTCTCTGACATAGGCTGCTCCTTGACCTTGAAGGTTTCAACCTGGGGAGCAGAGAAGTGCCCAGGGAACACATCACAGAGCTGTGATGCTTCCCTCTCAGCCTACCATTCTCCATGTGCACGGAGCACGGTCTAGACAGCAGAAGACCCATGAAAGGAAAGTCAGGGCTGTGTTAGAACCTGGGATTGAAGCCTGGCTCTGCTCCTCCCCACCTCAGCAGCCCTTCCTCATCTCTGGGATATCGGCAAACAGGTGATGTCATTTACCATGTGCTAGACACCACCCCAAGACCATCCAAGGTGGACACTCCTGTTGTAGATAAAGACATGATACACACAGACATGAGGTAACCTGCCAGGTGCAGCTGTAGAGCCATGCCTGCTCCTTGGGCCTAGCCTCCGCCACCTATATAATGGTTGATTGTGAGCAAAGTTGCTTGTGCAGAAGCTGGTATAGAGGAAGTGCTTGATAAATGTTAGCATCACATCTCTATGGTCCTCTTTAGAGGCCAGTTATATGTAAATCGCACCTTTTACCTCCACAGTAGCCAACACCACCTCTCACATAGCAGGGTGGGCAACAGCTCAGCCTTCCACCAACCCAGAACCACATAGAGCACCACTGTTTATGACCCAAAGACATGAACATCCCCAGTGAATGGGTTCCAGCCTTTATCCAATCTCACTCCTGCCACTGTGATCCTGTGACTCAAAGTGAGGTCCATACAGTACTAGCAGCTCAGGAACTGTCAGAAAGGCAGACTTCTGGGTACCTCCGCAGCCTGTTAATCATGAGCTCCTGGGCCTACGATCCACCGAAAGGCACCAGTATCTGTGCCACCATTAAACAGTCAGAGAGGCCAACTGTAAGCCCTTATACAAATTTAAGGGATATGCTGCCAAAGCCTGAGGTAGCTGCCTCTTCTCCTGCTGCCCTGGCAACAAGCACAGGCCTCTCACTGACAAGGAAAGGATAAGCCTTAACCAGTTCCCATCCCAGCACTGCTTCTCACTGCCTTGGATGACCATCCTCTTGGCCCAAGCCTTCACCTGCTGGCTCTCTCACCTGTTGTTCTTAACAGTTTGTGAAGGAAGATCTGAAGCTTGAGTCCTGAGCTGAGTCACAGGTAAGATGGGATAAGCTACAGGGGATAGTAGAGAGGTCCAGGTTGGGAGAGGCTGCCAGGCGGCAGAACCCACCCATATCACACACCCAACCACATCTCGGAGGCAGGGGCTGGAATGGGCCACTCACACATGAATTATCACCACACTCAGACCTGTCAGGGGTCCTAGGAGGAAGCCCTCATCCCAGAGCCCTTCTATGCGTTGGCAGACACTGAGGGAGGCACAGGAGAGAGGACAGCAGCCCTGGGAACTGCTCACCCCTGCATGTGTGTGGTGCATGTTTCTTGGGATTGGATATGGACCCTTCACACTAAACTACATTCCCAGCACTCTCTATTTTTTATTTTGAGACAGGGTCATGCTAAATTGCCCAGGCTGGGCTCAAACTTGCTATCCTCCTGCCTTGGGTTCACAGAGGGCAGTGCCACTCCCCACAGCTTAGCCCTGATCTCGATGTTTGAAGGAACACCAAACAGAACATTGCTGGTGCAGACCCAGCAGCCACACTGCACAGGCCCAGTGGGAGCCAGGTTATTGCCCAGTAACTCACCTTCGTCTCACCTGCTCTATCCGATCTTGCATGACCTCGCCCATCACCTCACTTGGCACTTGGAAGATGCGGGTGTGGCTGAAAAATGCCATTCAGACGTATAGGTGCTGAGTCTCCTTCAGATGAGGTAGAACAAAACTAGCAGAATCAGGATGCCCCTCACTGTGACCACGGGAGCTGGTCCCTGCTCCTCTCATGAAAGGCTGTTTCACTAATGGGTAACCTGCCCTGAGCAGGCAGCTAGTGGTCCCGGAGAGTTAGGGAAATGGGCAGCACTCACTTTTACCAATGTCCAAAGGTCAGTGGCCTAGGAATTTTCCCTTAGGATGTCCTCCCTTAACTTTATGATCTGCTCTCATGTTTGCTGTCCTGCCATATTCTCTGGTTGCTTTAGAGAAGCATCTAAAAATTTTATTTCAAACAAGCTACAGGCACCTCCTGGCTGTTGTTTCTGCTTTATTTTGCCATGGCTGATTTGCTTTCTGCTCTCTGGTCCACTTTACATACTTTTCAATTCTATGTTCTGCCCTCCCTCAGGCCACCATCCTGTCCTCTGAATGCCCATGGCTGTGTCCACTGATACTTTCTTTCCCAGACAGGAAGAGAAGAGAGGCCTTGGAGCAGAAAGGGCACAGGGTTCTGTCCTCCAAAGCTCCTGCCTTGGGCCCTGTGTCTTGGTAGTGCCCTGCTCAGGAGCCAGTCCAAGCAAACAGTCTGCATGAAAGGGACCTTTCGTGAGAATTCAGCAGCAGTGCCCATCCCGTGTGACCCAGTTCTCAAAAACTTCTCAAAACTTGTTCATTTTCACATGCCTTGTCCATGTAGCTTACTCTAACTCTTTGAAATCGGGGGCTATATCTTGTTTTTTCTCTCCTGCTTCTTCCAAGAGAGTAATACTGGTAGATGACCAGTACTCATCTACCAAAAGGGTGCTATCAGTGCCATTTCACCAAAAGATACGGGATCTCTGACTGTGTCCTTACTAAAAGTAAGAGGAGAGGTTGTTACTTTAAAATCTCCAAAGAAAATCCAGAGTGCAAAAATTACTATGCTTAGATAATTGACTGGTTCCTAAAAACCTGTCTCAAAAGCTTCACCTAGTTGAACTATACAGCCAAGATTTAAAAAAATATTGAGAGATGACATGCATATTAACCTAGCCAAGGAACGTGACAGAGTTTCATACACAGCCACCTCAGATGAGGAAAATCCAGATTACGATCAACATTATTAACTTAAGGAGCCTGGCAACTTGATCCCAGGAAGGTCTCTGATTCCACCGTTATCGATCCCGCCCTGTAAGTAAGGACTGCACCTTGAATGTGCCTAAAATTTGGACTAGAAAAGATTAACCAGCAATGACCCAATATCTTGAACTATATCTCTTGAGAAACAGCCTCAAGAGAAAAGAGTAAAACCAAGTAGGGTGAAGGAAAACAAAAAGATGGGAGATGAGAGGACCTTGGTACAGTTTTGCATGAACTATTTAAACCCAGTCCCCCTAGCACCAGAACTCAGGAGCCAGAAAGGAAATGGGAAGCCTCCACCCAGCACAAAGGCAACTCCAGGCCCAGCTCACTCTGCCTGAAGACAGCGTCTTCAGATCCCAGAGAAATACTGGCAGGTGTGGACTGTGGCTTACAGGAGAGCTGGAAGCCCCCAAAGCCACCATCATGTGGCTCTCACAGAATTCTAGCTTTGGGAGCTGGAAACTGCCACACACCTAGCTGCAGATGAGGGCAAGCTTTTGCATTTTAAGAGCTTATTTTCTTGTAAGCTCTTTAAAGTGCAGTCATTTCTGAACAATTCAAGTACAAAAATAAGGGAATTCTGAAATATCAGAAGTGCTTAAGAAACGTAGAGCAAACCCAATTTCCCAAGCCCTTAAGACATTTTCAATGCAAGAATGAGCTGGGCTTTCAAGATAGCAAAATATTCCCTTAAGACCCCAAAGAAAGGCCAAGAAATTTCTCAGCCAAAGGAGACTGCATCTGGAGAGAAGAGGAGCCATAGGTTTGTGTTGGCTGAGGTCTATGGAGAGAGGGGCCTGTGTCTTTTCATAGGCCTCCCCCTCCTATGCTCAGGGCAAAGAGGTGTACCTCCATCTTATGAACTGGATTCTTGTTCTCTCCTCCAGGATCTCTTGGCTTGGGTTTGCACATAAATCAGCCTTTGAGAGTTGCTGTTTCACCTAGGAAATGAGGCAGGAATCCATGTGACTATTGGCCACTGTGGATGTGCCCCTGCCCCACCTCACAACAGCGGTGGGATGAGCCCTTGTTCAGCACCCTCAATGGGCCACCCTGCCTCTCCCCACACCCTAAGTTCCAGGGCAATTGTCTCAAACTCAGTTACCACATCTCTGGTCACATGTATGTCTTGGCCATGAGTGGGAGAGGAGTTGGTGGACATCTTCTCCTTAATGCTCTCGGAAGCCTCTTCTTCTGTCTGAAAGTGAGTAATTCCTTCTATGTCATTTGTCCTCCTCTCCTCCTTTGCCTTCTCCACAACACACATGCCACGTGTCTGTACACACATCCTCCATATCTCCCAGACCCTGCACTGAATTCTTCCATTGTTTCTTTTTGGTGAAGTCCAGCGAGCTCCCCAAGTCTCTGAACCTATCCCAAGGTATTTCTGAGACATTCTTGAACTGAAATCCCTCCATCAGGAGGCTTGGGAAGCCAGGCCAGTGAACAGTGATGCTGATAGAATAACACTATATAATAAGACAGGCCCTTGCCTTACCTCCATTTTTTTCCCCACAGAATGTTTATTCCAGAAGTGTATCAGTTTGTGCAGCTAGGCAGCTCCTGTTCAATGTATCAAAATGTTCTGTAACTATTTGAACTTCCTGCCGGCTCAGGAATATTCTGTTAGCTCTGCCCCTTTCAGGAATGTTCTATAACTCCACTACCTTGCTTCTGTGAGCATGCTTGCCCTCTATGCCTTCTAGGAATGTTCTGTAACTCCGCCCCACCCCCGTTTTAGTGAGCATGCTCCCCTCTCTGTAGATCCCTATATAAGGAGGCTCTCATTTCTGTTGAGGAGCTCAGACTTTGAGTATGAACTCCTCTGAGCGCCCTGGCATAAAAAAAGGTCATTCTTTGAGTGACTATCAGATTCTCGAGTCTTCAAACTGTGATAGCCATGACCCGGAGCTTTAACACTTAGCGGTGTCTCAGAGCTGTGACACTTGTCTGTGACACTGAGCTGTAACACTAGGCTATAGCGCTGAGCTGTTCTGATTTGTGACAACAATGTTAATGCATCCCTTACCTGGACAAGAGTCCCAGGGTCCCCTGGGACTCAACAGTAGACAGAGTTCCCTGGCTGTACAGAGAGAAGAGTCGAGATCCCCAACCTACATGAGATCAATTGTCTAGAGTTTGGGGTATCTGAGTCAGAGAAGAACCTTACTCACTTTTTTCAACCAATGCTCTACAACAGATACAGCCTCACTTTCCACAACTTCAATGTCCTGGAACAAATTGGTAAGTTAATGACCTTAAGAAAGCTAGAAACCCAGCTCTCCCTACCCACAGTGCTCTCATCAGAATTTAGATATTGTAAGATCTCTCTAAAGTGCAGTAAGGTGCACAGAGGGAAAAGATAGGTGAGAAACTATTCCATGTAGCTATCAATTCTGCTTACCGAGCTAGTCTTTGGTGGGAAGGGGAATCCTACACCTTTCCGGGCAAGAATGTACACAATCCATGTTGTAATTATCATCTTCGAATTTATACCAGCCCTTCTTCTTGGCCTCCTTCCATTGAAGCTGCCTGAGAACTCTATGGATCAGGGAGGACAGTGAAGGGAGGTGTGTCCTGATTGGCTGACCAGTGATGATGTGACAATGACCTCCCTTAACCTCCAGGGTCAAAGAAGAGATGGAAAAGAAAGGTCCAGAGGTTTCTGCCTTAGTGTTGATCTTGGCTTGGAAGTAGAGAGGGCAGGAAGTAAGGATAAGCTACTGCAATATGTGCCCAAGTAAGGCACAAAGGGGACGCCATCCAAATTATAGAGAATCTCAAGGCAGGAGCAGAAGGTGAAGTTGATGGCTGGCCACCTGGTCCAGAACAATGCTGAAGCAAAACAAGAATTGTACAAATCAAAAGAATAAATTTGTGGCAAACTTATCTGAACCCTCATTCAAAACAATGTCAGAGATATTTCCTGTTGTTATTATCACATACAGCGGAGGAAAAGAGCTTGTTGTCCACCCAGAAAAAACATCAGAGATTGGGAGGCAAATTCTCAACTGAGGTATATTCTTTATTTTTGTCTACTTTGTCTGCATAAGTGATTCAAATCATTAAAAAGTAATATAGGGCTGGGGATTTAGCTCAGCAGCACAGTGCCTGCCTTGCAACACAAGGTCCTGAGTTCAATCCCTGGTACCAAAAAAAAAAAAGTAATATAAACAATAAGAAATATGGGCAAACAGTGAGAATGCCCCTTCTTTAAAATATGTTTCTTGATTATTCTACTTTTGTTCATGCTTGGTGAAAGAAGAGTAAGGTGAAAACAAGAAGAGGATTGTACTGTGGCTTCAAAATTGGGGGCAAAAATAAAAACCTGAAAGGGACTCAAGTAACTGCTTTTTCCAGCTCAGACTGATTACAAGAAAATTCAGAGAAGCTCAAAATAACCTAACAGAACCTAAGCAAAGGTCCAGCTGCCCTCAAAAGCAGTTACAGCACAACTCACCTGAATCAGAGACCTGAAACTGTACTCAAGGTCTCAGAAGTTTATGGTCCTGTCTCTACACTAGCTCATCACTAGCTGATCTGATCCTGGTTTCTTTGTCTTAAAAAGAAAAAGACAGGATTGTGTCTCTAGTTTTCTGCCAGCTCTGATAGTCTATAAATGTTTCCATTCTCATTTTTCTCAGGATGATAGAAAACCTTTATCTCTCCAGTTTTCTTAATATAACATATGTCTCCTCACTTTTCTCCATCTCCATTTTGTATCTTTTCTGGTTTGGGACTGGGCTGAGAGCTGAGGCAACAAACTCCCAGATTAAAGAAGTTTATTTCTCACTTTCAGAAGTGCTAATGTAGGGTGGTTGTCCCTCCACCGAAGCTGTGGTCCATGAGGTGACTCGGAGATCTAGAAAACTTCCATCCTGCAGCTCTGTCCTTCTCGGGATGTAGCCTCCAAGATCCCCAGAGCAGGGACAGGGAGCCATGGAGAGCCAATGCAGTCTTTCCAGGTTTCAGCTGAAATGCTGCTGTTCAAAGCCTTTGGGCCCATCCTAGTCACATGGCCCCAGGCTAACTCTAAGGGGAAAATTATGCAATGGCAGATAAAATGATTTGTCAAGCTCTCTGTGTCTGCTACTATCCCTTATAAGTTATGTGTCCATCCTTACTGAAAGTTTTATATTTTAATAGTAAAATATTAATGTGATACAAAAACCAAAAGTACATGAAAAGATACATTCAGAGAAGTTTTATCTTCTACCCCATCCCTTCAACTTTGATCTAACTTCAGGAGAAAGTTTGCAACAGTTTCTAGGAATATATGTATATCCTGTGTTCTTGTTGTCAAATGATTCATAAATCCATTCTTGTTTTTACAATACTAAAAGTGCATTTAGTAAAATATGCAAATATATGTACAGCTCCAAAAACGTTAACATGCACTTGTAACCAATTCCCAGATCAAGATTATAAATATAAACATTGCTTTTTTTAATACACTATGTAACATTTCTAATATTGCAGCAGACCTCCAGGCAGTTCCCCTCCCCAAAGTATTTTTACCACTATTGCCACTGATAAGCTTTGCCTAGAAACATATGTATGTGGTCTTTTCTCACTAGCTGCTTTGCTGTTGTTGCATAAAGCTATTTCATCTTTGAATAGTATTCTGTTCTTTTATTTTAACACAAATTATTTATCAAATCTACTACTCATATGCATTTTTGTTTCGGCCAGAGTGGTGCTTTTTAAAAAATAAATGCTGCTATGAACATTCGTATCTACCTTTTGGTTGGCGTAAGCACTAAATCTTCTTAGTATTTAACAGGAATTGGAATTTCTAGACCGATCATAGGTTCTATGTACCTTCAACATTAGTGTATACCAATGAGTAATGCAAAGAGGCTGTACAAACCCACTGCCCATAACAGTTAGTATATATTTTTGTCAACCCTTAGTATTGTCCTTCTCTTAAATTTATCCAATCTGGTGGAAGTGTAGTGGTAATTACTAATAGTTTAGTTTGTATTTAACTGATTATTAACAATGTTAAACTTCATATTTGCCTACAGACACTTTGGGGTATTCTTTGTGTGCATGAAGTGTCTTTTTAAGACTTATGCCATTTTATTGAACTATCAATCTTTTCATTGTTGATTGTAGGATTTTTAATGTATTATAGACAGGATTTTATCAAATATATGCATTGAAATTATTTTATCTGAATCTGTGGCTTGCTTTTCACTCTTTTAGTATTGACTTTTGTGGGACAGAAACGCATTTTTAAAGTGAATTTTATTGAGATGCTAATATAAAAGTAATATGAAACTCAGCCATTAAAGTGTCTTGTAGCTTTATAGAATTGTGCAACTAATACAACAATACAATTTTAGAATATTTCCATCACCCAAAAATGCATCATGCTTATTTTTGGTCAACTCCAATTTTTATTCTTAGTTCCACCAATCTGCTTCTTCTCTCTACAGATTTTCCCTGAATATTTCATACAAATGGAATTACATCATCTTGTGCCTTATTTATGTCTCTGAGTATGTTTTTGAAAGTCATCTACCTCTTACAGGTACCCATAAACTATTCCTTTGTATTGTAGAGTGACACGAGTATACCCTGTTTTGAATACCAGCTCATGAGCATATAGATTTAGGGGTGATTTCCGTGTGGCTAGTGTGAAGAACATTGCAGTGAACATTTGAGAAGAACAAGCTTTATGTATATGTATATTTTCTTTATCTTAGGTAGATGCCTAGAAGTGGCTTGGTAACTATGATAATTTCTTTTTAAGAAAAAAACAGCTTTACTAAAATAAAGTTCACATTCTGTAAAATTTACCCTTTAAAATGTACAGTTCAATAGTTGTTAGTATAGTCACAGAAATGTGCATCCATCACTTCAATCCAATTTTAGAACATTTTCAATAATTCAAAAAGTAAACTTTGGGGCTGGGAATTTAGCTCAGTGGTTCTGTTGCCTGCCTTGCAAGTATAAGGTCCTGAGTTCAATCCCCAGCACCACTACCAAAAAAAAAAAAAAAAAAAAAAAAAAAAAAACCCAAAAAAAAAACTTTGACCAAGCAGCAC
>NW_022900928.1:81719134-81726274 GCF_012274545.1 Fukomys damarensis
AAAAAAAAAAAAAAAAAAAAAAAAAAAAAATCATCCAAAAAGAAAACTTTGTACCTATGAGCAGTCAACTCTATTTTTCCCCAATCCTGCCCTCAGCCTTTAGTGATCACTAATATATTTTCTCTCTGTAGATTTGCTTCTTCTGAACCTTTCAAATGGATAAAATCATATAATATCCAGTCTTTTGTGACTGGCTTCTTTAACTTAACATCATATTGTTGATGGTCATCCACACTGTAGCACATATCAGTAATTTGTTTCTTTTTATTGTTTTCATTTCATTATATGCATGTACCACATGTTACTTATACACTCACCATTTGTTAGGCATTTGGATTATTTCTATGTTTTGGTATGAATAATGCTACTATGATCTTTTGTGTACATATGTTTCCATTTTTCTTGGCCTTATACTTAGCAGAACTGCTGTATCATGTTAACTCTATGTTTGATATTTTGAGGAGCTGTCAAAATGTTTTCTGAGTGTCTGTATCATCTTACCTTCCTACCATCAGAATGCGAAGGCTCCAATTTTTGCCAGCATTGTCATTGCCCATTGTTTGGCTTTCAGCCATCCTGATGAGTATGAAGTGTGTCTCCTTACAATTTTGATTTCTATCTCCCAGATGATTAATCACACTGAGCATCTTTTCATGTATTTTCTTTGGAGAAATGTCTACTCATCCTCTTCCATTTTATAATTGTATTTGGTATTTGTTTGTTTGTTTGTTTACTGTATTGTTGAGTTACACAAGTTCCTTACATATTCTGTATACAAGTGCATAGCAAATATCTGACTGGCAAGTATTTTCTCACATACTGTGAATTATCTTTTCATTTGTTAGTAGTGTCATTTGAAGCAAAAATTTTGAATTTCGATGAAGTCCAATTTATCTATTTTTACCTGTGTTACTTGTGCTTTTGGTGTCATACTAAGAAACCATTTCCTAGCCTATGATCATGAAGATTTTTCCCACATTTCTGCAAAGGGTTTAATCACTGTAGCTCTTGTATTTATGCCTGTTATCCATTTTGAGGTAGAATACAAAGTGTTCAACTTCATTCTTTGCATGTGAGTATCCAGTTGTCTCAGTACTATTTGTTGAAACGAATATTATATCTCTATTGAATTATTTTCCTGCTCTTATACAAAATTAACAACCATAAAATTCAGAGTTTATTGCTGGGCTGTCATCACCACAGCCTTAATTATGGTAGTTTCCCTTTTTCTATTTAGTTATCTCTTAATTATATAATTAAAATTTTTTGATTGGGTATAACTGATAAATAAAATCATATGTAAAGCATAAAACAACATATTTTGAGATAATATATTTGTAAAATGATTAGTACAATCAAGTCAATCACCATATCCACCACCTCATATATTTATAGCAATTCTTAATTTCCTCAGTTTAGAAACCTTTTATAATAGCACAAGTCAGATAATAATACTTTTAAGAAGAAAAACTCCCAGAGACAAATTTTTTAAATTACATGAACACCATTCTAGACAACTTCTTGATAGGTCTTCATTTTTTAAAACAAAAACATTGGCAATGATACATATATAGTGTTTTTAATCTGCTGTTTTATTTAACAGTATAATAGGCACTTTTCACCTCAATAAATTCATGTCAAAAATCATGACTTCTTAATGATATAATTAATAATTCCTCTTTTCTATTCTCCCACTACCCTCCCTTATATGGCTCCCCTTATTCCCTTCTTCTCATTTAATAATAGTCTCTCTCCTACTTTCACATCATCTTTTTTAGATTCTGCATACTAGGAAAACATTCAATACCTTTCTTTCTGAGCCTGGCTTTTTTTTTTTAAATAAGATGCTCTCCATTTCCATCCATTTTCCATACAAATGACAGAATTGCATTCTTGATAGCTAAATAAAACTCCATTCTATATACACACCTCATTTACATTCTCTGTATCCATTCATCTGTGGATGGGCACCTAGGATGGCTTCACATCTTGGCTATTGTGAATTGTGCCACAATAAACATGGCTATGAAGGTATCTTTACAATATGGTGACTTTAATTCCTTGAGTATATACCATGCCATAGTCTGTTGGGAGCTAATGGCTCCTGTAGTCTTGCACACTCTTTATTTATAGTGTAAGATAAACAGGGAGAGAAGGCAAGGTAAATAGCACTACATGGCCTAGGCTGAATGTAGCATGATTGTCTCATGATTGAGGCATGCACAGATAGGGAACAAGGAAGAAGGACACACAATGTAACTGTCTCCTGGAGCTGTGCCATCCAGAGTCTACAATCTTAGTCAAACAGGCTGTGTCTATGTCTAGTCTGTGGAGGAGAAAAGGGAGTTAGGGAGGAGGTGAAAGGCCATCTTCAGGATTGGCTTATGGCAATGCCAGACCGATACAGCTGGATTATAGGCTATAGTACCATTTTGTTTCATTCTCTTCTCTCCTTCCTCCCCCCTCCTCCCCACCCCTCTCTCTCTTTCTTTTGAGGAACCTTCGCATGATTTCCTTAGTGGCTCTACTAATTTACATTTCTACTAGCAGTATAGAAGGGTTCCTTCCCCCCACCCACATCAGCACGTATTTTTTGTATTCTCAGTGATTGTCATCTTGACTGGGGTGAGGTGGAATCTCAATGTCATTTTGGTTTGCATTTGTAATGGCTAAAGATGTTGAACATTTTATACACTTACAGGTCATGTGTACTTCTTCTGAGAAGTGTTATTTCAACTCATTTGCCCATTTATTGAAGGGGCATTCAGCTTTTTAGTATGTTTTAAATTCTGTATATATTTTATATTACTCCTGTATCAGAAAAGTAGTTGGCAAAGATTTTAGGCTGTCTTTTCTATTTATTTTTTCGTTTGTTGCGCAGAAAAGTTTTAATTTGATTTACTGGCATTTGTTGGCTCTTGATATTATTTCCTGTGCTATTGGAGGTCTATTCAGGAGGTCTTTTTCAATGCCTGTGGCTTCAAAATTTCCCATTTTCATTCCAGTAGTTTCAAATTTGAGGTCTACCTAGGTCTTTGATCCATTCTGAATTGATTATTGTTCCAGTAAGATATAGGGTCTAGTGTCAGCCTTCTATGTATGCACATCCAGTTTTCCAAGCACCATTTTTAAAGAGGCTGTCTTTTTTTCCAAAATATGTGTTTGCCCTTTTATCAAGAGTCAGGTGGCTATAGTTACATGGGTCCTGTGACCTTTGTTCTTCCATTGGTCTGTGTGTGTGTTTTTTGCCAGTACCATACTGGCTTTGTTACTATGGCTTGGTAGTATAATTTGCTATCAGTCATTGTGATGCCTCCGGTGTTGATCTTTTTTCTTAGGATTGCTTTGGCTGTTCTGGATCTTTTGTGTTTCTATATGAATTTTAGGGTTTTTTTTCCCCTAGTTTTGAGGAAAATGTTACTGGATTTTGTAGATCTGTTGAGTTTGTAGATTGTTTTTGGTAATGTGGTCATTTTAATAGTATTAATTCTGCAAATCCATGAGCATGAGAGGCCTTTCCATGTTCTAGTATCTTCTTCAATTTCTTTCTTCAGTGTTCTGAAATTTTCATTGTAGAGATATTTTACCTCCTTGGTTAGGGTGATCCCTAGGTATTTTATTTTATATCTTATTTTATTGACGCAGCAGTGAATGGGATTATTTTCCTAATTTCTTTGTCAGCTGCTTCATTATTGGTGTATAGAAAAACTATTAATTATTTAATGTTGATTTTGAGTCTTGCTGTAGCTTCTTAATATGTTTTGACAATGGAAATGTGAGCTCCCCAAGTTTGCTCTTTTTTTAATATTGTCTTGGTAGATTTCTTGCATTTCCATATGAATTTTAGGATTAGCTTGCCAATGTCTGCAAAAATTTTTTAAAAATCTGTTGGCATCTAGGAGTAATAATCATACCATAGCACTAAGTTTGTGAGGTGTTCATTATTAAAGTGAGGCCATGATTGGGAATAGAGCGATGCTGAAAATTGAAATAGAAACATCTGGAAAGATCCTCACGAAGCTGGGGACATTGAACCCCTAAATTCTTTTGAGTCTTCTTTGCCAAAGGAAGCAGTTCTTTCATCTCTCTGAGAAAACTCCCCCTGCTTTGTGAATTGTCCTCAAGGCCAGTGTCCAAAAGTTGAGATAACAAAACCAATGATGAGGTGAACTATGCTGTGCATGAACTATGTTTTGTGTAAGAACTAAAGGTTTCAAATATAGACAGAAATTTGGGGAATGTGAGTGAAAGTAAGCATTTGGGGAGTGGAGGGAGAGACATAAGCTCAGCCAGGCCGAGTTTTTGTAACTGTGTACCTAGCACTGGTCCTGGAGGTGCTATTGCAGTTCAGGGAGTAAGAGCGAGCCATTTCATGTTCTCTTCCCATTTTCCTATTGAACAATGTTTTTATGTGAATTCTCGATAGATCTTTATGCATTACATCTTCTAGTCCTCTCTATATGATGCTTGTTGCAAATGTTCTTTTTCTTTTAGTTTATCATTTTTCACTTTTTGCCTTGCTTATGGCATTTGTCTGTGTAAATTTTTTCCAAAAATTTTTGTAGGCAATTTTGTAGTATTAATGAATACATTTTTCTCACACCCAAAATTGTATAGGAATTTAGTCATTCTTCTTCCTAGTACTTCACTGATAAATTTTTACCTCTAGGTCTCTAATCATTTGGAAGTTTATTAAGGAATATTAGTTTAATGTGTCCATCATTACTGATTGCCTCAATAATGTCCATTAAAAGTCAACAATAAAATGTCAATGGCAGAGAACAGTGTTTGTCAGTATAAGCTCTTGGAATCATGAACCAATGCAAACATGGAATCCTACCTTAGGAATCAGGTGGGTATCTCTCTTGACCTTGGCTAGAATAATCCACATTCCTGGGATCAGCTGATTTACACTGGCTTTTTATGGCTGGTTCCTACATAAGAGCTATTAGCACAATATGGCTCTGCTCCATGTCCACCAGGCTGCCACAGGCAAATTTTTACAGCAAGGACAGAAGCTCAATAAAGTAAGCCCTAAAGCACAGGATCATTTTGATCCTTCACTTGTTCAGCTCCTGCTGACATCCCTCTGGCCAAGCCTGGCTAAATCCAGAGTAAAAAGCAGACACTACAGAGGTACATTGCAGTGGGTTTTATTATAGGAACGGGGAAATAATGGAAGGTATTGGCATTCTACATCCTGTGATCTTCTAGAGCAATGGTGCCGAACCTACGGCACGTGTGCCATGGCAGGCTGAAAGCTCTCCAAGGTTTGCCATCACTGTACTATGCCAAGTTGGTCATAGCTTTCTCTCGTCACAGTCTTCTGAGAAAGTCCTTATCATTTACGATCTCTATCTGCTCATCTTCCCTCTTACCCAGGTCACTTTGATTTGTCTTCCTCCCCTGCTATTTCCACTAGACACATGTTAGTTGAGCATCAGTCTGTGTCACATGATCTGAAGGCAACTCATGTTTGTGCCATGTTCTTAGTTCCTCTCTCAATTCTTCCCCTCACTACCATCTTTACTATGAGGGTCAGTCAATGGACTCCTGTGCCTTCTCACTTTTAATTGGCTTCCACCTGCAAGAATTTTTTGCTGAAAACTGTAGGGGAAAGAATAATGACATCAAGGAATTTGTTCCCTTAGTTCCATATCTGTGAGATCACCTGGGGTTGTCCAGAACCCTTATCTTTATTCCTTTTAAAGTGGCCTCCTCTATAAAACTCCTCTTTCCCAGTTATGGTGGCTTCTCCTTCCCTTCTTGTCTTCAGGTCTACGACAGTGACAGCCAGCTATTGACTCCTTTGGGTTCTTGCACTACCCACACAGCCTTCTTAAACCCTCCCATCTGTGTGAAAATGGTCTCTTAATAAATAAATAAATATTCCCATAATTAGCTCTTTCCTTTCAAAGTCATTGCTCTCCCCTCCTCCCTAGTATATCATTTGTATTTAGGACTTGGATTTTATTTCTTCTACTCATCTAATCAAAGCCAATACATTACATTGAAGCAGAAGGAAAGAAAATGGAGAAAGTTGCTGATCTCTGCCCTTTGAGATTCCAAGAAATGGATGTCCTGACCAGAAACAAAACTAAACACATAAAACAGAGGAAGCTGGAACTTAGTGTAAGCAGTATGTGGCCTCTGTGGTGCTGGGGCACAGCAGTAGTATTTGCCCTCTTCCACGTTGAGTTTTGTTAGTCTCCACTTACACTGACAGGGACAGGAAGAGTGTACAGTCAGCCAGGAAGTGTCCTCTGAGTTGAGGAGGACTCCTGCATCTCCATCCTCACCAGCAAGCAAGGAATACACCCAGGAATCATTCTGCACATCATGTAAACACTCGAGGATTCTGAGAAATGTATAATTACAGAACCCTGGAAAAACTCTCCTTCCTGATTATTTGGCAAATGAAATAGTGTCACTGAAATTCATGGGTCAGTGGAAACCTCAGCTTGTGAAGATGTACAGGTGACATCTCTGTCATCTCATACTTGACCCTGTTAACTACCTTCATGGTCAGCCCTACTTCCTGGTTCTCCCCCTGTCTTTCTGATCTATCCTTCTAGGTCTCCTTCTCAGGTCATCTTTTCTCTGCCTGCCCCTTCAATCCTGGTGTCCCCCAGGCTTCACTTCTTGGCCACCGTCCATCCCTCTCTTCACATTCAAATAAGCAAGCACAACCACTGTCAGGGTTTAGCCTGCGGTCTCATCTGTTCTCCCTCCATGATACCCGGACAGAACAGCCAGAGCTGGAAAATGCCAGGACTAGACCAGGGGCTTGGTGGTTCCAGGAGAAATCTTGGGTTGTAGAGGTGCCTGAACCCCAGGGGAAGACACTTGCAGCCCATAGGCTGTGCCTGTTCTCTCCATGACAAGGAGCAGAGAAGATTTGAGTGAGGGGGCTGAGTCTTTTCTCCCCTTTGTGCCATGACAGCTGGAAACTTCCCATGGCCATGCTGCTGACTCAAAGGGCCAAAAATGATACTCGCAGTGCATGGTGCAGAGGCTGCACTACCTGTGAACATACCTGAGGAAGGAACTTGAGGAAAAACTACTCTCAAAAAAGGGAAAAGTCAAAATCAGAGATTTTAAGTAGAGATGAGATGATAGAGTGGTAATATATATATATAT
>NW_022900928.1:81726597-81735825 GCF_012274545.1 Fukomys damarensis
ATATGTATATGTATGTATGTATATGTATGTATGTATATATATATATATGTACATATATGCATTCGTAGGTATCATTTGATGTACCCATGTGGTTAAACACTGAAAATAAGCAGCTGCAAGTGTGTAATCTAAGTAGAAATTCTTAAACAGAAGAGGCCTACTATAAGATCATTCCAAATAGCTTAGAGTAAATGTAACTGAACTCTCAGCAAAACTGGGTATTAAGATGGGGATGTAGAAATAAAAATGTTCAAAGGTATCATTTAGGTAAACAAAAAGAAAAATAAGGAAGTGAAGCATCTAGTAGAGTGTCTGAGGAAGAGGTTGTCATTTTTATATCCTTTAACAGTGCAAAGGAAATATGGACTTGAAAATGAAACAATCCTAGTGGAATGGGAGATTATAGTTAAGCTTCCAAATTTAATAAAGAAGTGAAAAAGCAATAAATATCAACTGAAAAATAATAGAACAAGCCAGTAAAAATAAGGAAAAGAAAAATTAGGAAACCACAAAATGAAATAAAATACAAAAGAAGATAAAATGCTATACAAAGTGTATCAGTTATTACCCAATATGAACAATCTGAATACTCCTATGAATAATAGATCATCAGACCAAGTTAAGAAATATTCTTATAAAAACTCTATTTATGTATGCATTTATTTATTTTGCAGTACTGGGAATTGAAACCAGTGCCTTCCATACTGAGCTATATCCTTAGCCCTTTTCTTATTTTGAGACAGAGTATCATTAAATTGACCAGGCTGGGCTTAAACTTGCGATCCTCCTTCCTCAGCATCCCAGAGTGCTGAGATTATAGGTGTACATCACCATGCCAAACTTAATATCATATTTAGAAAAAAAATAGCATCCTATAAGACAAAGTTTGGAAAACTCCAGGGCTGGTATCAGAACAGAGAAGATCACTGAAAAAAGTCACCTTCCCCCAGAATCTAGAAGACTGGATAGGCTATATCAAGCATACTTCTGAGTGCATTGCTGAATTTGTAATTGCCATCAGCCAATGATGAAAAGGGAAATGGAAATCAGAGCTCTGAGCCTGAGCTGATTCCCCAGTTGACCTGAGCAGAGATAGAAAGAGACCAAGGAGAAAGGGTAATGGTCCAAATTTATAAGGAATAAACTGGGGCTTTAGCACCTATCAGGAAGTGTCAGACATGGGCCTCTGCAAGCCACACAGCTGGTCCTTGTGGGCCATGTAAAGCCAGAGCCCTCAAAGGACCACATCCCCAGAGAAAGAAGCTACTACACTTTTAATCTTATTAAGTAACTAGTTTTGTCCCACCTTGAACCTGCCTCACCTCATGACTTTTTCCCATAAAACACCTTTGAGAAGCAGGGTGAGCAGACAACCCACTTTCTGGTGCCCTTTCCATCTCTCTTAGACAGAGCTTTCTTTCTCTCAATAAAATTTTCCTATTCTTTTTTTTTTCCCAGTGGGAAAATCTTTATTTTAGCATTACCAGCCTGATGAGGCCCTTACTTGTCTGGATTTATTAATCAAGTTCACAAATAAGTGGATGCTCCATTGCAATGAATTGAGAGTAGCAAAGAAAGTGGAGTCAGATTACAACATCTGGATAATTTTCAGCAGTGGAAAATAAAGTAAGGAGGATGCCAATGGGGCCACACACTGCAAAACATGGGTGACCAAGTGAGCCAACGGAAGCTCTAATGAGTATTTACTGTAAAGGACTTCACATGTAAACTGCTTTCAGACTGATGTGGTGCCAAGGAGAGAGGAATAAGCCAGTCAATGGCTTTTCTGATCAGCAGCCAAGGAGGAACATCTTGTAACAAAGGAGGGGTGTCCTTATTAAATATATCATGAACATTACTTTCAGAGAAGAGGAATGCAATGAATGGTTCAAAGAATGCTATAAAATAGATGGAAGACGGCAGACACAAGTAGGAACAGCATCATCCATAGTGTAGATGTGGGGTGACTTTGTTTAGTTACTGTGTTACTTTTTGAAGACTTTAACGCATTGCTTAGCATTCACACGGTCTGGCTTACATTATAAGTAGTTGGGTACATTCACTGATTTGATAGTCTCTGAGGTAGAGATTTCTCTGCTGTTTCATCAGTGTGCCATTAATCTGGTTGTCCTTTTCAAGTACCAAGCATGATGTGGCTATAAGCTCCTCAGTAATTAGTTTTGAAATACTCTTAAAAAAGATAGAAGAAGAAGAAGAAGAAAAGAAGAAGAAGAAGAAGAAGAAGAAGAAGAAGAAGAAGAAGAAGAAGAAGAAGAAGAAGAAGAAGAAGAAGAAGAAGAAGAAGAAGAAGAAGAAGAAGAAGAAGAAGAAGAAGAAGAAGAAGAAGAAGAAGAAGAAGAAGAAGAAGAAGAAGAAGAAGAAGAAGAAGAAGAAGAAGAAGAAGAAGAAGAAGAAGAAGAAGAAGAAGAAGAAGAAGAAGAAGAAGAAGAAGAAGAAGAAGAAGAAGAAGAAGAAGAAGAAGAAGAAGAAGAAGAAGAAGAAGAAGAAGAAGAAGAAGAAGAAGAAGAAGAAGAAGAAGAAGAAGAAGAAGAAGAAGAAGAAGAAGAAGAAGAAGAAGAAGAAGAAGAAGAAGAAGAAGAAGAGGAAGAAGAAGAAGAAAAAGCAACATGGGGAGACTGAGATGCTGGTCTTCCTAGATCTGAGCTCCACATCTATTTATTTCTTCTTTCTCTCAATTAAATCTTACCATTTGTCCATCTCTCTTTAGATTTATTCCTTTTTTATCTTATGTTGTGGTTATCATTACTATTATAAAAGTACCTTTTAAATCTTGCTTTATTAGTTTCTGGATAAAAAAAAAAAAAAATTATCTTGGATCCCCCAATCTTGCTTTTTCCTCTGTCCTCTTCCTTTTTTAATTTTGTCCATAGATTCTCACAGATTTTCTAGGTAGGTATTCATGTTATTTGAAGATAATGAAAATTTTGTTTACTTTCCAAATTCAGCCTTTATACATTTACTTTTTTTCACTAGTTGGATTTCCAGCACACTGTTTCATGTTAAAGTTAATGTCTTTTTTCTGGTTCTGGGTCTTAGAGGGAATGCTGCCCATGTCCCACCATGGATTATTACCCTTTTGTGAGTTTGGTGGACAGGACTGCACCAGCATGTTCACCCCCAGCCCAGCCACTGCCAAGCTGTCCCTCCATGTGGGGCCTTTTTCCATCCTTTCTTTCCTTGGTAAGTGGAGAGTCCATGAGTCTAGCAGAAACATAATCAGTTTTTTTTTCATTTTCTTGTAGTGAATCCATTCTAGCACAACCACTTATCCCAGCCTCAGACCCTACTCCATCACAGTGGGGTTCTAATATATCTGCTTCCTTTCATGGGGGCCATCACTTTCAGCCAGTTTCCAGCCAGCAGCTATTGGAATCATCATCCAGGCCCCTTGCAAGATTGTTAAGTCCCGTATCACAGAGCTGCCTTACACTAATCAAATCTCTACTTTAGAGGTGGGCACTCTTCATCCAGCAGCCTCAGGATCCATCTCAGGCATTCCATTCCCACTCGAGAGTCCCTTCCCAGTACGTGTGAGACAGGACCACATCTGAAGAAATCCTGCTTTTTTCTTGGCAAACTCAGTATCACCCAGTAGGGTAATTGTGAGGTTTGACTCTGTTTGTCTGAGTGATAGCAAGAGACTGGAGGGGAGGCTGAGGAAGCAGAGACTTTCTTGTCAGACACCTGCTTCATTTGAGGAATCAACTTGTTCTTCAAACAAGGGGAGGGTGCTTTTTTCTTCCACCAAGGACAGAGGTCTCAGGGAAACCTGGAGCTCCAGGGTCTTTTAACAAATTTATCTTTATTTTCCAGCCTCCTTTCCTATCAGCCATGACTTCAGCATTGGAGACTTATCCAGGCTGAGATTTGGCCTTTAAATTTCCACCACTCATACAATTAAGTCCCAGGCCTGGATTTTAGCTTTCTCTGCTCTTCTGCTGCATAAAAGGGCCTCCTTAAAAGCTGCCAAGGAGACATTCTGATTCACTTTGCAATAAATTTGTAATTTCACTGGATGCCTTTATCCTGCATTTCCTCTCTCAAAGCAACAGCTGCTCCATTTCACAGATCCTAGGAGTGTTCTTTCTCCATTATTTCTCACGTGATACTCTGAGGCAATACCTTCCTTTCACTTGTACCCTGCCTCAGTTCCATGTAGGTAACAATGTTAGCAATGGCACTGTTGGCACATGCCAGGGATGTGAATACTGTACCTACCACTGTGATATGGTCCTATTGCCAGCCAGCTGGCAAGGGACCCAACTCCAGAATTCCATTCTTAGGGTTCAGTGGCAACAGGTCTTGGAAGAGGTTTCCTATGGGCAGAGCCTAAGACAAGCAATTGTGTGTGTATGTTGGCATGAAGACAATCTTTGACCAAAAAAAAAACACCAAAAACCAAAACAAAACAAAACAAAAACCCACATAGGGGCAAGGGGAAAGCTAGACAGTACAGGAAAAGAAGAGATCAAGGATACATTCTCAGACAAATGGTAGCAGAGAAGGTTTAAGAAAGGAAACAATGGTCTGGAACCAGCAGAGTGAGTGTCAACTTCTCTGTAACCTACTCTGGTGTAGGCAGCCAGACAGTTAGCCATTCATCCAATTAATCAATCAATGTGAACTGTAATGTGCATTACTCATAGGGATAGTAGGATGGGATGGCGTAGACCGCAGCTGTGGTGATGAACCTATGGCACGCATGCCTCAGCAGGTTGTTTGTTATCACTGAAAGCTCCAAAATTTTTGCTATCACTAGCATAGAGCCTCTGGTTGGCTGCTTTAGGTCAGATATTAGGGCAGGTTTTTAAATTAGGTATTAAGTAACCTTAAAGCCTTGTCACAATGCTGAAGAGAAGGGACCGGCTAAGTGAAATCCTCAGAGAAGAGCATCCTAGGTAGAAGTGCAGTTAATATACACCTTAAGGCAGCAATGAGTTTTCTCTGATGAATGAAAAGAAAGGGTGCAATATGAGCAAGGAAGGGAGAAGTAGCAACAGATAATGCTGCAGCTATAAAGCAGAATGAGGGGTTAGTTCTTTTCTTGGGTGATGGGAAGGCATTAGAGAATGCTAGGCTGAGAAAAGTCATGAGATAATTAGTCGTTTATTTAAAAAAAAAAATCCCTCCAGCAAACTGGGTGTGGTGGTACACTCCAAGTAATCCCAGTATTCAGGAGGCTGAGAAGGTGGATCACAGCAAAGTTCAAGGCCATCCTGGGCTACATAGTGAGTTCAAGGCCAACCTGCACTACAAAGCAAGAGCCTGTCTCAAAAAAACAAGCAAAATTCCTCTAGCTGTTCTGAAAGAGTGGATTGAGGAGGGTAAGGACTAAAGAAGTAAGACAAGTGAAAAGATCTCTAATGACCCCCCAAAGCTGGAAGATGGCATTTGAGACTAGGGGAGCCACATAGGGATACAGAGGGGGCAGGCCAGTTGGGGTATGTTTGCAAGGGATAGACCACAGGCTTCCCAAGAGAACACATGAGAGGTAAGGTAAAGAGGAATTTAAAACGACCCCTAGATTTGCTGGGTGCAGCGGTTCACACCTGTGATCTGCTCAGTGCTGAAACCCGCCCAGTGATCCATTCACCATCCTGGTTTAGTTCTTCCATCACGTCAGCTTCAGTGAACTTTTCTTTGCCCTGCCTGAACCAGTCACTCACTCCCACAGCCACACCACTGGCCTGATTGTTCCTGGAAATTCTTCCATTAAATTGTGACCACCAGAATCTGACTACATGTTCCAATTACTCAATCCTGTCCTCCCACCACAAAGCCAAGTAGTAAGACATCAAATCACTGGACCTATCATTTTGCTGTCAGCCTTATTCTTATTTATCAACCTCAGACTCCATGGTTTCTAATGTTTATTATTTTATAATTCCCCTCAACTCCCTCCCACTCCCTCCATACACTTTCCTAGAAAATCACCATCTCTGGATAAACCACAATATATTAATAATCACTGACCTCAAATTGACACACAACCCAGTCCAACGGTTCTTAGCATTTCCCTAATGAGCTTATTTATTTTTCATAATTTTCTATCACCACCATGGTGCCTCTGACCTCTCAGCTGATAACCTTGTTTCTCACTTCATTGGAAAATAGAGAAGTCATCAAGTGAGAGCTCCCTGCTGCTATCCTAACATCCGTGAGTCTTCTTCCTCTTGGAAAATTCATCTACATGTGGGCGCGCTCCCCTGCACTCTCTGTGTTAGGAATCTTGCTCCTTTCACTAGTAGCATCAATTGCTTCCCCTATTGGATGATCCCAGAAGCTTAAGAACATGCTTTAATATCTTCCAGCTAAGCAGCAAATAATGCCCATGTTTGTGGTACAGAATTTCACCTGGTTCTTTGCTACTAAGAGTATTAATTACTCTTCTTATTTTCTGTATGCTGACGGTTTGACTTCACTGACCCTGGAGGCGTTGCCCCACCCAGCTCTGGCACCAATTCCTGGAAAAACAACAAAGCTCATCTATGACTGCATTTTTTACATTCAGACAAACCCCGTCCAAAGCCCACATCCTACCTCCTCCTCTAATAGGCTCTCACATTCTGAGCCACTGTCCTCCTGCCCCAAACATCTCAGAGCCAAGTGCAGACACTCAGGGATTCTATACCTAGGAACTCAGTGAAATTAAACTAGCCAGACCTCAGACTCCACATCCTCCTCCATCCTGTCCCTCAGTAGCAGGTTTTGCCCACAATCCCTGCCCTTCCTCTTCTTATGACCCAGTGCTTCCCCATGTGGCTGGGTGGCATGGCATTGCATGGTGTGTGCACCACACAGCACTTCTTCAAGGACTATTGTCTCCTTATCTGTTGGTCTTGCTATGCCTCAAGTGTTCTCTTAAAACCCAGGGCTTCTCACAGTGCTGTCTGTAACCTGGTCCATCGCTCATTTCCCACTCCTCAATTTGCTCTGCACTAGTTTCTGCTCCCATCAGTGCATGGAAGTGGCTCTTGTTAAAGGTACTGATGACCCCAAAATTCAATGATCTCAAATATTACACGCTTTTTTTCTGAACATTCATTCCTTATATAAATATGCATAAGGGGCCCCACCCCAAGGAGCTTGCCCACTAGTGAGTCACACTGCCTCACCGTGTGCCCCACTCAGTGAGCATATAAAGGATTATTAAGGGACACTTCCTGTGGTCACTGGGTGACTAACACCTGCAAAGTGAGGACAGATGGGAGCTAAGTGTCTTTCCTCATGAAGGTTGGTGTCGGCAGCACAGCTTTCCAGATGCAGCGGGGATGGCTGTTGCACCACCCACCCGCCCTGTGGCTGGTAAGTCAGGCTGGGACAAACATGAATGGAGGGTTGAAGTCCAGTCTCTGAGGAGTGCTTGCAACTGCTAAGTGTTTCTGTCTCCTCCCTACGTTGGTGGAAAGAGTACTCCCCCTTCAAAGCCATTTGAAACAGTTCCGAAATAGTGTCATAGCAATTGGGGTGGCCAGCAAGGAGGAAGTGGTAACTCCAACCTTGGAAAGGCTGCAGCCTAGCTGCAAAAACTGACAGCTCAGCCTGGTGCTGCTGAAGAGTCCTAACACTGGGGAGTGTGCATCAACATGAAGGCGCACATCCCTTCCTGCACCCCATCCTTCAGACACTCCCCAGAAAGGATAGTACTGTCCTCAATTCCATCTCTCATCAAACATCAAAACCAGAAGGATTTCCTCCTGGGGGTGGATGAGTGAGCATGGCACAGTAAATGCAGATGGCTTATCAGCTGGGACTGAGGAGGAAGGGGAAAGCGTGGCTTCTCAATAGCAGAGCTATGAAGCTAAGATCTGAGACTTCAGGATCCTGCCTGCCTCCCCACAGTTCATCTACCTGGCCAGCTGGAAATTCTTGCACTGAGCATGTGGGCAGAGGGTCCTTGGGCCTGGTTATGAAGGAAAGGGTTCTATATAAAATAGAAGGGGAGGGGCCAGGGATTTAGCTCAGGGGTTCCGCTGCCTGCCTCACAAGCACAGGTCACGAGTTCAATCCCCCATACAAAATCTGGTTTCAGATTTGATGTGGCTCACCCTGCCCCATATCATCTGCAGGATGAGGGGGCCCAGGATCAGCCAGATCTCTCCCTAAAACCTAGAGCCCAGGGCTTAGAACCACAAGCCGCTATTGCGGAGATGGATAGTCTGAGCTCTGCTGTCACATGGTCTCCTCCAAAGCCCTTCTGCATCAGTCATGGGCCTGAGTTTCTACCAAGTAAAGGGCTACACATGGGGTGGTTCCCAGGGCCCTGGACTGTGCTTGGGGGACCTCAGGAATCCTGGGGCTGTGTCCTTTCCACACAAAAAGATGCAGGCAAAGTGTTGGGCCTCATTTCTCTTTTCTAGACAACATTTTTCCACTTTGAAGCCTTTACAGGACAAGAAAAAATATGAGGAAGGAGAGGAAAGGAGGGCCACTGTTTCACTCATTCATTGGTTTTGACCAAAAAAGACATATTTTACTTAAAACATAAGGTTATTAGGAGCACCAAATGAAACATGAAAGGATTTTGCAAAATACAGATAAGTTTGGGACAAAAATAGACTCGTCTCTTAAATAACACTTTGATATAGTAAAAGTCCTCTTGACCTAGATTATTTATTTATGACAGATGTTTTTAAAGTTGCAGGTGGATCTATTTCTCTCATTGGTTGTTTTAAAAAAGAATACTTTTTTGGTATTTCCCCCTCTACCTAGATCCCAACTAAAATTAAAAATAAGCACAGTTAGTAGGAATTGACAATCAACCACCTAGATTGATGTAAAAAAGAAAAGATGTCAAGAAAACGAGGAAGACGATGTGGTCAGGGAAGGAAAATAGGCCAAGTTAGGTAGCAAAATCCACCAAATCAAATGTGGAGACGAGGGTAAGGCAGAAGCCTGCTGACCTCTTGAAGCGGAAAGAACATTTCCATTATCAGAGGCACTCCGGCACCCTGTATCCTCAAGTGAGATATTCTGCTGAGGACCAGCCTGTCATGTTTGGGGAACCATTTAGAGAAGGATGGAATCAAACCAGTAAGTGACCTTCATCACAGCATTGTAGAGTCAGCAAAGATCTCCGGGAGTGTGAAGATCCTAGAAAGGAAAAGTTTCTAGGCTGGGGATTTAGCTCAGTGGACCCACCGCCTGCCTCGCAAGTGCAAGATCCTGAGTTCGATCCCTGGTACCAAAAAAAAAAAAAAAAAAAAA
>NW_022900928.1:81736030-81790225 GCF_012274545.1 Fukomys damarensis
CAAAAAAAAAAAAAAAAAAAAAAGTTCCTATGCCTCTGACACAGAGACAGGGTACCCCTGGGCACCCTTGGGTGCCAGGCAAGCCCCACCTTCTACTCATCACCCCCCCACACACGCCCTGGCCATCTCACTGTATTCTACGTAATTTTCTTATTGCAGTATTTATATGGTGCCCATCTTCCTAGGCCACAAGCCCTCCGAGAGCAGGTGCTTCTTCTTTTTTGTTCCCTGGAGGATCCCAGGGCACAAACTGGTGACTCATACAATATACCCTCAGCCCACAACTGTTCAGTGAATGAAGAGCAGCCTCTTCCTCTTCAAGACTCGATTCCTTAGAATCATGTTGGGCCATGAGTTTAAACTGGGTTGATTTAGGGAGCTCTAGCAGCCAGCAGCAAAGTTAACATCAGAAAATAATTCCTAGGTAAAAACAAGAACTAGAAAGTGAACTCTTTTTTAAGAAATGTTTATTTATATCAAAATACAAAACATTTCTGAAGCAGAGTAATGTTACATGAGGAGCAATTTAATACTAAACTTCTTTTACTCGGTTTAACTTGAGACACTACCCGGGGTACCTTCACTGGCTACACATCTTGTCATTTGATGTGCCATATTTTTCTCTCTCTTGGTTCACTCACGTACTTGTTCGCTCATTTTGATTTTTAATTCAGGATATGAACATGCAGTGTTACTGGCAATGAGTTGGTTAG
Organism: Fukomys damarensis; assembly: GCF_012274545.1. Lineage (NCBI taxonomy): Eukaryota > Metazoa > Chordata > Mammalia > Rodentia > Bathyergidae > Fukomys > Fukomys damarensis. The sequence goes on from NW_022900928.1 coordinate 81,736,744, forward strand.
TATTCAGCAAGCCTGAAAATACCAGCGAGTGGAGCCTGGCACAGCAGCTTGACCCAAGCAGACTGCAAAGTCTCTCCCTAATTGAGTTTGGGATATCACTGTTTTTAAGCGGCAAGTCCAAGGCCGAAGGAATCACTGTCACTAGGGCAGGCATTATTGCTCAGGGCCATGGAGCAGTGTAGCAGAGGGGTCATCTACAGGGGGCCCTCTCTGTGGGCTAGGAAGGGGCAAGATAGCCAATGGGAGCCCAGCTGGAGAGTGGCAGCTACAGCAGACCCAGGTCCAGGAAGGGGAGGTGCAGGGAGCCTGCAGGAAGAACTCTCTTCCCCAAAACCCAAGTAAGGGCTGGAGAGAAGAAAGGCTCCTCTCAGTCCTGGCAGTCTGTGATTTGGTGGCCAGAGATGCCTGCCCCTTAGATGGGGCCTTTAGAAGTGCTCAGCATTTACAGAGTTTGAAGAAGAAGCACCCCACTAAGAATGTAGTTATTTCCAGGATACCTCCACTCCCTGACAGGAGAAACAGGAGCCAGGAAATGAGAGGGAGCGTGCCCCCCTCATCCCAACTGTCCCACTCCTGGGGCCCTTCTGGGTCTCCCTTTCAAGCCCCAGTTGGTGCATTCACTTTGGCATTGTGCACCTGTAAGCTCATGCATCCACATTCGCACGCTCACACACAAACATACACATATGCACACACATGCCACACACACCCAAGCACCTGGTTTCCTTCCCCTATCTGCTTGGGTAGCAGAACCAGGCCCCATCTCCACCACCACCCTCTGCTCCCAGGGCCCCCTGGGTCCACTGGTCCCCAAGACCCAGCCCCAGGCTTGGCACACACTGGCATTCCCAGGCTTTGAGAAGAGGGTGACGGAGCAAGGAGAGCCCCAGAGACAGGTTATACAGAGTGTAGAATATGTTTGTATAAGGCTTAGGTACAGCACCAATTTAATGTTTTGTAGTTTGATTTCTACGTTATCTTTTAGAAGAAAAAAAAAGCTTACTGAAAAAATAGTGTTTTTTATTTACTTTTGAGTTACATACCTGAAGTTCAAAAAGTAAGCCTCTAGTCACCATCTAAATTCACACTCAAAAGTGTTCTGTTCGCGGCTATACAATATGTTGGTTTGTCTAATTTGGAACCAAAGTCAGCCAACCAGTCAATACCATAAAGTCAGCTACTCATGATAACTGACTTTAACCAGTCCATTCATACATAAAAGAAAGAGAGAGAGAAAACACAAACCTACTCCCAACTTACCCACCCCAAATCCCTAGGTGGAAATCAAAGGAGAAGACGAAATACAGCAAGATCTAAAGAACCAGTGGGAGGAACCAGTTCCACCCTGCTGGCATCTCAGACAGCACCATAAAGCACCCTAGCATGGTAATGTAATAATACTCGACATTCAAGAAATGGAAACGAGGTTTGAACAGTCTTCACATGAAGACCCAGTATGAATGGGGGAAACCCCAAAGAAAGTTGAAGGAAGAAATCTCATGACGAAACCAAGAGTCAATCCAGACTTGTTAGAAAAGAAGAGCCAAAAGCAGGAGGCTGCCAGGCATCTGAAGATCAGAAGTCTGTTGGGGGCCCTGGGGAGGGTGCTGGGAGCTGCTCCTCCAGAACCCCTCTTCACCCCTACCCTCTGCACGTTTGGAGAACTCAGGGTGACAAGAGGCAGGGAAAATAACTGCCTCGTGTGCGATGGAAGAAGCATGTCCAGGATGGCACAGTCACTCCAGGTGGGAGAGCGTGAGTGGATAATGGGGCTGAGAGCTGCTCACATGAGCAGGAGGTCATCCCTCCTCGTCAGGCCATGGACAAGAATGGGCAACTGGTGATGCATACTCATGGCCTCCATCTCTAGCCCCACGAACAGCAGGTAGGAAATTAAATCTAAATAGAACTTGAAGTATTTCTCACTCTGATGGATACAACTTATTAAGTGCAGTGTCAGATCTGTCCTTCACCTCCCCACTCCTCATATGACGTTCTAGCATCCACATTATCCCACAGAGCAAACCCTCCCCATCCAGACTTCACAATGCAATAACAGGGACCCCCACCCAATGGCACAGCCACATCCTCACCCATGGAAGTGCTGCACAGGCCTGACTATACCCCCGTGCACTTCTATGTTGTCCAAGGCAGTTCCAAGGGCAATGGGCCAGCCCTTTCCTCCTCCCTAGGTTCCCTGTTGATAATGATCAGAGCTCAGAGCCCACACTGATCCCTGGAAAAGCAACTCGCAGCAGACTTATCTTCTCCATACTCTTGTTTCATGTAACAGACAGAGGTAGCTGAACTAGAACAACTCTACAGATTCTTCCAACCTCCTACCAAAGAAAAAAGCACCAAAATTCAATACCCCTTCCACTATCTAGGGACCAAGGAGTAAGACACAGCATAGGAGGAAGTTCAGAACCGTGGCAGTGGCTGTGGGCCTCAAAAGCTTCATCAGCAGACCCCTCCCACCCACCTATCCCATTAAGCAAGAGGTTCAAAAAAGAATACCTCACTTACTCCACACAGTCAGATCCCAATCCCCTCTGCTGCACATGCCTTTGTGAAAGGGTAGCTCTTCTGAGAAATGGGAGATTGATGCTGGGCTATCTGTCCTTTCCCCTCCAATGCCCAGCCTTGGACCCTCTCTGAGGTAAGTAACACATCCTCTCCAGGCTCCAAAATGTCAAGGCCCCTATCTCCCCTGTTTTCTCCAATGTGAAGTGCCCACTTGACAATGATAAATGGAATGGCAATGTGCAGGGTCTCCCAATCTCATGCACCCTGGTGCTGCTGAGGTTTCCAAGGACCGAGCCTTTGGCTCAATGTGGAAAGAGATGGAATGTTGAGGAACTCTGGGCCTCATGGAAGATGTGCCCTTTGAGGTGCCTGTGTGCTGAACTGACTGACTCCGCAGGTCACATGTGAGCAGGAGTGGGACAGAGTCTCCAGAGAAGCGAAAGGTTGCCTCTAAGAGCCGAAAGCATAGTCACGGAAACCCCTCTTTGGTAGCTCAATAGGAGGTGCAAGGTGGGAAGGGACACAGAATTTGCTGCTCTTCCTTTTACTCCACTGCCCAGAAAATCTTATAAGAAATACCTGGCTGCATCCTCTTCTGGCCTCCTGTGGAGGATACGGGAATTGGAGCCCCCCCAGGCCTGTTCTCCTGCTATGTCCTTGGACAATGGTAAATATTTTGAACAGACAATCCAGAAGCCCCTAGAACAGTGTCCTAATGAATGGTGGGGCCATATAAGATCCAATAAGAATCAGAAGCTAGACTCGGGCTCCACTCCAACCTCCGCTTCTCATAATACTCCTCAAATACAAAAAAAAGCCCTTCCTGTGATTGAGGCATCTGAGTTCCTCAAATGGTCAAAATCCATAGACAAGAGCTCTTGGAGAGCATCACATTTGGGTGAGGAAAGAGGGGCTAGTGTTGCCATATTTTGAGTTTCAAACAGAAATAAGAGATGAGAGACTGTAGTCATGAGTCTCCCCAGAATCTCTGCACCATCTGGCCCTGCACCAGCTTCAAACACATTGTTCTGAGCACTTGGCAAGTCAGAAGAAAGAGCTAGCGCCAGGAGCTGCCTGCTGAGGCATGTTGCCTTTGCAGCACATATGAGGTCTTGAATTCTCAGACAGGTATTCTTCAGCCCACACACACTTTGCTGCTGAAACTCAAGTGGACCCCTCCCCTCCAGAATCTCTCATTCTTGGTCACATTCTCCCAATATATTGTTCAGTTCTGTAAGTCACCAACTGCGTACCAGAAGGAAGGTCCCAGGAAGACCCATCCTCCCAGATCTGCCCAAAGTTAATCTCTTACCCCTGACTGTCCACTCATTGTCCTAGGACTGGACCATCCCATTTCCAACAGCATTTCATTTTCCAATTAAAAATAAATGAAGATAGCATCAATAACATATTTATACTAGATATTACATTCACACTGGTTCCAAAAAATCTGCAGCGTTAATCCCCAGAGTATCTCTTTTCCAAGACTTGGCCCACACAGTTAGCCTTGCAAACTCTCACCATCATATTGCCAAGAGTTGCTTAAGCCCAGGTGCTACAAACTAGGACAGCCATTACTAAGTAATCATGACCACTCCCTTTCCCAGCTGCGGAGCTGGATTCCTTCTGAGGAGCTGGATATCAAGCGCAGCCATATAGGAATGCTCTGTGGCATTTCCAGCTCTCCAGCACCCCCACAACATCAAGCATCTCACCACAGCGACCCCTCCCGGTGCCAAGAGACATTTGGACCCGAGTTCTCTGGGGTCTTCAGATCCCATAACTCCTCCACAATCTTCAGCTCACTCGTCCTTCTGCAAGTCGAGTTCTTTGTTTAATTTTAAAGTTTTTTCATATATACATATTTCTGTGAGAAAGACCCAAGCATCTCTGAACAAAGAGTGTATCCCAGGAAGGACAGAGAAGGAGGAGGCATCAAGGCATGAGCTAGTTTCCCAGACCGCTTGAGGAAAGTGACACAGCTCAAAGCATCTCTAAGCACAGGTACAAAAATAAAGCAAACTATATAGATAAGCTAGATAGATAGACTTTATATACGTTTTCTTTATATTTATATATTGTGCAGGGGCACAGGCCCCATGCATCCGGCCCAGCTTGCGTCTCTGGCTTGTCCAGTCCCACTTCGTGTGGACCGCTCGCCTGAGGCTCCCAGTGTAAGCCACTACTATTGCATCTGATCCTCGCTCCCCAACATAAGTTCCCCTGTCTCCTTAAAATAGAACACATTATATGTATTTATATAATTTTATATACAATATAAAAAATACACCCAAGATGGTGTATTACTAATGTGATCCTCCTACCAAAACAGAAGTTGTCTAGCAAAGAAACAGCCAACAAAAAGGAGGGTCTCCTAGGCCTGATGCTATTCAGGCAAAGCAGTGTGTCCCTAAAAATCTCTTGCATACACGCAACAGGCACACACACACACAGGTTCCATGCACACACAACAGACTCTCGCATACACCCAAAATACACATTTACTGAATCCAGGAAAGGAACACTAGAATAGACAGCTGGCGGGATTAGAGACCAGGGAGATGCCTAGCACCTGCAAAAGACAGGTAAGGGAATCCCATTCCTCTGACTCAGCCAAGGACAATGTCAACTCGTGACATGTCTCTCATTGTCCACAGTAGGCAACAGAAATACTCATTGGTAGAGAGTTTCCCTTTCAAGGACTGCAAGTTGATCATGAGGGTTAGTCCCCTCTACCAGATAGGAGGTTTCATAGATTCCCTAAGCCAGAAGGAAATAAAATGCCCCCAGGTTCTCATCACAGACACGAGGGGGTACTGGGCACTGGCCCCTTCCATCTACTTAGGTGAAACCCCAAACAGCCCAAAGCATGCTTGCAGTATTGCTAAGGCTGAAAACGCAAATACCCCTCCCCAGCCCAACCCCAGTACCCTCCCAAATTCCCTTCCCTACCCCAACCACTTCCCTACCGTAAACCTTGCACAAGTTCAAGATCCCTGGAGCCATACAGAAGTGCAGGAGGGAAGGAAAGGGAACCTAACTCGTGAGTATGTGGGGTACATGGGGAGAGCTAGCCCTAGGTCCTAAAATGAATCTAGGAAATCCAGCACTAGGGGCAGGGACATGGAGTTGGTGAGACAGATTTCTTCAAGACCCCCCCAAAAAAAACAGGCTCAGACAGGCATTCCCATCACTATGTAGTGGGATAGGAAGGTAGACAACCAAGAAGAAAAGAGGCTTCATGCCTATTTGGTTAGCTCGCAGTCCAGCTTTTCCAGCCAGCATCCAAAGCTGATAGCTGTTTCATCAACTCTCTTAAGAATCCCTAACCACTGCTACTAACCCATGCAGAAGAAAATTTCCAAGCAATATTGGTGACTGGCTGCTGTTCTACCAAAGTACATCAATCAAGATACCCTAACTTTTCTACCTCTAAGGCATGGCCAGCCATTAATAGTATTTGCAATAATGATTAATTTTTCCTTGACACAGAAACCCTTAGGATCTATAGGTGTCTTTGGACTAGACTCAATAGATTGGGAATTTTTCTATCAGCTTAAAATTTGATCCTGAAAAGCTTCTATCCACTTGGCAAACCTACACACAAAACATCTGGTAGGGGTAGCATGTTTGTTCCTGAAAGGCTTATTTGAAAGTATAGACAGGGGCCCAGAAATAAGGGTCTGGCCCTGTGCAGACACACTGTCAGAGATAAGAGACACTCCTAACCAAACATCTACTTGGTAAGAGTGCTAAAGTCCAATCTTGGCTTTGACCCTTGGTCTACTGACTTCTTTTAAAGAGGAGATTTTTAATTCTGCCTCTCAATCCAAAAGGAAGCAGAATGGAGACATTAAGAAAGGAAGAAAGGCTGGTACCTGATTTCAGGGTGAAATGCATTCCTACCTCACTCAGCTGTAGGCTGGTGACTTTAACCTTCAAAAGAAGAGAAAGACAAAACCTCAAGCCCTAACACCACCATGATCTGAAGGAATCCGCTGTAACCCAAGAAGGGTGACAAGCACAATTGCTGAGCCACCACTGTCACTGGGGATTTATGAACATCTTCAGATGGACAAAGAAAGGCAGCCTGCCACTTCTGCTTAGGAGAACAAACACAAGAAACCCCTGAGAACAATCTTTCCTTCTCTACTAACTTAGAGCTGGCCATTTCAAAACCAGTCTCTGAGCTCTGGACTTGAGGATACCCCAAAAATAAATACATCGAGCTGAAGCACATGACAAAGAAATCCATGTCTGGGCACTTAGTGTCAGAAGCTAATTCTAGAAAAATCAAGATCTCTTCTGAGCCACAGTCTGAGCCTGCATGCCAGCCTAGCCCCAACCTTTTCTCAGTGGTGAAGACCCCTCCCACTTCTGTCCCCAAACCCTCCACTGCCACCTCCCCTCCACCTGCGCCTCACTGGGAAGTCACTTTTTCTCCTTGGGATAATGCCCCAATGTGTACATTACACTGTCAGTGTGCAGATGTCCCAAGGAGAGTGGCAAGGCTTGGTGCCCTTGCTTGGGTCCCACCATGCTGTCCTAGAATCTCTGCTCCTACTCCATGACAGACCCAATACTCTACAGTCTTTCATTCTCCCACCCTGGCAAAAGATCAGGATTCTTCTCCATATTCCAGCTCTCTAACACCTCCTCCTAAAACACCCCAGCTCATCAATGACTATTTAACAGAGAGCTGGCCCCTGAGACCCCTCCTGAGCCCTCTCCCCAACAATAAGGCATCAGGATGCTAAGCCTCCATCTGCCTGGAGCCTGATCTGCTTTGATCTGAAGAAGACACAAAATGGCAGCCCAAGCCAAGAGCATTGGCAGAAAGGCTCCCAGCTCCCAGTGTCAAGGAGCCTCCCCTCATTCCTGTCTGTCTCTGCCCTTTGACTCTTTCCTGCTGCCTCCCAAATCCCTGCAATGCCCCCCAAAGCTCCTTTACATGCAAGCAAAGCAAGCCCAAGATTAACCATTAGCTGTTCTTTCCTAGGGTTCTCTACATATTAATAAAATGTACTTTATCTACAATTCTTCCCCATCCCACCCCAAAACCCCAAAAGAAGTTTGCTAACAATATTGGAAGAAACTACTCCAGCCACACACACCTCAGGTCTGATTCAAACCCTGGGGTGTGGCAAAGATGCCTGATGTTCTGTGGTATCAGTTTCTCTCCTGAAGCTATTTGTCAGCCTTGCCAGAAAAAAAGGAACTTCTACGTGTGAACCTTATCTAGTTTTCTGTGCAAGAAAAGGGCAGAGGAATAAATGGCTGAAGTCCATCTAACCCCAAATATTTTAGATAAAAAATGAAGATGAAGAATATGGTAAAATACTAGTAAGCACGCTCCCCAGCCCGTTGGTGCTGAAACCACCCCTCGATAGCCTAAACCTAGACCTTTGAGAGAGGCCTATGCCTTGCTGCCCCTTGGGACAGAGGCACTCTTCATGTTGCCAAAGTAGGCATGTAAATGGCCTCTCCCTCCCTGCACTCCAAGAGACTGTGAGGGAGAAAGGCTGGCCAGCAGGCAGCGTCCCTGTCAGATGCTGGGCTGGATCCAGCAAAGACAATCCACACACGGGCTTCTGCTCACAGCCATGAAGCCCACTCATGGCCAGCTGGAGTATCAAGAAACAGCATTCACCTCCATATTGCTCATCTTCTTCCCAAAGCACTTGTAGCCTTTCAAGCCCCTCAGAGACCAGCATATTGTCTTCCTGGTCTGTGGATCACCTACTGCCCCAGTAGCCACTGTTTTGAATCAAGATGATGCAGGACAAAGCTGCAGACAAAAAAAAAATCCAAGATACAAAAACAGGTTTTTATCTGAACTACTACTGCAAGGCTACCAGAGCCTAGAGGGGGAAGTCTGAAAGACTGATCTCCCAGAGTAGAGGGTAAAAAGTCCTAGGAAGCTTCGTAGTGGTCACTGCCCCTGTTCAAAGGCAGAGTGCAAAGGACATGGGTTCCTAGAAATGGCTACACTCATCATACAGACTTGCATTTATGTGTCCACATGCAGCACTTAACCGGGTTCCCGCAACACCTTCATCCTCCATCCCATGGGTGAAGAAAATTGTATTCTGCCAACTTCCTCCGAAGTCTTTAAAGGAAGGACCAAAATAGCTCCCAGAGGTGCAGGAAGGATGCTGGTCTCTAAGGACACAGTCCACAAGAAGGAAGCCATTTTGGGAGGAGAACAAGTCTGAGGCCACTGAGGAATAGGGAGGCCTTGTGTCCCTTCCCCACCCTGGCAATGCCTCAGCAGAGCTGCCACCCAGTGGCCAGCAAAAGCACAGCTCCTGCCATTTGGTCTTTTCAGCTGAGGTAAGGGGCAATGCCAGAGGCAAGAAAAGAAGGCAGGAGTCAGCACCTTGTTAGCACGGGGCCCAGGAAAGCGTAGACATGGCCACAGCACCTCAGCCACAAGCTGCTTCCTGGCCCTGGATGACATCCCAGTGAAGCTTTCCATCTCAACTTCCCTTTCTTTCCTAGCCACAAGGCCCAGACAGCTTCAGGGTCTAATTCGTACTAATGTGCAGCAGCCCTGATGCTCCATATTCACACTGCACCCCAGGACCTGGGCTGGCCATCCTGATAAAGGAGTCACACGCTTCAAAAAGGGGACAGAGGCCACTGTGACCCACTGTGAGCCCCACATCTCACACCAGCTAATAGTTCAGACAGGCCTGCTCCTGACAGCCCCTGGGAGATGCCCCAGGAGTGGCCCATTGTGGCACAGTGGCAGAGACAGCATCACCGCTGAAAGGATCACAGAGAGCCACCCAACTCTAATTTTAACTTTACCAGAGCTGCTAGCCAAGGGTCAAGTGACTTCCCAGGCTCCAGAGGAAGGCATCTGGTGTTCACCCCAGGCTGACAGCTAGTCCTAGCAACAGAAATCACCCTCTGCACCTCTTTCACCCATGTCCATAAATGAACTGTGATGGTATGCCTTGCATGGTGGAGCCAGTCTCCTGCTCACTAGGAAAGAGAAGGAAGCACCAGGCCTGGCTGGCAAAGACGTCTGTCCCCAAGATGGAAGAAGCTCTAGCAAAATGACCAGCTTCCCAGCCCTTGGAGGCCACGCCTCTCCTCTGTCACTGAGCCAAGCCACTGGCAGCTACAGTGAGACCAGCAGAAGCCTGCTAGGGCTCTGACATGGCCAATGTCCAAGCAGGTCACTGGGGAGAGGTGCATGTCCCCAAACCACAGGACAGCAGCACCAAGAAGAAAACACTTCCAGGAACTCAGTGGCTCCTGCCATCCTGGGCCAGACCAAGCTCCAGGAGAAGAGGGGATGGTGAGGGCAAACACACTCTCCACCCAACCCTCGGCCCTGTGCCCTTCTGGAAAAACAGGGACATGCCTGAACAGGAAGACTGCTTTGCAGAAGCTTCTGAGTGCTGACAGTTTGAAGTAGGACAAGATTTTGGCAGAAGGACTAGGGCCAGGCCCCCAGCCACCCCACCCCTTCATTCCTAAGCCAACTTGCCTTTGGCTTACTGGGAAGGAGCACCCTCACTTCACTGGAGTCCACACTACAGGAGTGTCGGTCCTGAGGAGGGAGGAGGACCCCAGGCAAAGCAGAGTGGCAGACAGCACATGGTGAGGATGCAGAGGACTAGCGGTTGGCTCTGCACAAGTGGCAATTAATCAATCTGGAGCATTAGCTTCCACAAAAGGAAAGGAGGAGCTGATCAGCATGGTGGAGCAGCGCCCCAGAGTGCTGAGTAGAGACAGCTATAAACAGAGTCGTGGCAGCTTGGGGCTCTGCACAGATGACTCCAGATGGGAGAACCTTTGGCCACAGGCCTCCAAGCCCAGGCTGGACCAAAAGGAACTGAGGCATGGTCAGATGGGCTCCACCACTAGGCAGCTTCCACTTCGGAAGTGTGAAACAAACTGTGGAGAAGAAAGACGCCAGCCTGGCCCTGTGCCTGCTCACCCTTTCCTCACCAGCAACCAAGCAATAAAGGCTTGTGTTTTGTTCAGTGGTAACTCACTGGTAACCCCAGCTGGTCATCTCAGTAGGGCCCCATTTCTGCTCTGGATAGGAGAAGCTAGAGAGGACAATGGCGAATTTAGCCAAGAGGCAGGAACAGTCCCCCGAGACAGACAAGAGGGCACCCCACCAACCGTGGCCAACCCTACTCACAAACCCCAGCGGTCCACTACCCTCCTCCCTTCCATGGACCACAGAAGAAAACAGCACTTTGCTGTAATGTACATATATATACACATAGAGAAACCCACCAACTACAGAATGTGTATTTGTATCTATATCTATATATATGTGGAGTCTGGAAGATGGGACAGACGTCCAGCCCTCTCCCACAACTCAAAAAACTGAAACAGAAGCAGAGCAGTAAAAGCCATTGCTTTCCTCTTCTTCACTTCCAAAGACATCTGAAGAGGTGAGAAAATTCAATCTAAGTGAAGAGGGGAAGGTGGGACAGAGCCAGATGACCTCCTGTCGTCAACTCACTCCCTGACTCTGACCACAGGCAGAAGATCGGCCCCCAGCCTCTGTCCTGTGGACGAGCCCAGCTGGCTAGGACCTGGGGGAGAAGGGCCACGCAGGACACTGAGCCATCTCTTGGTGGACAGAAGGGGACAAGGCCCGCGTGAAACCCCTCCCTACCCGCAGCCCCACCCTGCCCTGGGGACACTTAGAGTGGTGTGGAGTCACAGCAGAGTTGCGTGGCCTGGGTCATCCTGATCCACGCTGTTGAGGATTGCTGTCTGGTCTTCCGGAAGCTGGCGGTGGCACAAGTCTGAGAGCCGGGCAAAGGGATCAGGACGAGAGTGTCTCTTCTTCTTTCGGAGGCAGACAGCTTCATCGGGCCACAGAACCTGAGAGTTGGGAAGCTGCTGAGCCTGAGAGGCAGAACCGTCTAAAGATGAGAAAACAGACACACAAAAGAAGAGAAAGGGGATGAAAAGGCCAGAGTGTACACTCTAAGCTTCTAATACTGAAATAAGAGTATCTCAGCACATGGGAGTTGAGACCAAACCACTGCAGAGAATGCACCTCCTTGACTGCTACAAGGACAGACAGCCCAGCCCTGCTCCCTTGTTCTAATGAGTCAGGGAAGGGAGGCGGAGATGATTCTTCTTTCTGGAAATTAACAGATCTCCCTGATTAATCTATAAATGTTTCCTTTGTAGTGCCTCTTCCAGGTGCCAGGAATTAGGGCTTCTAAGAATGGGTGGGGACTCTACATTTTTCTCACTTATTCCAAGCAATAATAGATTTTAATGACATGCAGTAGAGTCAGGGTGGGACTCTGCCTGGCCTGTGGTGGCTACTTTTCTACCTAGTGGCCCTTCTGGGGACACAGAAGAAAAGGCTTTGTCTTCTAGATTACATTTAGTACACAAGCAAGGAGGAAGGGGCACATTGTCAAAATGTAAGAAATACAAAAATAAAGTTTTCAGATGCCGACGAAAAAGGATAAAATAGGGTCACATGATAACCACTGACCAAGGCACTGCTCCTGTCCCATGAAGGTTAGTTCTTTAAGGGTGACTTGGATTCTGAGCCTTCCCCAGATCTGAGGGGAATTTATTCCCATCAGAAGGGAAACCCAGTGTCAAGAGCAAACGCGGTACGTCCCAGAGGTGGTCACAGTGAGGTTGCAAAGACAGGCAGGTTGTCAAGGACTCTGATATCTGTTCTGGTGGCAAGGAGAAGCCATGGGAAGGTTTCCATCAGAAGCACATATGTGCACACATACTGTCACATTCTCTGAAGCTATGGTGACTGTGCAGAACACATGCTGTTGTCGGAGCATGGACAGGGCCCCAGAGCTACTTCCAGGTTCTGCAGCAGCCCAGACAGAGAGGAGGGAGCACACACTGCAGTTTGGAGTGGAGACAGCAAAAGTGGCAAGATTCGGGACATGTTATAAAAGCTGAGCCGACAGACCTTTCCAAGTGAATTAAGAGGGCAAGAGAAGAATGCAGGAGGAAGCCACATGAACAACTGGATAGGAAGCAGAAGTAGTGCTACTTAATAAACCGGAGAAGACAGGTGAAGTAGATTTGGAAAAGATAAGCCACAGTTCTACTTGGGATACTTGGCAGGCTTATAAAACATCTAAGTACAAGTTCAACAGTCAACTGCAAATATGAACGTGACCTCAAAGAAGATACATGGACTGAAGACAGACATTTCAGAGTTGTCAGAACAGAACAGGTACCAGGACCACTGTCACCACGAGAGAGAACAAACATCCGCTGTAGCTTATTCTGCAATAAGCAAAGAAATTTGACTTATTATAAATTAAAGTCAGCGCCACATTAACAATGGCATTTGTTGATGGTGGCCCCACAGATCATGCCACCCAGTGATACCCTGGCCAACCTAGCTGTGCAAGTACACTGTGTGATACTCATTCAGTGACGAAGTTGACTAACAACACATTCCTCAGAATGTCCTTATCACTAAGTGACATGTGACTGACTGTACACTCGCTCACACACATACATAGGATAGGTAGGTAGGTAGACAAGACAGACAGACAGACAAACAGACCTTAAATTATAACAGGTTTAAGTTGGAAAATTCAGCTTTGGGCTTCAATTTTGCACCAAGCCGTAAAATACTCATTTTGTTTTTCTCTGCCTCAGTATTTCCATCTATCAACTGGCAGGAAACTGATGCCCCCCTCACCAAAGGCTAAATTCTTAATCAGCCATCAGCATCTCCCAACAATGTAGTAGGCTTCGTCTCTGCATAACACTGTTTTCCATAACCCTAGCCCTAACGAAACTTACTCCACAGTTGTCATCAAAGATCTGCAAGGAAACTGCTGAGCATTCTTCCATGACAGCCTGCTCTAATATCCCTAAAACCATCAGCAGAGAGAATTTGATAAATATCAAGGAATTTTCTAAAAGAGGGTTAACTTATTTTTATACAGTCTTAGAAGGTACCAATTACTGCTGAATAACCATCAGACATACTTCAGTGGAATTGTCCTTTATCCAGTAGGGAAACCTTACTGCATCTACAAAGAAAAGTCTGATTACCTTGCAGAAGGTAGTCCTATGCCATATGTACCCTAAGCCCCATCATTCCCATGTCAACAGAAGGCTTGACGTGATACAAGAGAAATAAATACATAAGCAGATTGGGACATTTTCAAGGTGTACTATAGGATGGGGGAAAAAAAAATATATATATACTATTTATGTTGTTAAGACATAAATTGAAACAATATCCTGTTTTTTCTAAAGCTGTAGGACAGAAGAGGCTCTGTGGGCTGACAAGCCACAGAGCGATGGTCCCTAGTTGGGGGAGGGGCTGGAGGGAGGGGAAGGCAATCAGATTTTCACCTTTCTTGCTTTCTACATGAAAATCATGTGATTACTTGATAATGAATGGCTAAAAGGAAACCAAGAACAAGAGAAGTTGGTTGATTCAATTCTAGAAAACCCCAGGCTCGGAGCCTGGGCCTGATAATCCTCATCCTTAAGGACAAAGCTAGGTGGAAAGAGGTACAGGTGCTTCCCACCATTTACCGGATCGTTTCTTTGACTTCGAGGAGCCCTTGGATGACTTTTTGGGCTTCTTTATCCGTTGGTATTTCAGAGCCTCCAGCCTCTCAGGTGCAGCAGCATTCCCGGGAGCAGGTGGGAGTATTCTGCAAGGGACAATTAGAGAGGTACAGGTCAGCTCCCGGATGGGGGAGCTTTGGAAGAGGGACTGGAAGAGAGCCAAAAAGCTGGCCCACAGAAGGATGGAATCCAGGGGACGGAGTCCAAGGTGTCCACTATGATCCCTTGACGCCTGCCTTGCTACTGCTCCTAGAAGAGAGAAAACCCAGAAAGTTCCAGCAGCAGGTGGCCTACCTCACGTGGGAACCAAGCTGTAGAGTGATGAGAGGACCCTAGGAAAGGGAGAGACAGACTTTAATAGTGAGCTCCATCATATCACTCAAGCTGGGATGAATACATGTCAAAGAAGAAGCAGGCTCAATGTCTGTGGTTCCTAGAAGTCATCACAATTAAGACCTTCAACTGAAAAGTAAAAGGGTAGATTAAAGCAGGAGGCAAGCAATTCCAGTCCCATTTAACTGTCCACCAGCTCCAGAAGGGGGAAGGCTAAGTGAGAACCCCAATGCCCACATCAGTGAAAACTCCATAAAGCCCAGTTTCACTGTTCTTTCCATTCATCTGCAAGATGCAGCCAGAACCTCCACAGTGATGGCAACAAACTCTTGCAGGCCAACATAGCAGAAGTGTTGCCTACTTGACCCTCTGCAAACAAGGTTCAGATTTGCTTGGTCTTGAAAGAAGACAGAAGAAGGAAGAAGATTATGACTCATATGATATCATGAAGAATGTTCCAATCTGCAGACTTCACAGAGCCCTTGCTGTTGGTCACAAGCATCCAGTGAAAGCTACATGTTAAGACTCAACAGAGATGGTGAGGTTGTAGGGAGAGAAAATTCTTGCATACAGGTCCCTCTTTCTCCACTCCAGCTGGGGAATGGATGTTATCTTTTGTCTGATGGATTGACTGCATGGTAAAGACACAGTCAAATATTTAACTAGAGCCCTGCAGTCCAGGTATCACAGGGAATTAAAACAGTAGTATATGACAATTGTGTATTTTGGAGAGAACTTTTCAAGAGTCACAAAAGAAGAAAACCTAAAAGAATGTTATCCATATCATTTCTTCTCAAAGTAAGCCAACTTGGAGCCTGAAGAAAAAAGGGACTTTAGGGGAAAGGGCACTCTTTCTTTTCACCAGCACACATTGGCTCATGATTAGAGAAGTAGGGATGTTCTAGAGTTATGGCAAATGGAGGTAGCATGCTCTTCCCTTCCTCAGCACCCATTTCTCCCCCCGTCATCTCCACCACAATTTGGTTTTGGTAAATCCTGATCAAATTACAACCTATGAGGACCAAGTCCCCAAGTGTCAGTGAGACCCATGAAGTCATAAAAAGTAAATAAATAAATGAATAAAGATGAAAAGACTGCATCCCCATTTCCCCCACATCCGATGTCTCTGGGAGCATGGGGAAGAGACTTCCACACAGCGGAGGTAAGTCTCTGGTCTCCAGGGTCTCCTGACACTACTGGCCATGGAGTAACCTCTACCTTCTTTGATGGCCATTGTTCTAGAGTCCTTCAGAGCATAAAGTACCAAGAAGCTCCCTCAAAGTTCAAGTCAGAGACATCTTCTCAATGCTCCACAGTCCCCAGAAGTAGTACCAATTAACTCACATGGGCCACACATCTCATAGAGAAGTAGTCTAGCTCCACAGAAATCAGGTCTTCCCCAAAGACCCAGTATGCCAATGATTCCTTTCTCTTCTACAAAGACTCACAGAGATTTATAGTAGTGGCAGCAGCTATAAAGGAATTTGGAGGCAAAGGCAAGAGAGAGCCTGCCTTCCTGAGGCTGAGGAAATGTCCTGATCTCCTCTTGGCCAAGACCAGGGCTTCTTCATGCTCCCTAAAAAAAAAACATCAAAGGTATGAGTCCATCTGTTCAGTTTCTCCACCTTCTGGTTGAGCCAACCTCTTCAGAAAGACTAAGCACGCTAAGCGATGGATGGTCTGAGGCGGCACGTGATAGGTAAGGACAGTGGCTACCAACATAACCTTGGATGATCCCAGTGGCAACACAATCTCAATTACCCCCAACCAACAAGCAGAAGCAGTGACATGGAGGGCATTTCCTCCTCCTCTCCTTAACTGCAGGAAAGCAAACTCCACTTGCCTGGTGAGATATTGTGGGTAGAAGGCAAAGGAAACCTACTCAGGGACTTGCTATGGCCAAGGAAAAGATGAATCCATTCTCTGTGTACTGCATAGAAAGCCAGGAGTTTTCAGATCGGTCCCAACTAGCCCATAACAAATGGCTCCTCTCCAGTGAGGACAGTGCCCAGCAGGAAACTATACCGGGCAGCCCTAAAAATTCTGTCTCCAAAGCAGGTGAAACTTCCAAGGCATTATCACTGTTATAACCAATATATGATTATTATTATTATTTTCATCATTAACGTGCTTATCACTTACCAGGCTGGGCACTGACCTATGTTCGCTACAGTTGTCTCTAACATCTACAACAACCTGCAGAGCTAAATACTACATTGATCCCATTTTTTATATAGAGAAAATGAAGTTTAGAAAGGTTAAGCAACTTACACAATAATCTGACTCTTCACTAAACTGCTCTTTTTTCTCCCAATAAACACAGGTGTACAAGCTATAACAGAACAACACTGCTCCCACACTACATGTGAGAAATAAAGTTGCCCTGCAACAGACCCGCTGACCCCTGTGCCCCAGGGTCAGAGGCAGGTAAGTAAGACATACCAGGAGGGGGAAACCAGCTGAAGTTATGGCTTTGGGCAAAAGTTCCCAAACAGTATTGATCTATAGAGGACACGAAGCCAATTTTCCCTTGAGAACCAGCCAGACTCCAGCCCTTCCAGGACACCTGCTGCCCGGCTATTTCAGTTCCTGGCTCAGCACTCAAACACTGCAATGTGAGAGAAGATGGTTCTCAGATGCATAAGGACACTTGTCTAATGCCACAGGCAAAAATAAAAGCAAGTGTCTAGCAGGACAGGTGGAAGGAAGGGGCTAAGCAAAATGGGTCTATTTCTGGTAAATTATACAGAAAAGATACGTGAAATATGTTCCTTCAGATTTTACCAACAGCACAGGAAGCCCTCTGGAGCCAAACTGCAATCCCTTTTTGGTAGGGGGACCATGTCCCTGTCAATGCAAGCCTAGCTGGAGCCTTTCTGGTTGTGAAGTCTTTGGTGCTAATGTCTCTGATAAGAAGCTGAGATGAAGCAACTCCTTCCTAACCCTGGAATAAAGCTGTGAGGTAACCAGACTCTGACCTACAGAAGGCCATTTACAACACAACCTGCCCGTGGGCACTCTGGGATCTCCTTCCTATCAGCCTAAATTCATCTGAAAACACAGGAATGCTACAAATGCTGGGCTTCTTATAGGAAGTAAGGTATGGAAAGATAAAAATATCAAAGCCTATGGGCTTTTCTGGGGCCTCACTTCCCATACATACAATTCTCTAATTATTAAAACTTAATTGCCTGGGATCAACCAATCTCCCTCCTACAAAAGTTCTTACTGACTCAGTTCTCTGCTTATTTAGGGTAGAGGAGGAAAGAGGCAACCAGATACAAGGAGGCAAACCTCAACACAGGAAAGACAAAACCCATCTGTACACATCTTCCTTCGATGCCTTGAGAATAGACTATACAACAAAGTTCCTAATCCTCCAGCCAACAAGCAGAGGCAATGACAAAAAGGGCACTTCTTTCTCCTCTCCTTCACTACCTGAGATCAAACTCCACTTGCCTGGTGCAACACTGTGGCTAGGAGGAGGCAGAGGAAACCCACTCATGCACATAATCGGGCTCCAGAAAAGGTGAACCCATTCTCCACAGACTGCATGGACTTCTTTGCAGGTCAGCCCCAACCAGCCGCCCACAGATAAGACTCTCTTCAGTAGGTCAGTGCATAAATACTCTGCCTCAGAACCCTGGAGAGGCTCCGGTCCAAATGGGAATTCCCTCCTATGGCTGGTCTAAAAAGAAGGGCTACCTCCTGCTTCCAGAGCCCAGTGTCACTGAGGTCACAGCAGATATTAAGGGAAAGGGCACAAGAAGGAGATGTGTGGGCAGAGGTGCACCAGATGGGAGCTGAGCAATGGCTCAGCCCCCAGCCATCCACAGAAGTACAGGTCCACACAGCACAACTCCCCACACTGAGATGGGAGTTGGGAAGAGGAAAAAAAGGGGAGAGAGAACAGAGGAGAGGTGGGGGAAACAAGTGTGGACAGAAGGAACAGGAGAAATCGAAGGGAAAGAAACAGCGCGAACAGACATAAACAAGAGGCGTCACAACTTCTCCAAGCAGGACGGAGAGGAAACACATGCAAAGGCACGGCGTGAAGACAGCGTCTGCAAAGGAGCCACCATCTCCCCATGGCCCCAGCAGCTCTTGCACCCCAGGGAGGTTCTTAGCAAGCAGGAGAGTGAGCAGAAGCTCCTGTTGCCCAGCACCTTGAAGGTCTAACTCAGAGGAGGTGGGAGGACTTCCTTCTCCTAGGCTGGGGATGCTGGCCAGGCCCGGGAGAGGAACAACAGTCCCTCGTCGCTGCCCCTGGTTTCTGGGTTTGCCACAGCAGTGGTAGGGTAGCTGGGTTCTCTTGGATGTGTGTGGTGGGGGGCACTGCAGAATGGGGGAGTGTGGTAGGAAGGGACAGATGTGAAGTAACAGATGGGAAGGGAGTTGCAAAAGCTGGGGTGAGAGAAGGTCTAAAGCTACTGTGCCCTTCGGGACAAGAGAAGTCCTAACTGGGGAGGTCAGGAAGATACAGAGAAGCTGTCACCTCTCTCCCCCACAGCATCCACACAGGAGGCCCCCCAGGAGGTGGTCTTGTAATGCCCTTGTGCTCCTGCCAGTGCTGGTGGCACATAGTTCTGAGGCCTTGTGGCCTCTGACAGTTCTGCAAGGTAGCTGTCTCTATGGGGGCTGCTGTTCAAAGTGAGTTGTGCAGCCCTGAGTTAGCAAAGTCAGCTTCCCTGGGCATGTCAAGGTGGGAAGGAACACAGCTACCGGCAGCCCACTGCATCCAGATGGAAGGCTCCACCTCTGCATCCAGACAGCAGGACAGTGTGCATGCTCCCAAGACATAGTCAGAATTAAATCGCAGTCACTCTGAGCCTCTTTGAGAGATGAGAGGGCCCAACAGTGGCCTCACCTCTTCGGCTTCCTGTGGCCACACTGGGAAGGAGCAGTGCTCTCCTCTCAGCTCCCTTATGCCTAGGGGAAGCTTGCTTTTCCCAGGGGGAGCTCCTGACAAGACTCCATAACAGTGTAACTCCAGGAGGACAGAGTAGCTACTGCAGGGATCTTGAATGCAATTAGGACTGGAAGGTGAGGTCCCACTTCATTCCTCTAACCAAAAACCTGCTGCAGCATACAAGGAGCATGAGGAAGTGGTGACGTTTTGTCACCCCTGCCCCAACAGGACCAGAGCCCAGCTGACCCTGAGGAAGCCCCAGATATTAGAGAGACTCCTGACTCCTTAACATGATTTAGAATCACTGAGATCCCAGGAATGCAGAGAGGAATCACAAGTCCAGGGTAAGATCCAAGCCTCTAGAGGTAGGCGGAGAAGGGAGAACGATGCCTGAGGCTGCTGGGAAAACAGGGCAGAACTGTGCAGGGTGGTGAGGGAGGATCCTGAGCATCAAGGTGGCCGAGAGAAGTTCTGAGAGTGCAAAGGCAAAGCAGATCATGGGCATTCTAGGTCCTTCGGGTGCATGCACAGTCCCAGCTGCCAAGGGAGGCTCTGGGATGTTGGCAGCAGGATGAGAGGGGACTGCAGGGGCTCTGGGAGGGGCTGGATGTGGACTGGAAGGCTAAAAGCTGCAGCCAGGTGGTACCAGGCTTGGCCCGAGGGGCAGCTGGAGCAGCCCAGACAGCACGATGTGGGGAACCCAGAAGCCATGGGAATCGAGGAGCGGCAGCTGTCCCCACGGGCAGTGAGGGGATGTGATTTGGATCCCCTGTCAAGGAAGCGATGGCCCTGCGGAAGCCCCGTCCGCTGCCCGCCCCCACCCGGCCCAGCCGAGGAGCTCCCTTACCTATTGAGCTGAGGAGAGGCTTGTCTCGACAACACTGCCCAGATAGCTGAGATCAATCAGAAACAAAGCAGTTACCAACACGGCCGGGGGAACCACCCACGCACACCCAGAGGGAAGGGGCACAGTGAGCAGAGTCCCACAGGCGAGGCCTGAGAATGGGCAAGGGAGGAGAGGAGAGAGACGGAGAACCAGACGCACGATGGAACAAAGCAGGTGAGCGTGCTGCACAAAGCACAGACAGGGGCGACGACAGCATCCTGCAGACAGAGTCGGGTGCCCTCCTAGAGCTTTCTCCCAGCCCAGCCACACCCTGCTCTACCCACGGAGTGCCCACCTGGTGGGGATGGAGGGTAGAGGTGACCTCACCCATCCAGGTACCAGAAAGGGTGGGAGGGGGTGGGGCGGGGGAGGGCACTAGCCGCAGCCTCCCAGGCCACCCCATCCCCTCCCACCAGGCCAGACTCCTCTGGAACTGCTCCCCGCCACAGGCTGCTACATCCACAAGAGACCAAAGTACAAACCGGAGAGCGGGAGAGGGAGGGAGGGAGGAGGAGCGAGTGAGGTGGGCGCAGAGTGGTGGCCGGCTCTTCTGAGTAAGTCAGTTGAACCCAAAGGCGATGGAGAAGGAAGAAGGAAGACGAGCCACTAACTTGAGAAGGGAGGACAGGCAAGGAGGCAGAGGAGAGGGCAGAAAGACAGAAGAAGAGGTGCAGACGGGCGTCCAGGCCGCTGTGGTACCTGGAACGCCAGCTGCTACAGTTTAGAGTGCGCTCTCTCAGGCGGGCTGATCGCGGGGGCGTGTCTGTCTGTCTGTCTGTCTCTCTGCAGCTTCCTGCGAGGCACACAGGTGTGTGGGGCGATGTAGCTCCTAGCACACAAAGCCTGAGATTTCCCTCCCATCCCAACCTCCAGGATACCATTCCTGGAGAGGCTATGGACAGGGGCTAAGTCAGTGCTTACTCACTAGGGAAGCTGGGGGCAGGAGTTTGGAACAGGTGGCTCCTGGCTCCAGGGTCCTGTTTGTAAGTACGGGCTGGGAAAAGGAGGAGGTGGGACACAGGTCTGTGGGCAACTCCAGGGAACCTGTCCCCAGCAGCAAGATCACAGGCACACGGAGGGCCTGGATCCCATGGAACCACTCTGAGTCCCTCTCAGGTCTGCCACGGCCCCTCCCTTTCCCACGATCCCTCATCAGCTGTGGGCCTCCTATGAGCTCAGGGATGGATGGAGAAAATCCCTCAGCTACTAGGGGGGGAAACCGAAGGCCACCCTGCCTCTGTGACTGCACCCTGCCAATGCAGTGGCCAGCACACCTGCCCAAGGAATGGCGTGTCCACACGAGCCCTGTCGTGGGATGATGGAAGGTGGTGGGCAGGTTGAGGCACTGGGGAAGGAGGTGGGCAGGGGAGGTGGCCGGTGGCAGCTCACACTCACCCTGAAGTAGGTAACGTTGTGGGGGGCTCGGGCCGGAGCAGCTCTTCCCCCATCCTCCGAGGGGAAGGTGTCTGTCCAAACACATCCAGGTTGTCCCCAGGCGCTGCGGGGGCAGGGCCCGGCGGAGGGGAGGGGTAGCCTGTGGCCAGAGTGGTGAAGCCCATGGCAGGCCGGTAGCTGGGGCTCCCGCTGCGGCTGCTCTGGGAAGGGGAACCCGTGGATGGCGTGGACTTGCGAGAGAAGCTGACCGCAGCTGGTGGCTGCAGGGTGATCTCTGACATCTCCGCCTGCTGCAGGAGGCCCGGGCGAGGCCGAGCACGGGCAGCGAGCTCAGGGGAGCCATTGCGGGAGCTGAGGGGGCTTTGGGTCAGAGGTGAGAGCCGAGAGGGCTGTAGCACCACTTGATGTAAACTGGGCTCGGCACGCCGTGGGCGAGGCCGAGCACGGGCAGCGAGCTCAGGGGAGCCATTGCGGGAGCTGAGGGGGCTTTGGGTCAGAGGTGAGAGCCGAGAGGGCTGTAGCACCACTTGATGTAAACTGGGCTCGGCACGCCGGGCCTGCCGGGGGCTGGGCCGGGGCCGGGGCTGGGGCTCATACCACCGAGTGTCCAGGCCAAATGTGCTGGGGCCACCATGCCCCCCCGGCTCGGCTGGCTCGGGGTAAGGCAACACAGGTATGCCCATACCTTGACTGGTATGTCTCAGCTGCCCCTGGCTAGCCAAGGATTGCACAGGTCTGTCCTGCCACTTGGCGGTTGGGGGCGCCAGGACAGGGCCCCTGCCAGGAGACTTGCCTGCCCAACTCTTGGGTGCCTCCAGAGACAGCATGCCTGGGTAGGCTGCGGGCACCTGCAGGGAGGTGGGGGGCATTCCTCGGGGCAGGCAGGCTTGGGGCTGTAGACTCTCGGCCACGTCACGGGTATGCAGCTGGTGGGGGAACATCATAGCTGGGGCTTCCAGGCCTCCAAAGGGGAATTCTGGCCGGCCCCAGGGCTCTGGGGAGCGCCCTCCTGTAGGTGTCTGAGTCAAGGGCAGAGTGCTGTTGGAAGCATTTTCTCCATTTTCCTCTGGGATGGTAGGGTGGCCAAAAGGCCCCTCAGAGTGCAGGGGTGGGGACGACATGACTGAGCTCAGGGGGCTGCCCACTTCCGGCATGTAGAAGGGTGGTGGCTCCACCTCCCCAGGGCTGCTGCTGCTGAGGTACCCATAATACTGCCCGTGGTGGAAGGGCCGGGGCGCTGGGGGCCTGGCCTGGCCTGTAGCCTGTAGCCGACCTCCCAGGCCACCCGGGCCCTCGAGCCCATGGGGCTGGAAGCGAGGACTGTATGCTGGTGGAGGCAGGTAGGACTCCTGGCTGGAAGACAGAGGGGTCAGCTGAGACTTCAGGGCAGCCACAGATGTGGGCACCAGAGGGTCCTCATTCTCCTCATCCGACTGCCGGAACTCAGGGTACATGTCCGTCTCCTCCGCAAAAGGGAAGCCCTCGATGCGCCGGGTCTTCAATGAGGGCTCAATCTCGGAGGGGTCCATCACGAAGCGGCCGTCAGGACCTCTGCTGATCAACTCAATGGGGGTGGTGGCCTCAGCCTCAGCCTCAGCCTTGGCCACACTGTACTTCCTGCTGCTGATGGCCCGCTTGGTTTTCTTGTACAAGGACAGCTCCTTCTCCCGGGCAGGGCTTAGCATCCTCTTGGCTGCGGGTTGGCCCTGGTCGTCGGAGGACTCGGACGGGGCACGGAGTGTGCGGATGCTCTCTGGACTCACCTTGCCCGAGGACAAGCTGCAGGCAGACAGCAAGGCCGTGAGGGCTGTGCACGCCCCCACGGCGTCTTCCCCTTTTGATGATCACTATCCCCAGGAAGGCAATGCTGAGGAAAGGGCCTGAGGGGCTGTGCCTACGATGAGAAACACTCTGGCTGCCACCAAGCAATCTAGACATGCACTGTCCACTGTGGAATGAAGAACCACATGCTCCTTTGCCACAGCCTGCCCCTCATTTGGCAGATGCTGGCTAAGCACATCTTTAGTCCATGGAGGTTCCTTTCCAGGTTGCTCAAGGAACACAGCTCATTTTAATACATATTAAGAAGGTAAATCTGCTAGGACGATAAAAATTACAGAAAAACATCATAAGGCTAAAGAGAAACGAAGGACCTACTAGTTTGGATCATCTACCACTCTCTTGAGCTTTGTGTACCGTTTAAAATTGACACACAGCCAAGTTTACAGGAAAAAACTTAGAAGCACAACAATGGGCCTAACCATGGCAACTGTCCACCGGTGCCCAGCCTCCCCTGCTACCACATACCGCCAACAGCCTGAAACACTTACGGAGACTCCAGGCTCTTTCTGCAGTGGGTGATGGACAGTGGGGGGTCTGCAACAGAAAAGCAGGAGGGAGCCCACTGAGGCCTGACCCACAAAAGCCCAGCTCTGACCCAATGGTGTCATAGGCAGGACCCGAGCAAAGCCACAGAGGGAAGTACGAATGGGCTGGTACTGCTGTATCAAGCTTAGGGGCCTGTGCCCATCACCAGGCACCCCTCCCTTCAGCTCACCTATCCTAGGCCCCACTGTCCCTGCTTCCTTCCCTTAGTCTAAACAAGTCCCCCAACATCTCCACCTGTAAGATCACAGCTCCTCTATTTCCACTTCTAGGGAGCCTGTGATGCAAGGGATCCACCCCGCTCATGGGGAGCACTTGACACAGAGCCAGGTGGAGCAGGGGGAATCAGCATACACCCACCTTTTTTTCGCTTGAGCTTGCGCTTGCGCTGCTTGTTGACAAAGCAGGCGGCCAGAGTGCTGAACAGGATGGCAGCTGCCAAGAAGCAGATGGTAGCAACAATTCCAGCCAACACAGGCCGGGCCAGCCCATCATCAGTCAGGTCCGGCTGCGGGAAGATGTCTGAAAGGAGGGTCACAGTGCTGGTGGGTCCCTTCCCTGGCCCATACCCCTACGCTGTGCACCCCACAGGGCTGGGGCTCAGCCTGCACACACCGTGCCACACTAAGGAGGCTTGTGTATCCTGTGAGGAGAGCAAAAGGGAGTCCACAGAAGCCACGTAACCTCTACAGAGCATGGGGATGGACAATCAGTCAGAAGCGACTTCCGCCTGGTGCTCTACATGTGCAGAGAACTTGGGTGTGTGTTGTTAGATCTCCTCCCTAGCCCAAGGAGACAGTGCACAGGAGCTGCTCCCATTCTCTAATGTACCCTGGCATGTACTGAGTACGAGCTCACGCTGCTATCAGTGCCCTAACCAGAGTCCAGTTTTCCCAACTTCCAGTCCGGGATTTTCTGCTTCCCTCACTCGTGCCAAGAGCTCAGAGATGAAGGTACCTTGAGAGCAAATTCTTAGAGCAAGGACAGGGACTGTTGCAAAGAACTGAGCCACTGCCTAACATCCACTGCCTAACTGGTCCCAGGACAGTCAAGCAACTTACTTCCCACAGCAAGGGCTGGCCTTGGGTATCGACACTGTGGAAGATGCTTGCGTTGGCTGGGACCATAGCAATAGGATCAATGCTCCCACTTTATGGGTGAAAATTTGATTTGTGCCCAAATTCAGAGCTAGTGAATGGCAGAGTCAGGACCAGGCCTTGTCTTTTGTACCAGACTCAGGGCAGTTTAGTCAGTAAGAGTCATGTGCTCCGGTCCATCAAAGGGAAAATCGATGCACTGTGACACACCTGGCCAGTGTACACTGCTGTGTCAATAATAATAATGGATAAAAATAATCCAAATTATGCCAATGAGTTGAGAGGAAAAGAATGCCACGGGCTTTGGAAACTGGAGCCTTAATTAAGGGCAATGCCATGCCAAGGTGGCTGAGTCCTGGCTGGCCTGCGAGGAATCGTCAGACAAGGCATGCTTCCTAATGAGAGCTGAGCATAAAACTATGAGCATGGAGAACAGTTCATGGAAATGAGCCCCCAGAATTCTGCAGCCTTCTGCTCTCTTCCTTGCTCCTCTACCTCTGAGTATAAGCCCTGGAGGGGAGCCAAGGTAGAAGCGAGCTCAATTCTGCTGCCTAAAGGAGACGGCTGTATTTTACCAAAAAAGCCCCAGGGTGCGGAACAGAGACAGAACTCACACTCCCCCCAGGATCTCTGGAGCCCGCAGCTCTCTGCTCCCCATACCAATGCTTCTGAAGCTCCATGGGTCTTGCTGCATGAGCTCCTTGGCCAAGATCATTGCCCCCTGGCCCCAGAGGTCCAGTGCACACAGTGCCCACAGAAGTGGTGCCACTGCTGGCTTCCTAGGCAAGAGCCCCTTCCTCACCAAGGACACCACTTCGCTGGGGTGGGGACCTGGCTATGTCTCGGGAATAGGAGCTAGAGAGAAGACATGTAGAAATGGGATGGATGCCAAGAGAAAGAACGATAAACAGAGAAAATGCTAGGGAGTTGGCTTTATTTAGCCTGAAAACATCTAGGGAGAGGAAGGAAGAGAGATAAACAACACCAAACAACAATTTCCCAGTAAAACCCACATAATTATAAAGAAGCCTATAATAGGCATCCTATAAACACTTGTTGACCTGCTGGCTCCTATCCTCCAATCTACTGCCCCATCCCCATCGGAGTACAGCTTGTGAGGAGACAGAACACATGTAACAAGCAACACTATTCGGGCTCTTTTTGATGACTGTAATGAGAAGACTGGTTGAATTTCTTTCTGGGGCCATCCTATAGAAGAACTGTCAAAACCCAGCCCTTTGGTGGGATACAATACCGTGAGTAACAGAAGCACAAATCTCAGAGGCTTCAGAGACACTACAACCTGTACAGCTTCTGCTGGTCACCTCCTTCCAACCCAACCTGTCCTCTGGCCATCACTTCCTCCAACATACCTGTGCTGGAGACACCGGCGATGTTGCTGGGCTCGCTGATCAGGTCCTGCATGACAGCCAGAACCCGGAACTCATACCAGGTATCCTACAGCCATAGGGACAACACCCAGTCAGCCAAGGCATCCAGTATGACTACTGCCCCTGCCACCACTGAACCTGCAGGTGACTTCCAGGGAAAAGGACAACAGAGCACCAGGGTCCTACTAAGAGCTTCCTGGTTGGTGATGGGCAGCACTGGACACTGCTGAGGGGTACATGTTGCCACTGATCTCACACTACAAATGTGAGGTCTCTGAGAGTTGGGAAGAGTTGCACAGGGGGTCTGCAAAGGCACTGTAAGTGATGCCAGCACAACTGCCCCTAAACCAGCATTCAGGGAGGGAAGATACAGGAGGTAGTCAGGACCCAGAAACAGCAGCTTCCTCTCCCAAGTCAGAGATAGCTATGTTTAAAAGGGCCACTGAAAAATAGATACTTTCTGAAGACAATCCATCTGGAGTCTCCTCTGCCCACCTCCTGAGAAAAGCAAACATCTGGGGTCTGAGGATTACGTAGGCCTCTCACACTGCCCTGCCCGAGCTGGTGTCTGTGTGTGGGACAAGTCCCCACTGCTGCCAAGCTGGCCGTGTTCTGGGGGAACTCAGCAGCTTCAGCAGCAGGTCTGGGAGCACCCAGGAATGGAAGGACTCCTCCCCGTGCACCTGAGCTGTGTCACCCAGAGTTCCCAGTGTCTCTGCAGAGTCATGCCGCTTCCAGGACTGGGAAAAGAGGCAAGGAAAAGCCAGGCCTCACCTGTGACAGATCCTTGGCAAAGAAATCTCCGTCGGTACCCGGAATGGCATCGTCCAGCATCTCCCAGCGCTCCCCGACTCGAAACTCCATGATGTAGCGGTCGATCGGGAAGCTGTGGTTGGCAGGTGGGAGCCAGGACAGGAACACACCCTGCTGGGTCCGATTGGCTGTGAGGCACCTTGGTGAGGTAACCAGCACCAGAGGTTCTGGAGTTGTGATAGGGAATGCTGTGGAAGAGGAAAAGGAAGGCAGCGTCAGATGCAGGGGCCGCTGCAGTGTCCTATTAGTGGTATCGCCTAGGGGAGCCCTCCTGGTCCTCAGGAAGGGAGACCATGCTGACCTCCAGAGTCAGTCTAAAGAACAAGCATGAGAGAACCAAGTACCCCTCAGCAGAGAAGGAACAGCAGCTCGGGGTGGGGGGGAAGAGCCAAGTGCAATGAAGTACAGTCATGGGCCACACAGTGGCGCAGTCAGCAAGGGGCTGCATGTTATGTGCCTGTGTGGTCTGAATGGATCTGAGAAGTTGCTGTCTGCTAGCGACACAGAAGTTATACTAACATCACAGAACAACACAGTACTCGTGTTTGTGGTGACACTAATGTACACATCCCTATTGCACCACCTGCTCTACACAGTAGAGCCCATACAGTTGTGTCCAGGACAGAATACTTGATGACGATAATAAACAACTGTGACTGCTTTATGTATTTACTATGTGAGACTTTTTTTTTTTTTTTTTTTTTTTTTTTTTTTATTTTTTAAAAAACAATCTTTTTTTTTTTCTTTCTTTTCTTTTTTCTTTTTTTTTTTTTTTTTTTTTTTTTTTTTTTTTTTTTTGCAGTACTAAGGATTGAACACCAGGTCTTTGCTCTGAGCAACATTTCCAGCTCCTTTTTTATTTTGTTTTGTTTTATTTAATTTTGAGACAGTCTGAATAAATCACTGAATTGCCCAGGCTAAACTTGAACTTGAGATCCTCCTGCCTCAGCCTCCCAGAGAGCTGAGATTACAGGCCTGATCTCAGCTATAATGGCACATTTTATCATTAGAGTATGTCTCTACTTATAAATAAGTTTCTATAAAGCAGCATGACCTTTCCGGCCAGCTCCAACTCTACACATCCTGCATGTCCTGTGCTTGACTATACCATTTCTCAGGCTGTATCACCTAGGTTTGGTAAATACATATGTGATGTTCACACAGTGCTGGTTCTGGTGCTTCTTAGGGGTTCCTGAGAACTAGACGAAGGCCATAGAGCGCTGTTCACTTTCAATCACCTCTTGGTCCAGGAGCACAAAATTCAGCCTAGTAGAAGTGCTGTGGAGTAGTGGTGAGTGCCCTGCCCCTTGGCCCACCCTAGTGCAGTACAGGGAGGGATTCTAGAAACAGACTGCTCATCCAGACCCTTCTCGGGCCTCAGAGGAGGGGAAACAATTACAGCCAAGCAGTGCAGAAGGGCAAGGCCCAGTCCCATTAACATGCAAGCCTGGGGCTAATGAGGAAAGGTAAAATACAAAATTTCTCCTCCCTGAGGCTGCAACAAGAGTTCAGCCAAAAGTATCAAGCTACAGGGCCAGGGAACCCTGTAGGAGGACCTGCCGAGTCCTAAGTAGGAAACCCAAAGCCACCATCACAGAGCGTACTCGATAAGGTGTCACAAACTTCCTAAACCCCAAAGGACAACATGGAACCACTGCTACCATCACCTTTGTGTGCCCCAACTCTGCAAGGAACAGCCCAAGACACACCGGCCCTGGGGTGCTCACCTAAAGTGTTCACAGTGACCACCTCACTGAAGGCGCTGGTTCCCAGCTTGTTCTGAGCCAGGACACTGAACTGGTATGCGGTCTCGGGCTCCAGGGTGTCCACTAGCAACCAGCTGGGGCCCGGTGGCACTGACAAGGACAGCCAGTCATGGGGCCCAAACTGTGCCCGCTTCATCCTGGCCAAAAGAGAGAGAGAGGATGGGGAACAAGGGGTGGGTGGGTCACACTGGAGAGAAGCGCATCATGCACTGTCCTCAGGGAGAAGGGTTGAGAGGACTACATTCCCAGGGTCATGGGTGGGAAAAGAAGATGCCAAGGCAGGTTACCTGCCCAGCTCTGGCTGTGCTAACCCTCTTGACACCAGCTAACTCCATCGCTGGCCCCTTCCCCACAGAAAGAGGCCCTTGGGTGGAAGCCACGATGAAGTTACTGGTCACATCACCAAGTGCATGGTGGGAGAGTCCTATCCTAAGCACCACACTGGGAGTAGGCTCTGCCTTGGGAGAGGAGGAACACTGGAGAATGATGATAAGCACATGGGCCTATGCACAAGTTGTGTCCCGGCTGCCCATTCCTGAGTAACCAGGAAGCTCACTCAACCCAATCAGATCTGGGTCATCTGAGGACATCCAAGGTATGTGACAAAAGTGGGATCAAGATGCCTAAGGCCTGAGGGTTAGAAATCACAGTCGAGGGGGACGTGACACTGTGCATGGAGAGTACTGAGAGGGCAAAGGTTTTCCATGTTCTAGAAGGCTGCCGATTCCCAGGAGCCAATGAGGCCACCTGCCGCAGTGCCACCACATCACCACTGGGAGGAGACATTGCCCAGTGGAGCCAGCCTGCTCCTTTCACCCTGCCCTGGAACTCTGCACACACCCAGGGGTTCCTTCTTGGTTTAAGGCTTGTCACCTTGTATGCCCAGGTAGGTGTGCTAAGGCAGTGGAAGACATAGCAAAAGGAAGCTAGCGCCAAACATCTGAGTCAGGACACAGAGAGCTGAAGGCAGTCAGAAAGGAGGGAAGGCGTCCTCCCCGGCCAGGGCCAAAGGCAGTGAGCACACTGATGAAGCAATGCAGATGAGTAGCAGGTGGAAGCGCCACAAGCAGCCAGGGGAGCCCGCTCTGTGCCAGACCTTCTGTGTGGCACCCCCAGAGAGGGTTCCGCTATGCCCATCCCACCCCCCGCCACATATCCCACAGCAACCCCCACAACCCTGCTGCAGAGGAAGAGACACAGACAGAGGTGGGAGGGGGCTGTAACCGCAGTGAGTTGATCCAGGATGCACAATGCCCCTCACCCAGGACATCCAGCCCCCAACCCACCAGAGGAAACAGCGCAGGCACCCTCTCCACCTCCCACCGCTAAGCAGTGGGCCAAGTGTTCTCCCTTCACCCTGAGCGTCCCCGAGCGCTGCTATATGGTCGGGGTTGTCCTCCTCCCCGCACTCAGACTGAGCCCGCTGGAAACGTGCCTGGGTGGGTCATGGCTGAAGAGGAGCAAGGAAGGGGCTCATCTTCCCTGTCAGGTCATCCATGAGGCAGGTGGCTACAGGTCTCGGCTCAGGACAGGAGCAACAGGAGCCCCGGGGTGATGAGGGGTCCCTGCGAATCTCCCACTTTCTGATCCTCTGGTCATCACCCTGGTGCATGTGTTTTTGAGATCTCTGCTTAGCCTAAGGTTTGGGCAAAGACCTCATTGCACTACATCTGCCTAAATCACGAAAGGGACATGAGAACAAGAGACACGGAGTCTTACAGAGAAAATGTGGACACTGGCAGCAAGGCCGGGGAGGGGAACACCAGTGCTCCAAACTGCTTCCTGGGATGACTGTGAGAAATGAAAGTGGATCCTTTGCTTCAGACTGGGCTATTTAACAAAGCTCTTAAAATCACCGGGAGTCTCAAGTCACCAGAGGAACCCAGAAAAAGAATGAGGCAGAACCCTAAAAATGTGGAACACCAAGATAAG
Organism: Fukomys damarensis; assembly: GCF_012274545.1. Taxonomy (NCBI): domain Eukaryota; kingdom Metazoa; phylum Chordata; class Mammalia; order Rodentia; family Bathyergidae; genus Fukomys; species Fukomys damarensis. Next base: position 81,767,748 of record NW_022900928.1, read on the forward strand.
CCAGGGAGAACTGTAGAAGGTCCAGGGAGATTCAGGCAATGGCTCAAACTGCCTCCGCTTTCAGGGCATGAATGCAGAGTCCCTTTACACACCCAGCACCAGAAGAACCCAGTCTCTGTCTGCCTCTTTGCCACCTGCAGGGCTGACACATGCAGACCGCAACCTCCTCAGACTCCCCCCACCCAGGACTGCCTGACTCAGGCAGGGAGGGAGAAGCAGAGAGCGAAGCATGCGGGGCTGACTCACAGAGGTCCGTACCAAACTGAGAATGTCTGCTCGTAGCCTCCATCATAGCCCGGCTCCCAGGATACGTTGGCAGTTGTCATGGAGACCTGGACCCGGACACTGCCCGGGGCGTGGGGGCTGGTGCCTGGAGACCAAGGGAGACCTCTCAGACTGAAAGGAGGGAGCCCAATGACTAGGAGCCCATCATCTAGGTGCAGAGACCCCAAGAGGACAAAGCAGGGAGTGGTAGAATGCAGTACGACAGTGAGTGGAGAGGGGAGGCACTGAGTGCCAGCTCCTCTGCCCCTCCAGAGTCAGGAAGGAAGTCCACCTCACCATGTAGCCTGGTCTCGATGCAGGGGTCACCACTGGGAGGTGAGGCAAACAGAAGCCAGAAGCTTCCTCACCCCCTAACTCCTGTGAGCCTCTGGAGAGCACAGCAGCACTCTTCCTGAGGTCCTAAGCAAAACCAAAAGGCACCACCTCCTGCCAAGGCCCTGCCTTAGGACACAGACCCATTCCCCCAGCAGAATGCAGCATCTGAGGCTAACAGGTCAACCCAGGGCTGAGCTCAGGCCCAGCAGTTACTAGTGAGGCTGGGCACTAGGTCCCAACCCTCCTCAGCCCCATCCCAACAAATGCCACCTTCTCCATTGTGAATGACAAGGAAGGCAGACCACCTGGTCTACAGCCAGGGGGTGCTGGCCTGGGACACAACTGTGGCTGTCAGAGGGACCTCAGTTACGAGGCCCTGGAGACACATGCCTGGGCAGTCAGACCCAGGAAGCACTCCAGGTGGGAGGAGCCCACTCAGTGCCTCCTGCCCAGCTTCCTTGAACCAGTACACCCTCAAAACCTCAGCCCAGCACTGGTCCAGGATGCCACACCACTGACTCTCCCTCACCCCAGCCCCTCCAGCGTGCTTACAGGCTCCTCAATTCAACCTCCACAATCCACTGGCCACAGCTGCCACCTGCAAGGTGGACAGGACCCAGGATGGCCTTCCCTCACCCAGCCCATGGAGAGAGAGGGCTAGTGTCGACTCTGCTCAGGACGGGACTGAGCCAGTGAGGGTGCCTGACGTGCGGATGGCCCTCTCCACGTACCGATGACGGTAAGGTGAGTGCTGGCAGTGATGGTCGTGACCACGTTGGTGGCGACACATTCCCACTCCCCGTGGTCCTCCTTGCTCAGGGCACGGAACTGGAGGCTCCCGCTGGGCAGGGCACTGTGCTTGCTTCTGCTGGGCTTCCCTACCTTGGCCAACAAGGGGAGGGAGAGGATGGGCTGGACAGAGGTTAGGAGGGGAGCCACCTCGGCTCATGCAGGTTAAGGGTGCTGAGTCAGCCCAGGCCCTCAGCCCCTGCTCTCCACCGCCCCCTCAGTATCCACTACTACAGAAGGTCAGCTCTCCCCTGGACATCGGGCCAGCAGAGCAGGTCCAAAGTAGAACTGGCTGAAGGTGCCCATGTGCCCACAGCCCGGGAGCCCCAGAGCCCAAGTACCTTTCTCCAGGTGATGACAGGGAAGGGGTCCCCTGCGGCTGCACAGGGGATGAGCAGTTCTCGGCCAGCCTCCTGCCTGTACTCCCAGCCTGGTAGCACCGTGAAATACGGGGGATCCTGGGGAACACAGGCATGCGAGTATAGTCGGGCTTAGGGTGCCCCAGCACACTGCCCCACACACTGCCCTGGTGCCTCACCTTCAGGACAAGCCTCGCAGGAGCAGACTGGCCCATGGTCCCCAGGGTATTGTAAGGCACACACGTGTAAGTGCCAAGAGCCTCCTCTGTGGCCTCCTCGATCCGAATGGAGCCATCCTCCATCAAGGTCCAACCCAGGTTCTGCCATACAGACAATAAGGCAGGCCATGGTCAGAGGCCAGACACTCTGCCTGGCACCCCCAGAACGCAACCTGAGCCAGGCCAGGAACAGCAGCTACAGCCTGGGCTGGGCATCATCCCCCTGCCCCAAGAGAGCAGCCGGATCCTGCAAGAAGCAGCTCACTGTCTTCCCAGACTCATTCTGCAACCGGGACGGGAGACCCAGCAGAGAACTGGGGCCCAGAGGTGGCAGCTTGGTCCTGGGTGGGCTCCTCTCCTCTGAGCTCCACACCCACACACCTTCTCCACCTGCAGGGGGCGGCCATCCTTGTTCCATTTTACCAGGGTGGCTGGTGGCTCTGCGTCCACAGGGCAGCGGATGAAGCCATGGATCCCCACAGGCACATAGATCACAGGGGGCATGTTGAGGACACGGGCCGGGTCTGCAGAAGGGGACAGAAGAGGGATGTGCAAGAGGCCCGGTGAGCAATCTAGGTAAACAAACCCAGAGCCCTGCCAGGCACAGCCTGCACATTGACTCCAGTTGGCTCTGCAGTGCCCAACACAACCCAGGGACTGGAGCCCTCATGGACAACAAGACAAATCCACCCACAGCCACCAAGTCAGACTGTAGGCTCCTCCGCCCTCCCACTGTGTTAAAACTACTTGGAGGTATTCAATGGTACATTCCCACAGTACCAGTCCCAGGTGCAGCACTCTGGATGCCTCCAGGCTGGACTTATTCTGCCAGGCAGACTCTTGAGGTTCATTTCCCTTAGCCTCAGCGTTCACGTTGACCGCACCCTCCCTTCCCACTCCTTATCCCCGTGTCTTGGAAGCAAGCAATTCAGCTCTCTACAACTTAAGTCAAACGGCAAAGCTGGTTCTACCCAGGAGACCATCTCAGATGTAGCCCCAGTGGGTATTTTTGTTCACTCCATCATTTCTGCTGGAGGTCCAGCCACCCTTGGCCTCAGTCTCTCCAGTGGGCCCTGCCACTGAAATGCAGACGCTAGCCTGGCTGGGAAACAGACAGAGCCTGCAGGACGGCAGCCCTGTGATGCAGGCTGAGTCACCTCCTCTCAGTTCTCCCCAGTCCCCCCAAGGGCTACGGAGAAGGATCCAGAAGTAGGGAAGCTGTGAGGATGAATGAGCTGCTATCTTCTAAGCATTCTGAGCTCTTCAGAGAACAGCATTACATAAATACCAGGCTGCGTTATATATTTAGACATAGCTTCCTACTTTCGTATGGTAGAGTCTTTTTTTTTTTCTTCTGAGGTTTTCAAAGGGTTTATGAATGGGAAATACTCTGAATACTGCTCTTTAGCAGAAATAAAGATCCTTGTCTCACCCACCCATAAATTTCAACCCCCTGGATTCTCTTTGAAGGCAGAAAGGAGGTAAAAAAGGACAAGTGGGAGTGGGTGGTGGCGCCAGAGCCAGGAGAGACAGGGAAACCAAAACACTTCTCCAACAGAGAGACAGTGGGACGAGGTCCTGGTCACCATCCTGAAGATCACTGCTCCCTGGATGCTCCACATCCCGAGCCACTGCACTCTCCTGTCCAGGGCACAACCTGGGTCAGGCCAGAGGGAAAGATGCGCCTATGAGGTGGCATCTGCTCCTTCCAGACTTTAGGTCCTTCACTCCAGAGCAGCCCAGGCCCATCCTCAGTCCCTGAACATCAATTCCTTCACTTGCTTTTCTGATCAAATGTCTGGTAGGATGCACCTGATATCCAAGCTCCACGGCTCTTGGAAGCTTGGGACTCCATAGCATGAGACCAGGCCTTTGGGTTGTGACAGAAGAGGTGGAGAGCAGGGACTTTGCTTCTGGCAGCAGAGCTGTTCCACAGAGATGAGAAGGGGCATGATTGTAGGGGGCCAGCAGGTCCAACATGGCTCAACCACTCTGCCCACTTGAGGAGATGCCTCTATCACCCCATTCCAGTCAGCAGTTGGAGGCGCTCCACCTCCTGGGCCACAGTTCCCCGACTTGTCCTCAGACCATGGGATGAGCTGGCCAGCCAGTCTCTAGACTGTCACAATTCTCATCCTGCCACTCCGGTCCCCCACACAGGCCCTCTCATGATGGAGCGTCTGTCAGTCTGTCACCTGCAGCAGAAACTCGGGCCTTTGTTGCAGAGTGACAGGGCCATCCGTGAATCAAAAGGAAGACATTAATCCTCATTACTCGTCCTTCTCCCTGGCTCACTCTCACAATGCTCAGCTTGCCAGGGGTTGGGCAAGCAACCAGCGGCGCTCAAGTATTACAGATTAGCAAAGTGAATTACTATGCCCACACAGCAGCCTTGATCATCCTGCAGAGAAGCAGCTCACTAATCTGGAGCTCAGCAGCCCTAGAGGAGCACAGGCAGCCACAGAGAGCTGGGAATGGGAATGAGCTGTCACCCCAGAACAAGGCCCTCTGCCCTCACCTGACACTGTCTGCAGCTTGAAAGGGCAGAGTGTAGCAGGCAGGAAAATGACCCAAGCTGGCTTATAGTGCCCCACAGACACTCGAGAAAACCCCCACTAGTGACTCCTTCAAGGCTCAGAAGTGTGGGCAGTGTTCAGCACAAGGACAGCCGCTCTGCTCCAAAGGACAACTGGCCAGGCACAGGTCTGCTAATCTCTGAAGCTCAATGCACAAATCAGCCCAGAGAGAATGCCCAGCAAGTGTCAGTTCAGCCTGTGACAAGCTTGATCCTGGCCCTGTCCACTGTCCTGCTTCCTCCCTCATTCGTTCCTCTGCCCATATTCCCCTAAATGATACTTGGTCGGTGCCTTTGGCCTCCAGTCCAGCTAAAGTGGCTCAAACCTTCCGCAGTGCCCACCCATACTCACACTGCACAGTCAAGTAAGCCGAGGCTGAAGGGGAGCGCCCCAGGCTGTTGCTAGGGACGCAAGTGTACTTTCCAGCATCCTCTGGCTTCACCCGGAAGATGATCAGTGTCCCATCAATCAGGATCCGCACCCTCAGCTTCAGGTCACTGCAAAACCACAAGGAGATGAAGGGGAGGGGTGTTGGCAAGTGACAGGTAGTCTTCCAACAGACACTAAACCAGGGAGCAATGAGTTGCCTACAACTCCCCGGATGTACCGGACTCCTGGTCCCCAGCATTCCCAGATCCCTCCGTGCCTTTGGATCCCTCTCTGGCCTCAACAGTGAAAACACCTGGACCAATCCATCCTTACTCCAAGCCTCAAGCCTGAGCTAAAAGTATAGCCCCTGCTCAGAGCTCTTGTCCTGGACACTTGCAAGAGGACCCCCAAGAGGGACAGGGCAGGGTGCTGCTCACTTCTGGAAGTAGACGTTCTCGTCCTGCCAGTACCAGGTGTATGTGAGGTTGCCCGGATATGCCTCTGCCCGGCAGGTGAGCAGAGCATCCTGGGAGATGTTGACAGTGATGTTCTCAGGAGGGGAAACGATGAAAGGAGGCCCTGGAGAGAACAGGGAATAAACATCACCTCTGCCATGGTGGGGGCCAGTTGCCCAGGCTCTCAGAAAACTCAAAAGTGCTCAGAAAGGGGCACTGAAGGCAGCATGGTCTAGCAGTCACCACAGAGCTGCTTCTTGTCTCTTGCCATGCCCACACCCCATCTACACAGCCCCAGCAACTACCCTATCTACACACACACCATTCCTGCCCACCCCTGTCTGTAGCAAAGCCTGAGCAGGAAACTCCAGACAAGGCAGAGCAGCCAGAGATTAAGAGGGTGACTCGGGAGAGGGACAGAGTGAGGAGGGTGAAATTCCAGCAGTCCCTGGCAAGGTTGGCCAGACTCCGGCTGAGCTGCAGAGGGACCTCTGGCCCTGGCCACTGCTCAGTGCTAGCAGGAGCAGGTGCTACCTCAGCAACTGTCAGTGAAACATGGCTGCCACCAACCCCATTCCTGGCAGGCAGTGTGTGGGAAGGCAGAGCCCCTCCAGGGGAACCCCACCGCCCTGCACAGTGAGTGCCCAGCCCAACACACTGGTAATGTTGACTGTTCAGACCCCAGCTCTGCCAAATGCCTGCTGTTGTTTAAATGTCTGGGGCTTGGATTGTGTTCCCATCTTTACTTATTGATGTCAGCATTAATGGGCAGATGACCCGAGGGGGGTCTCCTCCCCAGGGAGGCGAAGACGCAGCAGGGATGCTATCTAGGCAGAGGGATATCAGAACCCACTCAGTCTGGGCCTCCCTGCCACACCGTGATGTGCTTCCCAGGAGAGCCAGGGCTGGAGATCTGGCCATGAGCTATGTGGGACCCAGGAGCCCTTGCCCAGCTCCTCCCTGCCTGCCTGTCTCCACCAGCTGCCAGGAGGTGAAGTAATCCCCTACCTTGGACGAGCAGGTGAGTGGTGTGGACTGCCTCCCCTTGGATACTGTATGCCCGACAGGTGTAGGCCCCTCTGTCCTCCCGACTGACAGACGTCACCGTCAGGCTGCCATCACTCACCTGGGGACCAAGGACAGACAGACCTCAGCACCCATCCACGGGCCCACCAACTGGGCAGAGGTGCCATCACTGATGTTGGGCTGGGGCAGTTGAGGGACAGTGCACTGGGGTACAGAGGTCAGGTCACAGGGGGGACACCTGCAGAGGCCAGCCACAGAGAGAGGGGAGAGGGAGGGAGGGCAGGCCGAACGGCACACACCTGGTACTTCCCACCAGCACTGAGGAGCATCCCCTCCTTGAGCCAGGTGACGATGGGCTTGGGGTTCCCAAAAGCTGTGCAGGTCATGGTGATACTGCCTCCCTCCTTGGCCTCGATGTACTGGGGGGGTGTTTCTGTAAAGGTGGGTGGGGCTGCAGAGGAGACCACAAAGGTGAGGGATGGAATCATGTGCACACGTGCACAAACACACACACACACACACACACACACACACACACACACATGCACAGAACTTGCCTGCAACCTGCAGGATGTGAGGACAACTGAGGAGGAATTGGGAGGTGGTAAAAGCCTGCTGATGAGGATCACAGGGATGGGGAGTGAGCTAGGATCTAATCTTGGTCCAGCTGGGCTGAATTCTATGCTTTTCCCATCAAACTTAGCTACTGCCCACTGAGATGTTTACTGAGCATCTATTATGGAGAAGCTGTCATGCTCAGCCCTAATGTCACTACAGGAACAGGACAGGGCCCCCCATAATCTCTACCACCCTTGTGTTTCCCCTCAGGATCACCCCCTGCAGTCCAGCTCAGCCAAGCCCCCACTTTTCCAGGACATTTGCCATCAGAGCCCTATCTAGGCTCCACACAGACCCCAGGCCCAGGGAGCAGTCTGGTTCTACATGCAGAGCAAACCACCCACCTGCCTCCCCCTCTGGCTCCCGTAGCTAATGAGGGCGGGAAGCTCCCTCCTCAGATCCCCTCTAACCACACAGGTTATCTTTCCCCTGTGCAGGACCTGTAAGTAAAACTCCATCTTGTTTGGATAATTGGCTTTTAAGAGACTGAGTCTCATTCCCCTGAGTTGCTTTTAAGAGCAACTCCATCCATCTTAACCTCTTGGACTGTGGGTGCCGAAGTCTTCCAGCAGGGCAAAGTGGCCCCTATTTCTGAACACCACCGGGAGACCCACCACACTGGCCTGGGAGCCCATTAGGGCTCTTCAAGACCCCCAAGCTTGACTTTGGGCAGGTTGCTTAGCCTCTCTGGACTTCATCCAAATCCTACACCATCTAGAATGGACATGAGGAATCATGAGATAATGCTGTGAAAAAGATCTAGCTCAATGCAAGCATGTGTTTAAAACAAATATTGGTTATTCTGCCACCACTACTATCGTTATCTCCCCAGGGAGCCACTGAAGTAGTAAGACACTTCAGGAGGGCTCCCTTCCCTACACAAAGCCCTATGGGAGACTAAGTCACAGGGCTTTAGGATTGGGTCCTTCCCCCTCCTAGAGTGCCTCCCAACACACTTCCGCTCACTGTGCTTTAATCACACAGGCCTTTTTCATCTTCCTGAAATGTGGCAAGAGCTTCCAACCTCATGTCGTTTGCACATATGGTTCTCTCCGCTTAGAACCCAGATCTCACTCCAGGGCTCAGGGCGTCTGTACCTTTCACCTCTGCCTCACCTGGTCAGCTCATTTGACCTGCTACTCTAGCACTCTCTATGCCTTGATCTGTTCTGTTTCCTTTAGGGCACTTCTTACTAACTAAGGCCATGTCATCTGTTTCCTATCTTCCCCCATTAGTGGCAATAAGGACTCTCTGAATGTGTAGCACTTGGCAGTGTGCTTAACGCCCATCTGGTGAATGAATGACAACATACACACCTACAGATCCCCACAAACACAAACACACAGAACCTGAGAGCAAGAGCCTGGGGAGACCACTTTGGCCCACAGTCGCCAAAGCCCCTGACTCAGAACAGGCACATGCATGTGGGAAGGGATGGTGGGCTGATGGGGGAAGCATAACACACACAAGTACATATCCTTTCCAATGGCATCTAAGAAGACACTACACACACAGTACAAGCCATCCCAGGCTCTTGTAAAGGGCATCTTGAAAGCTGATCCCAGGCCCTGGCTAGTGTGACCACCTCACCTCTCACCAAGGCCTTCCTACCTAACCTGCTCCTGAAATACACAACACAGCCATGGCTTCTATTACCTCTGGTGTCATGCTTAAAAGAAAAGATAATAAATTAAATTATGACCTGGAGTGACAAATTAATTACTAATTACATAATTACTTTATTATTTAGGTGCTAATCAGGAAAGTACTTTGAACAATTTCAGGTTTTCAGGAAAATAATGGTTTGACTCTCGATTATTTACTGATTAGGTATTGCCCTGCCAGCTGTATTTCCAGGCTTAATTCTCTTTGCAAGTGCCCTATAATTAATAGTGCAGGTTAGGAACAGGCTGGCCTCTCCTCCAAGTTAATTCACTGGCCTAACAGAAACCTTGGCTTGGGCTTCCTGCTCATTTTATATGTGATAAAGAAATAATTGGGTTTGTTTCCACCCAACTGGTCTTCAAAGAAAACACAGAAGGAGAATGAAACCATTTGTCATTCTAATTTTTCCCTGGCTTTTCAATTTCCAAAAGTGATCCCTGTCAAAAAATGCCAAACATTACACATTCTGCTTTGGAAGCTATGGAATGCTGGAAATATTTATACCAGATAAAACTGCAGAACTCAGGAGGAAGGGGAGGGAAATGTCTCTCCTGGTGGAAGGCATCTGTTCTCTTCTGCCTACTGTACAGGTGACCCCTGGGTCATGGGAAACTTTGCTCTACTACAACAAAGTCTGATGCCATACCTGCTTCTTGAGCATTGGCAGATGGTGTGGCATCTAAGCATCTCTTCCCAACACTTCCTTATGAACAACCTGCTTGTGCTCCCTCAGTGAGCTGCTCTCCTCCCTCAAGCATCCGGGACTTCCGGAGTCTCTTCCCCACCTCCCATCTGCTCCTGGTTAAAATCCCTCCCTGACCAGGGCTCCAAACAGAGGCCAATTCTTACAGGACAATGTTGCTCCTGTATGTGTTCCCCATCCCACATGGCAGGTCTCTGGATATGACTATCTCCCAGAAGTCTCCTTAAAAGCCCCCAGCATGTCCGCAGAGGCTGCCACAGAGTGGACACTCAGGAATATGTTTTGAATGAGTAGCCACTGAATTCAGAAGGACTTTTCAACTACCAAACTCCTCATTTCTTCCAGCCTGACATCCTTGCTAACATCTTTATCTGACTCTATCCTTTTTCTCTCTTGAGAAGGAGATGGCCAGTATCTTACCCATAATTACACCCATGTAATAAATGCTGCAGACACTGGGCAAGATACATTCTGGTGTATTTCCATTGAGTCCTCACAACAACCCTGCAAAAGGCATTGTTTTTTTAACTGAGGAAACTGAAGCGCAGGGAAGTAACCTAACCAGCCCAGGATTATATACAACATGGAATAGGATCATGAAATAAACCAAATCTTTCAAGAGTTCTGTTCACATTGATTCCATTCTGAGCAATTAGGAATTTTCAAAGAACTAACTTTCACTCCTGCTAGACAGACATTCAACAGAACACACGATTCCAAACTAAACTCTACTTCTGGTCATATGAGTAATAGATATGTGGTTTCTGCATACTGGAGTGGGTACTACCAACCAAGTAGGATGCAGTGAAAGAAAAGAGGCCACTCCTCCAGGTGGCTTCACTCCATTTAGGAAAGGAAGGGCATGGGAGAGAAAGGAAGGGTTTGGTGTTCAATCAGTAAAGCAAGGAGCAGCAGATTTACCTTACTAATTATGTTTTGCTTGGATTAACATTAAGAGGAGTTTTTAGTACAACAGCTGGCATCAAAGGGGGGTGACTCAAAGCTTGCTGAGTACAAAGGATAAAGCACTCAAGATTTAAAATCTACCTGAAGCTGGGCTCTGACTGGCAGGAGCCACACCCATCTAACACCTGAGCTAACACTGACCTCAAGCCATCATCTTTAAAGTTTCCTGCCCTATAGGACAGCACCCTTGCTAAAATACTCAACTCTAGGGCTCAGGAGTAGCCCAGTGGTACAGCACTTGGCCAGAATCCACAAGGCCCTGGGTTTGATCCCTAGCACTGCAAACAATAAAAATATATTGAATGTAAAAATATTCTGTTCTTCCATGACCCTGGACAGGTTCTCAGACCCAGAAGGTGCACAGGACTGAACCTCATTACCAGTTGATGGAGGAAGGAGCTGTGCTTCAGGGCAGATCAATCCTGAAAGAAGCTTCCAAGCCAGGAACAACATCAGTTTCTCGTAACCACAGTATCCACAGCCTCATACACCAGAATATAAGTACCACACTGCATGTGGCAAATCTAAACACACATGTCATCAAAGCCTCAAAGACAGTACGATGTCTGCAATATGGTGATGCTCAATATATTTTTGCCACCAATTAAATAGAGAGTACGTGTCAAAACAAAACAAAGTAAAACCAAAGCAAAATATCTCATTCCCGCCCCCCATCTATGAAGACCACTGTTCCTCCATCCTTCCTTCATGCTTTTGGCCTCCTGGCTCCCCCAAAGCATCTCCTACCGGGTACAGACTCCCAAGAACACAAAGAAGGGACTCTCTCTCCAGGAGACCCTGAAGACCCAGCCTTCTGGCTCTGCACCCCCTTAGGCCCAGGCCCATAGCTGAGGCCAACCCAGGACCTGGGCAAGCTCACCTCAGCTTCCTTGCTACCCCCCTAATACTGGAAAAGCATCTGTACACAGCAGAATCCACTTAACCTGAGCCATAAATAATGGCCAGTAAAGCTGCTCCTACATTTTATGAGCTAGTAAACCCCATATGAGCAGGGGCTGCATTTACTGTTCATCTGGTGCAGAGCTGGGCACATAACGGACCCTCAATACTTATTACTCAAATAAGTGCATTTAACAAGAAACCAAAATATCAGCCTAAAAGGAGAAACTACTGAAATCCCACTGGAGGGAGGGCTCCTTCTAGACTAGCAGGTGATCCCCAGGCCAGGGGTAATAATAGTAGTGAATGATTTTGCCCCCACAGAACCTGAAACCTCTAGGTTTCCAGAAGCAAGCCCGCTTCCCCAAAGAATATCTGATACCATCTGGCACATAGGGGCTGCTGTTCCCATACACCCCAGTGACCAGGGGCTCCTAGAAGAGAAGTGTCAGGGGAGGGGGCTGCCAGAAGCAAGTGGAGATCTATCTCACTGGGGCTCAGGCTTGTAGCAGCAGGACTGAGGAACCATACAGGGTGCTCTTCCAGAGCATCCCTGCCCCAGAAGGGGCTGTACGCACCATTGATGGTAAGGTGTACCCAGCTGCCATTGTGGAAGGTGTCATATTGCTGGTCCAACATGAGCACTTTGCACTCATACCAGCCCTGGTCCTCGGAGCGCACCTGCTCCAGCCGCAGGGATGCTTTATCATGAAGACTGGCCCGGCCTGGGGGAAGAGGAGGGACAGAAATCAGGGAGACCATCAGGCCAGGTCAGCAGCTCCTCCCCACCTCCCACCCTAGCCAAAGGCAGGGACAGATTGTGACCCTCAAACCAGTTCCTATGGAGGAACCCAAGATGACAGCAGGCACCACCTCCACAAGCAGCAAGGAGCAAAGAAAAAGGCAGGACACCCTCCCTAGGGAGCCTCTGTCCCCTCCCAGCTGGCCCTGACCCGGCCAGGGAGCAGCACAGTACACAGCACTGAAAAAAGCCTCCACCCTTTAGAATACACCTGTTCTTTTGGAGATCTCTGGGGACAAAGGAAGAGCATGATGCATGATGGATACTGAGCAGGAGAAGAAAGAGAGAGAGAGACAGAAAGAGACAGAGAGGAGAGAGAAGGGAAGGAAGGAGAAAAGGTGGGGGAGACAAAAGAGAATAAGCTTGGAGCCTCCACATGTCCCACAGCAGCTCCACAAAGACCAAACAACATCCCTGCCCCAGCTGGGTGCCCAGGATGGCCTCACCAGCATTCTCCCTGCCGCCTTCCCCAAGGTAGGGCAGAGACAGTAGCCCAACACTAGGCACCTCCCAGGCCTGCTGCCAGGTACATCTCTTACCAAAGCCCAGCGATCCAGGAGCTGAGGGCAATGGGCCTATAAACCAGAGGACAGGACTAGGATAAGGGCCAGGAAGATAGGCACAGACAACCCCAAACCATCCTTCCTCCACTCTATCAGGCCACCTCTGGTCTTGGACACAAACGGGGTGAGCTTCTCTGCAGAGGCCCCTTCCCGGCATCAACTCCCACCTCACCCTGACTCCAGGCCCAGAGCCACCTCCTCTGCTGTCCTGTCTTGGGACTGGCAGTCAGTCTAAGTCCCAGACCATCAAAACAACCCTGGCCAGGAGGAGAGTGAGAAACACAGACTCAGGTGGAAGAGACCAACAGGGAAACATCAGGAGAGAAAGGAAGTTCAGCAGAGACAGAGTGAAGGCAGAGCCCTGCTAGTGCCCTCCCTTCCTCTGGACCCCAGCACACAATCATGATAGGGACACACATGTATGTATGCACACCCCAGCTGGCAGGTGGTGCCAATGAGGCACAGGGAGGCCAGAGTCACTGCACAGCAGACATAAGCAAGACCAGGAGAAGACAGAGGCCAGGGGCACAGAACGGGGGAAAGAGATATAAACAACACCCAGCTCAAGAAGATATCCAGCTTCAGAAGCAGGAGAGAAGGCATGGGTACAGTCAGATGGCAGATCCTGAAGTCCCAGAAGTGCCACACTTGGCAGCGTGGGACCACGGCTCATTTCTCTGGACAGGGGTCCTGGCCCCCTTCCCACAGAGCCCATATCTAGCTTACCCTACACTCCTGGCCTCTCTCTATCCCTTGCTGTGTCCCATCTGCCTCTCCTCCTGTGCCCTGTCCTCCTGTGCTCTGTCCTCCTGTGTCCTTGCCTCCTGCCACTTAGTGAAAACCCACCAGAATTCAAAGATAGGAGAAAGAGGCAGAGATAGAAGGAAAACAGATAACAGACCAGAAGGAGAAAGGACTGAGAGACAGAGGTGGGGGCACTAGGGACCTCAGGGTAACCACCATGACCTGGGTGGAAGGAATGTGAGGACCAAGCCCAGTGGGTAGCAAAGCGGGGACAACCCTCTGCACCCATACTTTACCTGCATACTCAGGGTCCACGTGGGGCGGGTAGTAGCCAAACTTGATGAAGATAGGGATGGGGACCCCGAACTTGAACCACTCTACCACATAGGGTGGGGGCTGTCCCGTCACAGGGTGGATCACGTCGCATCGCAGGACCACACCCTCGCCAGCTCGAGCGGTCACAAACTCAGGCTCCTCTCGCAGGCTGTGGGCACCTATGGGACAGCCGAGTTGCAATGTGGGAAGGTGAAAGATCCTGCCCTAGTAGCCTGTCCCCCTCCTTACACCTGCCTTCTCCAGGCCCCCAGAGTCCGGCCCCATCTCTTACTCATACCCTGTCTTGGGGCCCCATAACCTACAAATGGGGGGAGCCAGAACATCCCTCTCTCACCCTCAAAGGTAGCAGGTGTAATCACGGGTGCCAAGCTCAGACACCCTACCCCAGGACAGTAAGGAGCTGAAGACAGAGCTGGAGGCCCTCCTCTGCCTGCAGAGCTGCTGTGGCTGCGGAACATTCTTCCTGAGGCAAGATGCTTCCCAGAGCCAACCCGCCTCCTCCGCCCCGCCCCCTCAGCCTGGTGTTCCAGCACTAAACAAGAGCGCTGCACACAGGAGCAGGGAATCCCTAACAAACTAAGCCAGGCTGCTCCAGGCAACACCAGAGGGAAACCCCACCGGCCTGGGCTGGCCTCTGCAGCCCCTCCTTCCAGCATTGCACCAGCACTACTGCAGAGGGGAGCGGAAGCGCTGGGGCCCTGATTCCAAGTGCCAAATCTTACAGATTCTCCAAGATGCCCCAGACATCACCGTCAGGACACCAGATGCTGGGGCTGAGGAGGGAGACCTTTGCAGAAGACATCAGAAAGAGACCACTGGATGGGGCCACCCATCCTGGCTGGTAGAGGAGGTCCCCGCCCCCACCCAAGCTGCGAGGAGAGCTGCGAAGCTGACCCATGAGAGCACTGCCCACACAGTGCAGCTGCACTCCCAGGCCCCAAACAGGCATGCGGTCCACCTCCCGCAGACACTCCGCCCACCCAGCCCTGGCCTTGCGGTTACCGGGGATTCGGAGGCCCAAGGTCACCTTGTCCAGTATAGCCAGTGAAAGGGACAGCAAGGGGCAGCCTCAGCCCTGCCTCCCCTGTATCCACCACTCCCACAGGGACCACAGGCTCTCCCCAGTTCCACCCCTCGTCCCAGCTGGGCTTCCGATTCCCAGGGCAGCACCTGGGACAGCAGCTGATGCCAGCTCCTTCCTTGGGGATTGAACAGTGCTGCAGAATGGCAGACTTGGCCTGGCTCTATACCTCAGACCCACTGAGTGCTCCAGCCCGATGCTTGTCTTTCACGTCTGTGTCTGGCCATGTACACATGTGCATGTGCGTGTCCCCTCAGGGTTTGTCTGTTTCCTTTTCTGTCTCTGTGCCCTCTGTGTCTCTCTATCTGTTTCTCTTTCTGGCTCTTTCTTCATCTCTGTCTTTCTGTCCATCTATCGCAGGCTCATACATGTATGTCTGTCTCGTGCTCTTTTCTCCCCCCTCTCTCTGTCTTTCCCTTCCCCATGTCCCTCTGTCAGCATCTTTCTCTCGCTCCCACGGCATGAGTAAGTGTCCACCTGCCTGGCTATCTCCCTGTTTCTGGTCCTTCCAGCTTGAGTCTATTGGTGGGGGGGAGCAGGGGTCCCTGGCTGGCTGTCAGCCTGTGTGAGGGGAAGGGCTCTGTCTCTGCTGCATGTCTGTGAATTCCAGGTCTGTCTGTATGTCATCTGTGTGTGTGTGTCTGCATCTCATTCTTGCCCCTCCCTCTCTCCTGCAACTTGCAGGAGGAGGAGGAAGAGGAGGAGGAGGGAAGCCCTTCCAGAAGCTGATTGGCTCCCGGTGACATCACTGTTTTCTAGAGAAAGAGCTAAGATCACATAGTATTTTTGGAGCAGAGCAGAGCATTGCACTCACCTGCCCAGGGCCCCAGCAGGTTTCCAAGCTCCCCACCCCCAGCCTGGCTTCAGGCTCTGCTGGTAATGCAGTGCCTCAGGGAGAGGAGGAGAGGGTGCAGCTGCAGCAGGCACCTCTCCAAACCAGGGCACCTGGGGAGGACAAGGCTGCAGCTGCATCCAGGAGCACAAAGGCCAATGCTGGACCAGAGGAGTGGGTGAGCAGCAGATACGAGAGCAAGCAGGAGAAGCAGCACATGTGCACACGTAAGCATGTGTGCACATCTGTGTGAGCACACACAAGCATTGCACAACATATGCAACAACACTTCAGTATAGACTGAGGAGACAGGAAAAACTACAGGCATCTGGGGGTAAGAAGGGGGTCACTCTCAGGTGCCTGGGTCCTCGGGGAGGTCAGAATGGACCACGCAGGCAGGCCCCGTGGCTCCAGAGGCTGCGCGCAGCCAGGAACCTCAGAACAGTGCAGTCTGGCTCTGCAGAATGGGCTGGTGGGATGGAGGGCACTAGGGGCAATGCCAAGAGGTCGGCAGCCTCGACATAGGTTCCTATGGTGCCAGCTGCTAGTTTGCACCCAGCGCCACCTCATTCTCACTGCACAGCAATGAGGCAGCTCCTTCACACCTTCCTTCCCAGTGCCCCAGCCACCAGGCCCCGCCTCCAGCCCAGCCAGCCCTACTCTGAGCAGGGAGCCTCCAGTATGAAACCCTCCCCAAGGCAGCAGGCACCCACTCACTCAGAAGCTCTTCTCAAGGACCCTGTCCATCCCAGAGAAAAGCTGCAGAGAGGACACTCCCAAAGAGGACATGGGGAACAGACGAGATGGCTTCTCTGAAAGGAGGCAGCAGGCAGACATGGCTCAGCCTCCATGCCTCTCTTTCTGGATCCCAAAATATTCACCTGCTTTTCCTCACTACACATACACATACCCACGCAAGTACACACACACACACACGTGTCTGGCATGTGCTCTTACTCTATCACCCACAAGCACTTCTCCCAAAGCCTGATCCTTTCTGAGCCAAGTATGTCCAATACAACACTCTCTAGAAAAGCTCAGGGTGAGAAAAAGGGACAAAGTAATCAAGCTGGCAGTAAAGAGAAAGAGGGGCTTGAGAGAGGGGAAATAAACATTGTGGGGAGCAAACTCAAATCCAGGATGGAGAGATTCAGCAGTAGAGGAAGAGGCACAGATGGGCCTCCTGCGAACCGGACACTTGCCCAGCTGGCCGGGGACAGCACGACAAACACTGGGATGGAGACAGACCCTCAGAGCAGGGAGAACCAGGGGGGTTCTCTGGGGTCTGGGGGAAGCTGGGGACAGAGACCACAAGGGGCACTCTGATCCCTCCCCTTCACAGCTGCCCAGAGAGGGCCAGGATGTCTCCCCCCAGGGGAAAACTGGCCTTGGCAATGGAGAGGAGGTAGGGCACAGTTTGAGGAGGCTATGAGGTGCATACCCTTTTTGAGAAGCCAAGAAACAGTACTTTGAGTCTGGCTAATCTGCATCTTGGGGGTCTGCCCTGCCCACACTGGAGCTAAGCCACCTGGAAAGGAGGAGAAAGCTAGAGGGCAGGAGAGTGAGGAGGCCCCCTGTGGGCTGGCTGACCTTTCCTGACGCTCCACAGAGTACAAATCTCCATTCTCTGGGCCAGGTGATACCCAGTGGGTATCTGAGACCACAGCTGATGGCAGACCTACCGTGGGCCCAGAAGCACAAGGCCTTCCAAGGCCTGGCACAGCCCCACACCCAACACTCACAACCTGGAGCTCATCTACCAGAGAAAGGCTGGAGGAGGAAGGGTCCTAAAAGGGGGAAATGCTCAGAGTAAGAGGAGAGACAGGCAGGTGAAAGGGCCTGAGCTGGCAGGCAAACAGAACGTACCACAATGGCTAGGAATGCCATAAATGTCACTGCATATCTACAATAGCCCCAGGACCAGGATAGCTGTCTCCATGGGGAGGCTATATAGCTTCCCCAAAATGACCCAGGTAACAGGTGCTAGGATCAGGATTCCCACTCTATTCCACCCACTTGTCAATGGCAGGCCCAGGGTACTAAAGCCTTTCCGCCATCACCATACCCTTCCTTGCAGCACTGAGTCAGAGCCCAGCTGCCCCCACCCCACACTCTGAACAGTTTCCAAGAGTTCAGATTCTACAGACCAGGAGGACTACAGAAGGCTCACAGGGTAGGCCTGTCTCAGAAGGGAGCTGGACAGGGGTGAAGAGCCCTGGCCTGAGACCCTAAAGCCCCAGCCTGCATCCTACTGGTGGGCTAGGGATAGGAGGGATGTGTCTGAGCCCACCTCTGTGGCTCATTAGTACAGACCCAGTGGCAGCCTCCTCCTCTTTCTCCTCTGGGCACCAGACTCTCAAACCACAGGCCTGTTGTCTAATAATACCAGCGACAGCCACCACCACCTCCATCTGCCAACCTAAAAATAATCCCTGCTGAGCCCAAAAAAGGCTCGGCCCCCAATAGTCCCCAATCCCTCCTCCTCAACAAGCCAGGAGCTCCAGGAGATCCCAGGGAGCTGGCAGACTTGGCGCTCACCAAGTGGGCGGTGTCCAAGCAAGGCAGGCAGAGGGCTGGCTCCCCTCCGCCCATGCCTGGGTGACGAGCACCCAGAAGACCTGACGAGGAGCAGAGACCCAAACCTGGAACACCAGATGCTCTGCTCTCCTCACAAAGTAGGAGGCCTAAAGGCCCTCTGGGTGTCCCTGTGCTTCTAGGAAGGCCCCCAGTCCTCCTAGAGAGCGTCTCCTCGTCCTCTAAAACATCATCCTCACTGCACTTCCAGTACCCTGCCCACCAAACCTCTGAGAGTTAGTTAAGTCCAGAGTGAGCACAGCCAGAAAACCTGGCAATGTGAACAGCAAGGCACTAGGAGGAAGGGCCAGGAATGGCAAGCTCCCCATTAACCCTTTTGGGCTGGGCTCCCCCAGCAGCCAGGGAGCCAGTGGTGCTGCTTTTAGTGACTTTAATTTGCTCTGCTAGATTGTATTTCCAAGAGCCCTTTCCCCTTGAGCCACTAGCAGGAAGGAAGTCAGTAATCTAATCTCAGTTCTGTTCCTTTAATGGCTCCTCATCAGAAACACAAAGCCACACACCTACCCACACTACCTGCACCCCACCACCTCGGTGGAGGTCTGTCCCCACACTCTGTGTGTCCCCCAAGCAGGCAGGCAGTAGCCTGCAAGGCCACCAGAGGAAGGCACAGCAGGCTGGACCTGCCACAAGGCCAGGATACTGCTGAGGGGCTGACAGGCACCATAATCAACCAGGAAACCGAAGTTCCATATTTACTCCCAGAGAATCACCAACATTCCCTACTCTGAAGCCAGAAAAGGAGGACAGTGACTGACCTCCTGATGTGCAAGTTGCCTGTGTGCAAGTTGCATGGCACAGCCCATCTTGATAGGCACATGTGACCAGGAGGGAGCCCAGGGGACCGAGGGGGGACACAGGCTGGGATGAAGAGAGAGGGGCAGGCAGGCAGGCTGGCTGGGACATCCCTCTTAGCCCTGGCCCCCATGGGTTCTTTCTCCAAAACCCTCACCAAGGTCCCTTATCTGCTTACCACTCTCCTGCTTATTCCTGTAAAACAGCAAAAAAGCAGGAAGATTCCTGAGAAAAATAGGTCAGCGCCTCTGGCAGACCAAGCCCACACCAGGGGTAGTATCCCAGGGTAGGGATTGTCTCAGAGTTGCCTCTCCAGCATCTCCCCCATCTTCCCAGGGACACAGACCTATTCTACCTGAAGGGTGCCAGGCATGGCCATTGATGCCATAGCCTTCCTCCTGGCAAGACAGGCTGTTCTCAGCAAAACCCCTAGCTCAGCCCTGCTTCTATTATTTAGGCTCCGTCCCAGAACCTCAGGCATTCTTCAACGCAGCCCCTGGACTGCAACCACCAACTTTGGAAAGTTCTAGGTCTGTCTCACCTCAGGTGCAGAGCACAGTCAGCTAGAGCATGTGTAGTCTCACTGCCACCCTCAGAACTCAAGAGGATGGCTGCTACCTCACATTTGCAACTAACTCCCCCTGTTGTGCCACCACATTCCACATAACACATGGGTGTTTGCACACACATATGCAAAGACATAATCCTGCATGCACACAGGTGGACAAAAGGAAGCACATGTGCAATGCAGGAATACACAGGCACATGCATGTATACACACAGGTATGCACACACACAGTGCATCCAGAGGTACATGAACATGCACACACAGGTGCGCACATGCATGCATGTGTGTATACACACACACACACACACACACACACACACACAAACCTCTAGACAGGTAGATGCTCTCACCAGTTACAGCTTTTTACCATTCAGATCCACTCTTCACATAAGCTACTTAACCCATCCTAGAAAGCAGTCAGAGGGGATCGCTCCCTGGAAACCCTGCACCCCAGCTGAGATCACAGGATGGGGGGCTCACATGAAGAAGAGAACTGGTTAACTCTCAGGCCCAGCTCTCTCTCTCATCTTCACACCCACAGCAAACAGGAAAAGTGTGAGGAGACAAGTAGATGCCCAGCAAGGCTGAGAAAGAGTGGGCCAGGCTCTGAGAGCAGGCTCCCTGACTGGGCAGAGGGCAGAAAGGAAAAGTAGACATCAGGAGAGAGAGCAAGGCACAGGCAGAAGGGCAGAGATGCTGTGTTCCAGATCTTCCCGAGAGGCTGCCTCTACTCCTCAGGTAACCAGATCCCAGCTTTCTGTCACTTTGTCTCAGAGCTATAAACATGAACCACCCAGGATCTGGGCCCTGACAACTCCACAGCCTGGCCTACCTCAGGCCACAGGCCAGTAGCTGA
This sequence comes from Fukomys damarensis, assembly GCF_012274545.1. Taxonomy (NCBI): domain Eukaryota; kingdom Metazoa; phylum Chordata; class Mammalia; order Rodentia; family Bathyergidae; genus Fukomys; species Fukomys damarensis. Next base: position 81,788,161 of record NW_022900928.1, read on the forward strand.
AAGCTGATTCTTCCCACTGCCCCACACCACGCCCTATCCAACACATCCCCTCCTCAGCCTCTCCCTCTAGGCACAGCCCTGCCTTCAGCATGCAGATGCTCGACACACACACCTATTAGCACTTCCTGAGCTGGGTTCTTCTCATCTGCTCACTGGGTTTGAACTTCCTCCCTCCCCCATCTCCATTGTAGAAAGGAAGAAGGGTAGGTCAAGGCTGGGTAGATAGTAAAGGACACTGCTTCAACCAGCAGCAGAATTTGTCAGAACTCACTTTATTTCAGGATGCTGGAGTCAGGGTAATCCAACCACAGACTCCATGGCAGACAGGGGAGGCAGCTTCAGGGATGAAGACCAGACTTCCCTCCCTTATCTGAGGGTCCGAGTCAGCTAGGTCTGGCAGGCACAGGGTCCTCCCACAGCACAGAAACACTAGCTTGCTCTCAGACATCTGAAATGCTGAGGCCATGCCATAGCCCCTCTTCTCCTCCCCTCCCCACCCTTCCACTGACCTAACCACCTCCTACACATACCATCAAAGTCAAAGAAGAAGCCAATCCCACCCCACAGGAATGGGTGGGCCTGCCCTCTTTCACTCCTCCCTCAGATGCCAAATCCTGTGAGTGACAGTTCAGAGGTCCTCCAGTACAGGAATCTCCCCAGAAGTCACCTTTTCAGTGACTCTCACAAGGCTCACCAGTGCCTCAGCACCGGCTGGTACTACTCAGTAAGCAGAGCTGGGCTCTGGGTCCTTCTGCAAGCCTCTTGTCCCAACCACACTCAGTTTCATGGACCTTGCAAAGGACTTCCAAGTGGCTCTGAGGCCAGCACTCCCTGCACAGATTTATGTCTGTGCAATGCTGGGGACAAGGTCAGCCCATTTAGGGGTCTCAGTTCCAGACAGTCTTTTGAACGCTTTCCCCAGCATAATCCCAGCTCTGGGTCCCTTGATGGCCCAAGAGAAAGAAAGTGAGGAGGAGCCAGTTATCCCAGTGATAGTGAAGTAATAATGTTTAATAAGTACATACTATAGAATAGGTAACCACTCAGTTTTTTATAGCACCAATTGTTCAACAACAAAAAAGAAATCTATAAGCTCATACTATTAACCCTTTTCCCACTGAGACAAATGACATTTAGAGGTTGAGCAATTTGTCCAAGGTCATGGGGTCAGCATGTGGTGGAGCCAAGATTTGAATCCAGAAAATTAACTTTCAACTTAGGTTGTTCACTACCATGCATAGAGCCATGTTAAGCTAAAAAGACCCGAGGCCAATCATGTCTCCCCTTCAAAGAAGTTTGCATGCCAAGCAGCTGGGCAGAGGACCTCTCCACTCTCAAAAGGTATAACCTTCATGCCCAGCGATCTTCAATGTCGGGAAGTTCCTCCTCCTGTCTTGCCATTCTGTGTGTTCCTGCAATACAAACCCACTTTCCTTGACTCTGTGCTTAAATTTGCAAAAAAAAAAAAAAAAAAAAAAAAAGTCCACTCTGGCTTAGGTTTGGGAGCTATTTTCAAGCCTCCCTTCAGTGTCTTTTTATTCAAAGATCCCAGCACATCCTTGTGTGCTTTCAGAGACAGTCCCATACCAGGAACATACCAAAAACTGGAGGGGTGCAGGACTAGGGCACTGGAAGACTGCAGGGAAACGAGGGACAGAAGAGGAAGAGGCGCTACTCTCAGGCAACCCGACCCACTGTACATCAACCTCCATCCCACCGAGCTTCTGGAGTCACCCGGCCACAGGGTCCCCACCGGACTTAGGGAGTTTTAAAACCACCCAGATCAACAGATAGCTTGACAAAGTCATTCTTCCCTCAGCCTTGCTTCGCAGTTCTGCTTTCAGACACCCCCTCCCAAGCAGCACAGGAGACATTCTGTTCCAGAAACTTTCTCAAATCACCCCCTCCCCAACAAGGTGACGCGAGGACCGTCGGGCAACACTGCAGACCGCGCAGTCCCGGCGCCGCAGGGAGCGCGCATCCTGCCTGCAGACTTCACCCGGCCAGGGAACCTGCCCGAGCCGTGCTGGTGCGCTGGGAGTCGGAGCTCAGGCGGCTGGCAGCC
>NW_022900928.1:81790992-81831495 GCF_012274545.1 Fukomys damarensis
CCGCCCATGGGGCGCATCCCACAAGCCCGGGCGTCGATTGGCTTGTTGGCCTGCCCGTCGTGGCGCGGAGTAGGCGAGCCCATTTCAAGGTGCGTTGAAGAGTGGCGAGCATAGAGCCGCAGAATCATGCGCATTGCCTGGGAGAAGGCATTGTAGTGTCTTCGCTCTGTTCTGTTCTCTGTTCACACTGCATGGCAAGTTTATGGTGGAGGCGCATCCCACAAGCCCGGGCGTCGATTGGCTTGTTGGCCTGCCCGTCGTGGCGCGGAGTAGGCGAGCCCATTTCAAGGTGCGTTGAAGAGTGGCGAGCATAGAGCCGCAGAATCATGCGCATTGCCTGGGAGAAGGCATTGTAGTGTCTTCGCTCTGTTCTGTTCTCTGTTCACACTGCATGGCAAGTTTATGGTGGAAGAAATGGTAGCTTCTAGGACTGGCCAACGGGACCCTTGGAGTCTCTATTACTCCTGACAGGTCTGAGGGAATGGAGCCCCCGCCCACCCAGGGAACCCAACATCCGGTTTCCATCCAGCTAAAAGCAGTTCCCGGAGGACTACACCGATTCAGTGATGGGGAAACCCAGAGCGGGCACCCTGGGAAAGCTGGGAACGTCCTTAGCTGGAGAGCTCTTCAAAGAGGTCACGCGCTGCCTCCCCCCCCCCGCACTTGCACACCGTCCCCCTGAACGGCACACCACCTCCCCCAGACGTGACGGTGAGTTAGGCTCCATCCAGCCCGAAGGCAGGGGATGACTAAAATGACCTCTAAAAGTCGCTGGGATTCGGAATGAGTCATTGGCTCAGCTGCAGTGTGTCACAGACCCCTCTGGAACACATGTGCAGTACACTGCCTCCCCCGGTGCCGGTCTTTGTTGCTCATCATTACTAAATTCCAACTTCGAGCAATAAAAGTTTTCCCCCTTCTGAATAAACACCGCTTCCTCCTGCACATGATGCTTTTCCTCCCCACCTTACTCAGACTAGCCCCATTCCAGCTGCATGAAACCAGAATGGATTGGGGGAGCGATTTAGGAGCTCGGGGTGGAGGGACCCAGGGAAAAGGAAAGAGAGGCTTCTTATTCCTATAAAGGAAGATAGGTAAGGTTGCTGGAAAGTTAATTCCTCACAGTCCTAGTCCCTGCCCTGACCTCTCCACACGTCCTTCCCCTGAAAACAGTTGTATTTGCAGAAGGAATAAATGAGTGTCATGGAAACATTACCACAAACAGTCACCTCATGTCTGTTCTGAGGCTGCCGGGAAGACATTTGTTCTTTCAAGGAGTGAAAACTGCACAGCTCCTCCGGAGGGGCTGGTGGCCAAGAAAGGAAGGCTGAGAGGCAGTGAAGGAGAGGTCAGGAATTCCATCCTTCACGGCATCCAAGAACCACCGAGTCCTGGCTCTAGGACGTGAAGCTCCCAACAAGAACAAGAAGCAAGGATGATGGAGCAACAGCCCTCCCTGAGGCCTCAGCTGTGGCTCACTGCCAGCCAGGAGGGAGAAACTGGGACCCCTCATGAAGGAACACACACACTGCAAGGTTAGCATATGAATATAATCTGGAAAAGCAGAGCTCTTGAATAACCTCCTCCTACCACCACCACCCCACCACATTCAAGAAAATACTTGCTGGTCCATTGCTTTCTATTCTCTTTCTGGGCCAAGATGCCTTTCTTGGAGCTATGAGGTGAGCTAGAAGCTCTAGACCTTGTTGACACACATGTTCCTTGGCAGTGTACCCCAGAATAAAAACCCTTCTCCCTCCCTCTCACTCCCCTACACACACACACACGTCTGGGCTTGAGATGTACCTGCCTTCTCCAACATACACTTCTCTGTTGTCACCAGAACTGAATTGATAGAGGTACCATATTCTTGAACCTACAAAAACTGTGAACTAAATAAACTTCTTTTCTTTTTTTTTCTTTTATTGAGTTTATTGGTACATTTTAGGTATACAGTACAGTTACATTCATTATTAGGATTTTGTACCTTTACATGACAGGTGGTCTTGGTTCTCATTTTTTCCCCTTGTCCCTGCTCTCCCTTCACCCCCTCCTCACTTCCCCGTTTACCAACACTTTATTTCCATTTTTTCATTTTCTCATATGTTTTTCTTTTCCCTTATTCCCTTTCCCCTACCATTCCCACTTTCCCTACGCTTTTAGCCATTTTCTTCCCATTTCACAATGTCAGTTATCTCATTAGGATTTTATGTACTATTACAGTTTATTCACACCAGAGAAACTATTTGGTATTTACACATGTGACTTATTTCACTTAGGAGTATATCCTCAATATGTATCCTTTTTCCTATGAATGAGTCTAATTTATCATTCTTTATGGCTGAGTAGTATTCCATTTTATAGAAAAGCCACATCTTCTTTATCCAATCTCCAACTGATGGGCAGATGGGCTGTTTCCAAGTTTTAGCTATTACAAACTGTGCTGCTATAAACATGGGTGTGCATATATCACTCTGGTATGATTCTTTTAATTCTTTTGGAAAGATACCCAGAAGAGGGATGGCTGGGTCAAATGGAACCTCTAGTCTCAGCTCTCTGAGGTATCTCCATATTGATTTCCATAGTGGTTGCACCAGTCTGCACTCCCACCAACAGTGGAGAGGGGTTTCTTTCTGCCCACAACCCTGCCAACATTTGTTATTGGTTGATTTCTTGATAGTAGCCATTCTTTGTGGGGTGAGGTGGAATCTCAGTGTTGTTTTCATCTGCATCTTTCGAATGACCAGTGATGTGGAACAGTTTTTCATATATTTACTTGCTGCTTTTACTTCTTTGTCTGAAAAATGTCTGTTTATTTCGGATGCCCATTTATGAATCGGGTCTTTATATTTGAGGTGGAGCTGATTTTTTGGAGTTCTTTATATATTCTAGATAATAGTCCTTTGTCTGAGGAACAGCTGGTAAAAATTTTTTTCCCACATTGTAGGTTGTTTCTTAGTTCTGTTGATGGTTTCTTTTGAAGTACAGAAGCTTTTTAATAAGATGAGATCCCAGTTGTTGATTCTTTCTGCTAGCTTTGATATACTTCTGGAAACATTAACCATAGCAATTAGACAAGAGAAAGAAATCAAAGCAATAAAGATAGGAAAGGAAGACGTTAAACTGTCACTATTTGCTGACGATAGTCTGCACTGAAGACCGAAAAAACTCTACCAAAATACTTCTAGACTTAATTGACACTTTTAGCAGAGTAGCTGGATACAAGGTCAACACCCAAAACTCAATAGCCTTCTTGTACACAAATAACAGACTCACTGAGAGAAAAATTAGGGAAACAATTCCTTTCACAATAGCATCTAAACTTCTTTTCTTTATAAAGTAAACTGCTTCAGGTAGTTTGTTACGGTAACAACAGGCTGTGTAAACAACTTGTGGTAATAGGATTCTTCCCCTTCCAAAACCTCTAAGCAGCTAATGTGGCCTAGAGGGAAATGCCAGTCTCCAGCGGGCTAGTCCAAGTTCCTTTTCTTTTTGAAGTATGACAGGCAGGGGAGTAGGAAGCATCTGGGCAAAGAAACTTACTACAAGTGGCCAGAAGACTGACAAAAAGGGTCACTCTCACCATCCATCTCAGTCATACTTCTTCACTGCTCACTTCATCTTATTCAAGGTGGTGTCTTCTGCTGAGAAATTAAAGCTATTTGTCAGATTGGAGAGAAAAAAATACATAGACCTTAAAGCATGAGTTGGGTTGGGAAGGGGTTCAAAGGAACTACCTAAAGAAGAAAGTAAGATTCCTCTGGATAGGTCTAGTGGTGTTGGAGAGGAACAGGAAAGTGACAGCAGAGAGAAAAGGGAAGAAACTTGGGATACACAGAGCTCAAAATCATCATCATTAATTTCAAATGTGTGTCAGTTGAGTTTCAGATCGGCTCAAGAGAGAGGCACTGCCTCAGCCAACAGTGAGAAACTAGAACAGCCAAATCTTTCCTTCTTGACATATGGCTGAGCTGTGGATCCGGAATGGATGGCAGCTCCTGCCTAGCACAAACATCCAGCTGAGTGTTAAAAGGTAGCATAGATCTCAGCTGTCCAAAGGGGAGAAGAGGGAAGAAAATGAACCAATCCCATGAGCAGCTTCTATGAGTACCTGGTTGGTCACCAATATCCCTACTAAGTGTGCAGATCTATCTAGGAATGCTATATGTATCAGGTATGAGAACATCTGTCATCTTCTGTTAACCTCTCATCAGTGTTTGCTTTTGGAAATGCAGAATGCCAGTCTTACATCTGTTATCCTGTGCAAAATCACAGCTAGCCATCCACCCACATATGGCCATGGCACATGTGAGAAGGTGGCCCAGAGAGGTGCAGGTGTGGAAAATGATCCTCCCATTCCCTCTTCACACTGTGAATAAGCATGACTTAAAAACTTTATCTCACCTGTCACTTCTCATCTTTCTTGGTGGTTGTAGACCCCCTCCTAGAATTTAGGGTTGGTCAGATGTTGGGACAGCTTCTTTTAAGGAAGATAGGAAGCTCTAAATCAAGGGAATTTGCTCCCAAATAAGCATAAAACATTTGTTTTATGTCTATAGAATTAAGAAACTGTAGTGATTATCTCAGCATATAAAAACCAAACCCAACCCAAAATGACTTAGTGTCTTAAAATAACAAGTCATTTGCTTGCTTATGAACTTGCAGTTTTGGCAGGGCTTGGTAGAGTCATTTTCTACATGGCATCAGCTCCACTGGCCCATGAAAGCTGTGCTTTCAAGATGGCTCTCTCGTATTATAGCCAGCAAGCTCTGCTGACCTTTAGACAGGCTTGGCAGGCCATGGCTGCATCTCATCCTTGTGTGGACCTCTCCACAGGCTGCCTGCGCTTCCTCACAGCATGGCAGCTCGGCTTCAAGGCTGGCATCCCAAAAGAGAATTGATTAGGTGGAAGGCGTATTACTTTTTCTATCCCGACCTTGGAAGATACATAGTGTCCTTTGGGGGGGAAAAGATAGAGATCCCTACCACTTCATACAGCAGTGTCCTTGTCACTTTGTAAGAAGTGTTTGTGATGGGAGGGTAGTGTTGCACTCATCTCTGGAATGATACAATTTGCTATGAAAACAGCCTTCTGAGTTAAAGTGAAAATGAATCGAAGAAATTACTAGAAGGAGAGATGCTTTGGTCAGAATTCTCCTGAGGAGTAGAACCAGTAGGAGATGAGGGTGGAGGGAGGAATAGGAAAAGGGATTGGGGGGAGGGTGAGGGAGAGGGAGAGAGAGAGAGAGAGAGAGAGAGAGAGAGAGAGAGAGAGAGAGAGAGAGTGTGTGTGTGTGTGTGTGTGTTTGTGTGTGTTAGAGGAGAGGGAGGGACAATATGAGGGATCCAATATGAGGGAGAGAAAGAGCAGGTGGACGGAGAGAGGGAAGGAGATGAGGGATTCATTGATCCATTATGGGGGAATTTGGGAGTTGGCTCATGCAATTATAAAAGCTAAGAAGTCCAACAGTATGCCATCTAAAATCTGCTGAACCCAAAAAGCTGGAGATGTGCAGAGTCTGAGTCCAAAGGCCTGAGCACCTGGAGCTCTGATGTCTGAAGTCCAGGAGAAGATGATGTCCAGCTCCAGAAGACAGTAAAGGGCCAGGGATGTAGCTCAGTGGCGTAGCGCCTGACTGGCAAGTGCAATGCCCTGAGTTCAATTCCCAGTACAAAAGAAGAAGGAGGAAGAGGCAGGAGGAGAAGAGAAAGAAGAAAAGAGCAAATTCATCTGTCTGCCTTTTGTTCTATCCTGGTCCTCAACCTGTTGGATGATACTCACCCACATTGGTGACGGTGGATCTTCTTCACTCAATCCACTGGTTCAAACAGTCCTCTCTTCCAGAAACACCCTGTCAGACACAACCAAAATGACATTTTGCCTGTTATCTGGATGCCCTATAACCCTTTAGTCAAGTTGACACCTAAAATTGACCCTCCCAAGAGGGTTTGACATACAGTATCTAGATCTGAGCATTTCCCCACTTTAATTCAATTTGCCACCATCAATCTTAGGTCCCAGGAATGTGCCCTGACCGGTATAAAAGACCAGCCCATTGGTGAAGCAAACCCTTTGGCCTTGTTTTCTCTAAAAACACCAGAGACCAGTAAGCATGATTTAAAAGAACTTAGAAGGAAAGAAAAAAAATAGAGGAAATTGAATTTGCAAAATATAAATATCTAATCTTAAGGTCTAATGCAGGTGTAGAGGAGAAAAGCTTTGCAAGGCTCTTAGCCCCTTTTATATCATAAGGCTTGAAATGAAAGTGGAACTTTGCAGCACCTTGCTTTGCTTCCTTCTCACCCACTCACTGTTTGTTTCTAGGGCTGGTGGTCTCTGATCAGAAATTGCCAAAATACCTGTTTTGACTGCCACAGGATTGTTTTATGACATCTCATCTAGATAGGTCCACAAGCCTGGGAAGAGGGTCTACCAGAGCCCCATCCTCATGAGGGGCTGGGAGCCTGCCACGGCCTCACCGTGGTGCTGCCAGTCTGTGCACATATGTGGCAGATGCAGCACCCTGCATGTGGGACACAAACGATGCTCCCATCCCCTGCACAGTGGTGTGTGGGTACGAACATGTGCATGTAAAGAGCAGAATTCTCTCATCCAAAACCCAGAGTTAAAAATCTTAAAGATGTGCTTGTGGCAACATTGTGGAAATTAATTGATTAAGAAACCAGTTCCTGCAGACACTTCTCAGAAAAACAAGTAAAAGCAGCAAATAAATATATGAAAAAAATGTTCCAATCACTGGTCATTTGAGAGATGAGGATGAAAACAACACTGAGATTCCATCTCACCCCACAAAGAATGGCTGCTATCAAGAAATCAACCAATAACAAATGCTGGTGGGGTTGTGAGGAGAAAGGAATCCTTCTCCACTATTGGTGGGAGTGCAGACAGTTGTAACCACTGTGGAAATCAATATGGCCATATCTCAAAGAACTAGATTAGAGGTTCCATTTGACCTAGCTAGCCCTCTGCTGGGTATCTTCCCAAAAGAATTAAAGGAATCATACCAGAGTGATATATGCACACCCATGCTTATAGCAGCACAGTTTGTAATAGATAAAACTTGGAAACAGCCCAAGTGCCCATCAACTGGAGATTGGATAAAGAAGATGTGCTTCTTCCATAAAATGGAATACTACTCGGCCATAAAGAATGACTAGCTAGAGTCATTTATAGCTAAATGGATGCATATTGAGACCATATTCTTAAGTGAAATAAATAGGGCACATGTGTAAATAGTGAATTGTTTCTCTGGTGTGAAAAACTAAAAGTTTAAATAAGGTTAAAAATATATAATTTATACTGTGAAATAGGAAGAAAAGGGCTAAAGAAGTAGGGGAAGCAGGAAGGGTAGGGGAAAGGAAAGAAGGGAAAAGAAAAAATCTGAGAAAAGGTAAAAATGGAAACAAAGTCTTTGTAAATGGGGAATGGTGGAGGGGGTGAAGGGAGGGCAGGGGTATGGGGAAAAAATAAGAACTTCCTTGTCTAGGAAGGGGACAGGAGGTTTACAGCTCAGCTTGAAACTTATCCCACAGGTCTCAGGAGCTCACAGGGCCCTGTGACCTGCCCCCCACCCCAGGAGCATGCTGCCACCCCTCTTCAGCAACTCCTCACCTCACCAAGATTCTCAGGCCTCCTGGAACAACCGTGGCCCATCTGAGTACTGTATATGCCTATGCCTGCCATGGCTAAAGACCCTGGCAGTGAAGTCCTGGCATGAATGAGTAGTGGTGACTGTCACAAACACACCCTGGCATGAAATAGTCCAAAAAAGATAGCTACCTTTAAGATCTCTCCTGGGTTCCTGAGCTCTGGCCCTACCAGGTTAGGGGACTGCGTCATTTTTTTTTTTCATTTGAGTTAGCCTCCTTCTGTCTCTAGAAAGATAGTAATAGATAGTAGGACCTGTGGTCTGTAGAAGAATCAAAACAGTTTCTCTGGCATGAATTCCCCAATACCCCAAATCCATGCCTCTGTGATACTAGAAAGGAGGAAGTGAGATCTGATTTTTCATCTCAAAAGATTGCACGGGCAGGGTTTCTAACATGGCATGGAATCTTCCCCCAGAAGCACTTTTTGATGTACTCAAAAGGCTGACATCCTTGAAATTGGCAAGAGGTTGATACAAACAAAGAATCAGAGATGTGAAGTCAGCCAGGTAGCAGGTCATGCTAGAAACTGGTGATGCAGAGACTAAGGACCAAAGCACCAGCAAGAGAAATTCCCCATGGGCAGGTAGCCACTGGCCAACAGTCCGAGATCAGATTGTGCCAGGCAAGGAGTTTAGCTTCTGCATCTAGGTAGAAAGATACGGCTAACCACACAAACATAGGTACTAAACTCTGTCTGCACAGAACCTCAAGAGAAATGGTGGGCCTGCTGGTTTTTGTTTTATTTTGTTTTGTTTTTCTGTAACAATATCTGAAGCTGAGTAACTAAAAAAAGAGGCTGACTTAATTCACCAGATTTGCAGCTGACAGTCTAAAGTCAGGGGCTCCCTTGGGTCACACTTTGGTGATGGCCTACTGATGGATGACATCACAGTGGGAATGACAGATGAGATTGTGAGGCAGGGAGCCAGAGGGCAGTTGAGAGAGTTTGGGGTTATTCACAACAATTGGCTCTTGTAGCCCATGGGTCACAGGAGAAGCCTCAGCCCTCTCAAAAGTAGTTCCTCCAATGACCTCAGCACTTCCTGCCAGGCCCCTCCCTCCACACTGTCATCCTTATGACCAAGTTTTGACATGTGAACCCTTGGGGGACAAAACAAATGCCCAGACTTGAATTGCAATTGAAGTTCAAGAAGGTGGCCTTGGTGCAGAGGGCTATGGCTGAGTGAACAAAGTCAAATCTGAGCTCAGCTCTCAATAAAAAGGAAAAGGGGCAGAGAAAGCAAGAGACCACAAGTAAAGGAGACCCACCGAGGGCAGAGCTGGCATGCTGCACATCCTTGTGACTTCCCAGTTGCACATTTGAGAAGAGCTGGTGGCAGGGGAGTGTGCAGAGGCAGTTATAAATAAGGTTTGCAGCACAGAGGAGAGGCTTCCAGGGTTAGGACTGTTTGGGGAGCTGAAGATGCGTCAGCTGGGAAAAGTGGGAAAGAGGTGTAGACACACGGAGTAGGGCAGGTGAGTGCAGGTGAGTGGGGAAGGTGAAATTGAGTCTGACCCCAAGGAAAGGCTAAAGAGAAAGCATCTCAGCCCCAGCCACACCGGACGCAGAGATGGGGGCTGCGAAGTCGAAAGAGGCTCCTGTGATGGTGTGGGGAGGAATCAGTGCTTCTGCTTTGGACCCACAGATGGATGGCCTGGGGGTGGGGGAGGAGAAGGCGCTGCAGCTACAGCTGGAGGGTGTGAGGGCATCTATTTCTGGCACCCAGTCGACCCCAGACCTCACATTCCTGGTCCCCTCCACACTTAGCTCTCAACCCCACACAAAGGGGCCTTGTGTGGGAGTCCGGGAGATGCCAAATGCATCTGCACACCACTGCCCCTCCCTTCCCCAAGCCTTGGCATGAACATCGCTCCACCAGGTGCGAGAGGCAGGAAGGGAAGGGCTGGACACCAGAATCAGCCAGAATCAGCCTCCATTCCTCCCACCACTTCTTCCCCACCTGACCTTGGTGCCTTCTGCTCCCTCATCTGCCCTTGTTCCTCACCCTGCTTTCACAGCCCCTTGCTCTCACCTTCTCTTCTCTCTGTTCCTCCACTTTTAGGTCTTCAGAGTGGTATGGAGAGCCTAGAGACAGAACTGGATTTATTCTTGGAAAACATCCATGACCACAGCAACAAGTTTCCATGGTGCTTGGACACAAGGCAAACACAGTCCAAGGAAAGATTCCCAGCCTCAGTCAGAGTACCTGAGTCCCATTCTTGCCTCACCTCACAATTCCCACTGGGAACTCTGCTATTGCCCAACCATCTCATCACCAGCCTACACCCCCAAGTAACTATTGAGTGCCTATGGTGACCCCAGCACTCTAAGAGGTGTGAGACAAGTGGCACAGACATGGTCCTGTCTTCACAGGGCTCATGGCTAATAGATAACAGGGTCATTCAGAAGACTCAAGCAAGCTAACAGGCTCATCCAGGGCAGTTTACAGTGGAGTTCAGGAGGTTCTTTGGCCTCAGAACTGTGCATACCTGAAGCCAAGAGTGGAGGATGCAGTACAGCCTCCATGTGCCCCATGGGATGGAGCTGCTATGCCCTGTTGAACCTCTAATCATGCCCACACCCCAGAGTGTGTATCTGGGTGGTTAGAGGAGAAGGGACATGAGAGAGCAGACAGAATCACCCTGCCAGCTGTGTGGGAGGCTTGGATGTGTAGAAGAAGATGTGCTCCCGAGTTATGGGTTATGAGGACACATTCACAGTGATGGGCCTGTGTAGGAGAGGAGTCTGTCTGGAGCCCCAGGCTCAGAGTGCTCGGAACCTAGGCATTCTCTCTGTCTCTCTTTCCTGACTCAGTCTGTCTCTGTCTCTATCTCTCCGTGTCTCTCTCTCTCTCTCTCTCTCTCTCTCTCTCTCTCTCTCTCTCTCACACACACACACACACACACACACACACACACATGCACACCAAAATCACACAATCCCTTTCTAGGAAATCAACTTGGGAAAGCAAAAGCCTGTGGACTTGGGGGTGGGCACAGCTGCCAGGAAAGCCTAGGGGGTTGTGGGAGGAGGCTAACTGAGGCTCTGAAAAGAGTCTCATGGGGAATCCGGGACAATGAGCTGATAGAAGGAGGAATGTGGAGGGAAGAGGGATCGGGGGGGGGGGACAGGCTCCTATGAGGCTGCACCCCTGGCAGCTTTCCAAGGTTAATCCAGGGGCACCAGGCAGCCTCTGCGACATTCTAGCATTAGGGAGGCTAATTTGAAAAGAGTATGTGCTGTGGAGAGAAGGGGCCTTTCTCTGCCCTTGGCTGCTGTCCCTTTGTGAAGGTTCTTTGAGGCATGAGCCCTGCAAACAAGCAAGGGATGGGGTGGGGGCCAGAGTAGATGCTTTACCATTCATTAGCCAGGCAAGCAGTCTACTCTTGGCAGACGAGAAGGGCATTGGGGCTGGCTCAGCTGCCCCAGACCCCAAGACAACGGCAGCTGGTAATCTCTGCACATGGAAGTCTGGAGTCAAACTCTGCCTCATAAATCATGGCCATTTAGAGAAGGTCAGGAAGGAAGAGGAAGGAAGGTGTTTGAGTATCAATTGAAGATTCCCTTAGAGGGGGAAATCAGGAGCTTATATTGTGGGAGAAAATGCTGACACTTTCTCAGGGCCTGTGTCTAGGTTGAAGGTTTGGAATAATCAGAAATGCCAAGGCTTTTACCATATGATGTGTTAATACAACTGAGACACACATCCTTACACATACACACACACACACATACACACTACCACCACCACCACCGCCACCGCCACCACCAGCAAGACATCACACACAATCACTGGAGGGACACACATATGCAAATTGTTCTCTATAGCTGCAGTGATGGCAAACCTTTTAGACCTTTCAATGATAATAAACAGCTGGCTGCAGCATGTGTGCTATTGGCTCCCACCACTGAAGAGACACACACATCAATGCAGGGCACTCCGGTGCATGTATTCACATGTATTGTCTACAAGTCCACACCCTCTGCAGCTGCTATCTAGGCCAGTGGGCATCAATCCTTATGCACCGTGAGGCTGCCACACACTGAACCACAGTTCACATGCACATGGGACCATGTGTGTTTCCACACCAGGACTCCCTGCTTGGATGGTTATTCCTAGAACACTCTTCTCTTCTTGCCCATGTGGTGTCCAAAGAATGTTTGTTCATGTGAAGCCCACTTGCTTCACGCTCACCCACAGCCCAGCGTTCAGTGTCCTCACACTGATTCTGGTCTCTGGGATACCCAGCTCCCCACCCTGCACCTGCTGCAGATGTTAGGGAGCAGCCAGCAGGTGGCGCCAGTAGGAGCAGCCTGTAAACAAGACTGGCTTTAAGGACAAGCTACACTTCCAAGAAGAGTTGCAGTCACACAGGTGGCTATGTGACAGGACAACTCCCTATGAATGGGTCTTCCAAGAGCTGAGGCCATGACAAACCTCTCCCAGGGAGAGCAGAGAGCACCAAAGACTTGGCCTCAAAAGAGAGCCATGCTGTGACTTCTGTGTGAGCTGAGTATGGGTATGAGTGTGCTCCTGATTTGTGTGCACAGGTGTGTCAGTGTCTGCATACCTACTAGTGCTGCACTACCATTCTAGGGAGTTACTTGTGTGTTAGTAGATATGGGTTAACTAGGAGTGAAAAGCCATAAGAATGCAGGAGAGAGGGAGAGAGAGAGAGAGAGAGAGTGACAGAGATAGAGACTCTGTGTGCATGTACACATCTCTTTGGGCTGCTTCATGCCCTGCAACTCAGTGAGGACATAAAGATGAAGCTGAGAAAACTAGAACCCTGCACAACTACCACCCCGCAGCACCACAGAGACCACAGTTGTTAGCCTCCTCCTACACAGTTCCCCCTCAGCACATACTCCAGGGACACACACACACGCTCACACCACCCATGCAGACAGGTGCTGTGCTGCCACACACAGACCTGCCCACCCACACACTTTCACACATATGTGCAGCCCAGCAGGGAGCCATGGGAATACGTATAGATTTGGTGAATATGTGCACTGCTTAGCATGCACACACACACATGTGTGCACTCACATTCTGCAGCATATCTGTAAATTTTCATGCCCTTCTACTTCCAGGAGAGGGAGAGAAGGAGGGCAAGAGAGGAGACATGACTGTCCTCTCTACACTCGTTTCTGAGCCTCTGGAGATGAAGGCAAGGCACATGCAATCGGAGTCCCCTCCCCGTCTGTCTAAGGATAGCAGAGGAGGGATAAGAGAGGAGAGCAGTCTTCTACAGCCCACCTCTGCCCCAGCTTGTCCCTCAGCACTGCGGACAGTGCCTCCACAGCAGGGACAGGAGGCCACAGCTGTTCCCCGGAGATGCTGGTTGCTGGAGCCCCTATATCTGCATCCAGAAAAGCAACCAGAGTCAGATACAATCAAGTCCCAATCCTTTTGATGTGGGAATCTTATAACTAGGGGGCAAAAATGCCAAAGTCTCAAAACTGTTGTGAGACCAGAAAATCCTAAAGCAGCCAGTGCTATGCCTGACTCATGATAGACTCTCAGCAGAGGTAGCAACAGCTCTGATTCCCATCCCTGTCACAGGGCTATGGGCCAGAAGAGCTGGATGCCAGCCCCGACCCTGCCAAACTTTAGCTCTGAGACTCATGGCATCTAAGTATCAGTGCCCCTTCCACCAACCCCAACACAGTCATAATAATAGCACTAACACATTTTGAGTTTCCCATATGCCTGACCCTATTATAAGCGTGTATCAAAAAGTAAATCACTAAATCCTCATGACATTAAGTGGAATGATCTGTTACTCCTCTCATTTTATAAAAGAATAAATGAAAGCAGTCTAGATAAGGTCTATGATAGGGACAGGGACCTGGCTGCCACCTCCAGACAGCCACCTCCAGAGTATGTGTTTTCAGCCACGACTCTGTGCTGCCTACTTCATGGCATTCAGGTGCATCAAATGACATCACAGGTATAAAGGTTCTTTGAAGGCTGCAAAGCAGTATACAAATGTGAGGGTATATTGTTATGCATCTCAGCCTGGCTCACAGATGAGTAATTGCACAAGGAGAGAGAACTGCAATGAATACAGGAAATAGGATGGGAATGGGTGCCATCTGGGACTGGAACATAGGAGGGAGAAGAGAGAAGTGGGTAGAAGAAAGGCTAAAGGATGCAAGCAGCCCTATAGCCCTGTGTAGTCCATTACTAATTTGAAGGCCAAGCTGCTTTGCAGAAAATTAAGATAACTTCAAGTGATCTTGAAATCTTCCTCTTAATTATAGCCATGGTATCAACTGTCTCTTTTCCAGTCTGCACCACCACCACCCCCGTCACACTCATCAACCATATTCGTTGTATGGAACATGTCACTTGCTCTTGTGACATAGTTGAGAATCACTACCTTAGGGCGAGTACTATTAGAGCCCACGATCCTCCTTAAGACAGGTCTCAAAAGCATAACCAAGCCAAGAGACCTCAACGCATTAGAGAGGGTATCTCTACTATTACAAAGACCAGGACACAGAGACCAGGAACTTTTCGCAAATTTCTTAAGGAACAGAAGAACTTGTGGATACTTTGTCTCCAGCCTGACTTGTCCTAATATGACATTGCTTCCTGAGATTACCTGATAACCAGAAAAGAATCCCTTATATATATAAGGGCGGACCTCATCTTTGTATAAGCCTCTAGCCTCTCATCCTTGGATGGTGTTGTTACTTTTCTCAGTGCTGAGACAAAATAGTTGACACTCAAAGTTAGAGAAGGAAAGGTTTATTTAGCTCACGGTTGTTAGAGACTTCAGTTCATAGTCAGCTGGCTCCAAGGCAGGGTGGTGTGGCACAGGGTCATGAAAGAGGAGAAACAACTTACCATGGGCAGAAGGCAGCAAAACAGTGAAGTAGTAAGGAAGCCGCAGCAAGCAGCAGAAGCAGCAGCAGCCTGCCTTCTTCTCTGGCTTCTTCCAGGCTACCCACCTTTTGGGTGGTGCCACCCGTGCCCAGGTAGGGGCCCCCATAACCCAGCTTCACACTCTTAATCCCAGTGTCACACACCCTAGATCCAGCCAGCTCTGAAAAGCTTCACCTATGACTGTATGAAGCTTTGGGAGGACATTCAGATACAAGCCATAAAAGATGTCTGCCATAAAGAACAAAATGGTCACTGGCTTGATAGGAAGGGTCTGTGTTCAAACTCTTCACACCTCTCCCACCTCCTACTTTTTCCCAATCCATTTTCTTCCAGAGTCTTGTTCAGGGTCCCCCTTCACCAAGCTGGTTCCCCTCTTCTGCCCTCCTTGCTTGGTAATCGATTAAGACAATGTCTTTTTTGTATGCTCCTCAAGCTGGCAAAATGATCTTAGGCATTTAATGGCAGTGCTTGTGAATCTATCACCTTCCTCACTGCAGTGAAGGCACCTAGGTACTCCACATTCCTATTTTGCACTTGCTACTTTTCTGCCTCCTACCCTGTCCCTCCCCACTTTAATCTGGACTCCTCCCATACACACACTGCCTAAGAAAGATGTAACCACTTCTCTAAATCCCAAGAAACAAAAGTCTTAAGAAGCCATGACTAGGTTTGGGGGCCTGGAAATTCTGTGTGGGAGTCTCATTGAACCTCAGATAGCCTGGGTTTCAAAGAGTTGTCATTCCATCCTTTCTCTGTCGTCATGGCTGCAATATCCCTACTCTCTGCAGAAATCTTGCTTTCTTTCTACCTCCACAGGCAGACAGGATGGCCCATCTCCTATGCTTCCTTCTTAGTAGACCTTTGTCATGAGCTTCCTGTTTCCTGCTCTCTTCGCTCTTTTCCTTCCACTCCCTGCAGCTCTGTTTCCCAAACTAGACTGATGAGTCCCCTGATTAGATCACCTGGAATACGAGCCCTCCACTCACTGAATCCAAACTCAGAGGCAGGACCAGTGGGCTCTGCAAAGCCCTGGGGGCTCAGGTGTGTTGCAGCATAAAGAACCAGGCCCCCCTATGAGAGCTGCAGCCTTCCCCAAAGCCACAGGCTTTCTTCTTTCCCATTGGCCTTTCCTCCAGGTGAGTGGAGGCCTCAGATGAACATGCTCAGTGGCTTCTGGGAGAACTTGCTCTAGCCCAGAGCTATGTGTGTTGTCCCAGAGCCCAGTTTTGCCACTCATTCACCCTGCACAATTGTCTCTGGGTGTTCAGCTGTCACGTGGGGCATGACACTTGTTCTCTCATCTCATGATATGACATGTATTTCAAACAAGAAAGCAAACATAAAAGCATATTGAAAGGTTAGAAGCTTTGAATAAATGACTTGTTTGTTATTACATGAGAGACACGTGACAGGGAGAGATAGAGTACCTGTCAGGAGATCCTGAGGCACTCTGCAGACCATCAAGGGTAAAAAAAATGGCCCCGGTACTCCCTTCTTCTCAGAGCTTTTTCTCAGGCCAGGAGAGGACAGGAATGTGGCCCAGAAGTCACAAGCACAGGAAAAGTTTCCCTGGATCTCCAGGACTGAATCTGCCCTCCCATCTGCCCAGAGGCCACCAGCCCCACCCAGGACAGTGGGCCTAGCCCTTTTCATCAGCCTCTCTAATTACTCTTTACACACTCTGGTGCCAGGCCCTCCAACCAAATTGCAATTGATTCCTCACTCCTCCTGGATCAATGCCATTGACCCAGAATAGGGAGGACAAATCCAAACTTAACTCTAGGAAGCCATCAGCCTACAGCAAAGCTGGACCAAGAGACCTGCTGTCCCAAACTTTGCGTGTGTATGCACAAATGAGAGTATGTGATCACAAAACACACCCAACAAAGTCATTCCTCTGCCCAAGCCAGCATGCCAACCAAAATGTACTGGGCCACATATGCAGACACATATATAATCCAATAAGCACATGGATAGCCTCATGTCTTTCCACATGCATGTTACCTAGAAGCACACACTAGCACTCATCCTTCGGGCACATCCTTCGGTTCCTTTTGGAGGAACAGAAAGCAGCTCTGACCAGGTGATGAGCAGAATCCCAGCACACCTCAGCCCCTCTCCAGCTGCCCTGCTGGCTGGGCACAGAAGCACACACTGCCTGTCAGCACCAAGAAGAAACTAGAACCCTGTGGAACACACCTTCAAGCACAAGCTCTCCTATCACCTGTGAGGGATCCTGGCTCTCCCTCCTCTGGGACATGCCTTGCTTGCTGATCTCCCTGGGGATGCTGGAGAAATGCCCAGTCACTTCTCCACCAGGCAGAGCTCATTGTAACTCAGTTGAGTTCTGTCTACACCTCTGCCTTCAGAGAAGCTTGGATTCCTTCTGCACCTGAGGCCCCAAACAATTGGAAATGAGTTGCCAAGCCTTACAGATGCCAACCCAGGGTGACAGCCACCAAGCAGCCTACACCATCCAGCACAGACATAGTGACCCAAGCACAAAGGAGAGAAAAGGCAGAATGGGGCCACAAGCTCAATACTTGCTGGACAGGTGCTCAAGATGTCAGCCACACTGCACCTCCCCTGGGGTCCAGTTTGTCTCTCCTCTATTACATAGACCCAGGAGACTGGTTTCAATCTGTAGTCACAGAAACATGGGATGTGAGGAGTAGAAAATCCCTTAGAGCTTATTAAGCCACCTCCTCCCCACATTCTCTCAACATCTAAACTTCCTCACTGACATGCTCAATAAATGGCTATCCATCACACTGAACATGTGCATAGACCACATGGTCAATGGAGAACATTTGTCTGTCAAGGAGCTGGTTCTCTGGCTCTTGTAGCCCAAACTAGTAGTGGGTCCATCTGACAGGGATGGCCCATCTGTGGGAAGTCCTTGTGGTTGGTCTGTCACCTACGTCACTTCTAGCACCCCACCATCTATGCAGAAAGGACAGAAAGCAATTTCTAGAAGTGAATCGAAGTGCACCAGTTGTATGCACTCACACAAGGTTTGGAAGACAAACTGCAGGTGAAGGTGTCATCCTGCAGCCTTGGCCACTGCTGCTTACCAAGCTCAGAACATTCCTTTCAGAGTGATCCTTCATCTTCCACATTTTAAAAAAAGATTGCAGTCTTTAAAAAATGGGTTGCAGCAGCCTCTTGATCTGACTGCCTAGTCCCTGGATTCCACTGTCACTTCTCCCATCTTCAGGTGTTCAGAGGCTTCTCAGGGCAGTGTTGATGAGCCTGGCCCTAACGGCAACCTGCAAGGGCAGTTTCTCACATTCTGAATTATTCCTGGAGTCCTTCTGGTGCTCTCAACCCTCAGCCTATTTCTCTCCTTGGCAACAATGGTATAAGCCCTGAAATCTCCGTATTAGATCCTTTCTTCTTGAAGAACCTAGAGTAAAGACTTCCCTCAGGGGACTTTGACACTTGAGGTGCAAGTGGAGTTAAGAGTAGTTGTGGTGTTGATTCTACTCAACAGATGTTTTGGGACTGCTAACCATCTAAAGAGGAAGATACAAGTAGGTCATGCACATGGGCATTGTCCAAGCCTGGTCAGGACAGGAAGGGCAAGGAACAGAAGATGCACCAGTCTCCCACCTGGTCAGTCAAGTTCCACGGAGACAGTTGTGAAAGAGAGAACACAGCCTGGGAATCCAACAGACAGCATTGAATCCTGGCCCTGGTGCTCACCACGAAGCCTGGGCAGGGTGCATCCATGCTGCTGCCCTTTGTGATCTTCATCCACATGCCCCTTCCTAGGAGTCTCCCTGCGTCTCCTCCTGCACTGTTTCTGTTCTAAGCAACTCTAAGCAACACAGAATGTTTAATAGTTAAATTCATCCCAGCCCTATTCCAACATGTTTGCTTTCATACACACACACACACACACACACACACAAATGTGCTATTGAAATAAACTATAGATGCTCTTTGACTCACAATAGGTAGCCTCTTAATAAATCACGTACAGGGCCAACCCACTTTCTGGTCCCCCTTCTGTCTGTTTTAGAGAGAAGTTTTCTTTCCCTCAGTAAATTTTTCCTATTCTTAAAAAAATAAAAACATAAATCATTTGCAAAAGAAAATGCATTTAGTACCTAACCCATGGAACTTCACAGCTCAACCACACAGGATACTGTGAAGTGTTGGTTGTGGGTCTTTGTGATCGTGCCACTGCCAACCATGTCAAAAGAATATCATACTTTTAATGTCATTGGCCTAGGAAAAAAGCAAAGTGCCAAATTTTGTGTGCACTTTCCACTAAATACATACAGCTTTGTCAGCATCACAAAGATGAAAAGCTACAAGTTGAACTACTGCTAAGTCGGAGACCATCTGTGTGTGACTTAGGTAGGCTTCCCCAGAGGCAGATCTGGAGATGGGTTCATATGTCAGGAATGTGTGGAGGAAGGGCTCTCAGGAGGAGCCTTAAGGATGCAGGAGAGCAGGATGAGAAGGGGAAAACACCAAGGGGGATGTGGTTTCATCTGAACTATGGCTTTCATCTGCTCTCTTGGAATTCTGGAATATGAATGGTACTGAAGATTTGTCCCATGCTGAGGAAAGGAGACGGTCTATAACCTGCACTGGTAAGACATGGATGGAGGTCACTGCAGTGGGGACACCATCTGCAAGTATCTCACTTCAGGGAAGGGTTCAGTTATGGGCCCCAATAGCTAGTGATCACACAGCTACTGAGATAGGGGGATAGCAGCCTAGTGAAAGGATCCAACAGACAACAGACAGGGAGGAACCCCTATTGCAAGAAGGATAAAATAGCAAATGCTTTACAAGATTCCTAGAGAATAAGAATTAGACAGAATGGGGTCAGGAGAAAGATATCAGATTCTTAATCCCATTGCCTTTCTTCCCCATCACCTGAGCTAGAGCCAGGGCTACACAGATCCCTACCAAGAAGGCACATGGTCAGAATAAACAACTGGTTATATGTGCAGGTATCTCGGTATTAATACTAAGCTTATTAATTAAGCAACATAAAGCCACACGGTATGTTTTTCATTATATGCCACAAACAGAGCTGCTGTTTAGGTAACTATGAGTTCTGAACCAGACATCGGGAACCTGTGTGCACCTAGGAGAATAAGGGGTCGAGCAGATGGAGGACATCTAAGGCTGTGCTCTGACCAGACACATGCACCAGTCCAGAGCCACGTCTTCTTAGCCTCTCTCTAGGAGGCAGTGAGCATCAGGCATCCCTTCTTCGCGACCAGCTTTCGGGTGGTGCTGGAAGATAGTGCAAATCCTCCCAGAAGTGGGGGATGGGCAAGAAAAGCTTCATGCACTGCAGCTCAGTGCAGCCACAGTGAGCCAGAATGTGTCTCCGGAGCTTGAAAGAAAGGGCAGGCCTTGCTAGACAGACAAGGGCAAGCCCAGGATCCTGCAGGGTGATGTGGATGCCTTGTACTCTGGCACGGGAACAGCACCACAGTGACCTGCTGCCCTGGATTCTCTACCCAGGAAACTGGCATCAGGCTGCCTCCCTGGCATGAACTTCAGTGTTGGGTTTGGGTTTTATTTTTGCTTTCACCTCTTAGCCAGAAATTCTGTATCCTACGCCCATTCTATAACACAGTTCTAGGTTTCCAGTGAAAACCGGGAAAATAAGTTTTTAGGGGAATTACGCAGTTTCTTCTACTTTGCTCCCAGCCTCTTTTCCCTTCCCTCTCCCTCCATCCCTGCCCTATCCCATCGTTCCTGAAAGAAGAAGGAGTGGATTCTTCTCAAAGTGGAATTGGCAAGAGACCATCTCCTCTGGCCAAGAAGAGAAAGTGACAGCAGTGGCTCCCCGAGTTTCCATGTCTGTCTGGATGTGTTGGATGCCAGAGCCGCAAACCCTACACCTGGTGCCACTGCCTTGGAGCGCTGGCAGGTGTCCCACTCCTGTCCTATGAAGACAAGGTGGCTCCCTTCTTTCCCAGCTGGCTCTGTATATTGTCTTAATTTGTTGTATATGCAACAACCAAATTGGCTCCTGTTTACATGGTAAGCACTGAGCTGCAGCGGTAAAGCAGGGTCACATTTTACAGTAGCACAGAAAGAGTTCCCCACACAGCAACTGCTAAAAATGAAGGGTAGCCAGGAAGATGGGACCCGAACACCTGGGATGGAAGCCTGGATAGTAGGGGTTGCCAGGAGTGGGTATTGGAGGGCAGAGCAGGCACAAGCACAGCAGCTGTCTGAATCAACTGCTTGGCGCTAATTGGATTCTCAGGCTAGAATCTGCATGTATTCCCTTTTCTGTTCCCTGCATCCCCTGGGAAGTATCTCCTAGCTCTTCCTGGGATATTACTCCTCCCACAGCAAACACCTTTAGCTGTGCACCAAAGACTGTTTGGAAACGCTATTCCCCCTCACTGGAGCTATTCTTCAAAAGCTATTCCTTTTCTTAAGCAACTACTAAAATCTGGAAATACAAGAGATCCAGTGAATTCTGGGGTCATGCGGAGGTCAAGCTGCTTCCTGTCCCCCACTCTGCAACTCCAGAAATTTGCATATACTAGAATGTCAAGCACTCTCTTAACACTACACCTAAGTCATGCTAGCATAGAAGATAATGCTTGGCCAGGGACCCACAGACCTGTGCACTCAGCTCTGTCTTCCAGCCATTCTCAACCCCATCAACACTCACTGTACTCCTTGCAAAGGAGGACATGTACAGTACAAAGCTAGGCCAGGGAAGGTTCTTGGTGACTGGGCTGCTAATCCCAAGCTGAGGAGCAGCTTAGTTACAGAGAGGACTCCTCTTGCCAGGTCCAGAGGCCAAGGTCATTCCATTCTTCTAATTTATAGGTCTATACTCACCTGAGCAGTGAGGGCAGGGGACCCAAACCAAAGGGCAACATGCAAGCAGAAACGTGTCTTCATCAAACTGAGTCTAGGCTCCCAAGCAGGAAACCAGGGTCAGGACAGTTTGCCAGTGGGAAGGAAAGAAAGTCCCAAGGCACAGAATCCAGAGCAAGAGAAGCCACACTGGCAGCACTTCAGCTCAATCCATCCTTGCCATCAGAACATGGAAGTCTGTCTTCTTTCCCCTTGGGCAAGAAATGAGGGAGCAGGGAGATTCTGAAGCATCTTGGAAAGCTCAGGTCCCAGACTAAACTTGTCCCTCAGTTGTCAGCCTAACCCCCTTGAATGCAAAGCTTGTGTCTGGTAGCTGAGCATCTGTAGGGTCCCCACACACTCACCTGAGCTAACAGTAAGGGAGGCCAAATCACTGATGCTGTGGGAGGCTTCAGATGGTGTTTCCTCTGGGTATTATTCCAGCTTAATGTTGTATTAACATAGCTCTGGCTGGTGATTACTGTATTATTATACATTAATCATAAGCTAATGCTGCACGCACCCAGCTTCTGTGTTCAGCCTGCGTGAGATCCCACCTGGATCCCGTGGCACCTGCCTTCTCTCCCTGCTTTACATGCCATACCACTTACTCTCACGAGCTAACCCTGGGTGCAACAACCCTTCTCAGAACATGGTCACTGCTTGTATCACATGCCAACTGACTGTGCCAAGGCCAGGGTGCAGAGTCTATAAATCTTAGACCCATCAATCCCCGCTTCTTACTCTCCAGTGGCCAAGGTTTGGCAGGCAAAATGCAGTCCAGAAGAGGTACAAGGTGATTGCAATGATTTTCTGGGATCCAAGGAAAGAGAACAACAACCAGGACCAACAGTTATCTGGGACTCATTAACCATCCAAGGGCTGATTTAGCATGCTGTTGGGTCAATGAGTATTCAGTGAGCATTCAGTGAGTATTTTTAAGCTGTTACCTGCCAAGTCATCTTTTAGGCAACGTAAACAAGATAGACCAAGTTTCCAGTTTACTCCTGATAGAGGTTCACTGCCAGTCCTGAGGGATACAGTGGTTGAAGGTCTTGCTCTCTGACCATCTAGTGAAGACATAGGTAAGTGGGAGTCCCCACTGGGGCACTGACCTAGAAGGAGGGAACAAGAACCCAGAGAGAAAAGACTCAATTCCTGACCTCAAAAAATGTAGTCTAGTAGGAGAGAAGTGCAGACGATTGCAGTACAACTGTCCAGCAAAGCAAGGGAGCAGGCACAGCAGAATCCACCAGAGCAGTCTGGGTAACACCTCTAAGCATGTCTGCATCTGTCTCTGATGGCAGACCCCTCATCTATGGCTTTGTTTTGCCTTGAAATCCTGGACATGTTTTTTCAGGAGTCCTTCTCTTCCACAAAGGTTATTTGTACATTCTCATCTGTGATTATAGCCAAGATACAGAATATGGCCAACACAGGGTATAATCTCTTGTGCTTAATAGTTACTAATGATGGTACCATGAGGAGAAGACAGAGGGTGGTGGCGGTGATGATATGGCGATGGGGGTGGTTCCTATCTGGAGACGATGAAGGCATATGTTAAACCCATGCTATTGCAATTTATTTTCAAGACATGATCAGGGAATTTTTATCTTTGTGTCCCTAAGGCAGGCAATCTACATAGCATCCCCATCCCTCCAGGCTGGCTAGTAGCTGTTTTTAGAGTCCCCTCTATGCACTGACCAACCATGGCAATGCTGGATAACAAAGGTATGATGGCTTCTGCCTTGGTCTCCTAGACCACTCATTTGCAGGGGACATGCCATGCCACTGAGCGGCACCATGGAGGGGGTCTATGTGGGGAGGAACCGAAGCCGTCTGCCAAGAGCCACCTTGCCAGCCATGTGACTGAGCCACTTTGAAGTAGAGCCCCAGCTCTAGTTAAGCCTTCGGGCAATGTCAACCAGGCTGACATCTGATCACAGTCTCACGAGAAAACACAGCCCAGGACCACCTACCACATCTACTTCTGAATTCCTTATCCATTGATACCATGAGAGGTAAGGGATGAGTGCGGCTATTCTAGGCCACTGCACATGGAGATAATGTGTCATGCCGCAGGGGTAACTAATGTACACCCTAGCAGTAACATAGTTCCTGGAACACAGCTTGTGCTCAGAAAATGTTTGACAATGAATGAAATTTCTGGAAAAAGTACTGTAAGTCAAACACATGACCACTGATGGGAGAGGGAGTGGCCACATTGAAGAGAAACAATACTCAAAACTCTACCCATACACTTGGATATTAACAAATGTCAGAATACTCCATTTTCAATGAATAATAAATTGATTCTAAGTTGCTGCTGTTACCCAACTTGTGTTTATCCCTACCTCAGCCTCCCCCAAGAGTCTAGGAAAGAACTGCATGGGGAAAGAGCCTCTACTTTGAGTCTGTCGTGTTCATCTTTGCTCCTTCAAAGCCCACACCCCATGATTCCTTAAAGCTAGGTTGATCTGAGGCATGAAAATTTTCTTGGGAGTCATAATGTCTAGAACATTATCTCTAAAAATATGGTAAGGCCATTCCCTTTGGAGCTCCAATATTTCATTCATGCATTCAGCACATATATATTGAGTGTTGTATTAGTCGGGGTTCTCCAGATAAACAGAGCAAATAGGCCTGTGTGTGGAGGTGGGCAGTACGTGTGTCTGTGTCTGTCGGTGAAGTGTGCATAAGAAGAGCGAGGGAGAGGCAGCATTTTAAGAAACTGGCTCATGCTTATGAAGGAGTGAGTCCAATGTCTGCAGGGCCTGCAGACTGAAGGCCCTGGGGAGGGTGAGACTGTGTTTTAAACCCAGAAGCCATCTGTGGGCTGAGTCCTCTCTTCCTTGGGAGACACCACTCTCTTTTCTTATAAGGCCTATCAACTAAGGCCACATTACGAGGGAAGCTATAGTTTGCATTGTGAAACACCCCACAAAGGACCATGTATTGAAGGCTTGGTCATCAGCCCATGGAACTGTTGGGAGGTGCTGGAACTTTAGGAGGCTGGGGGCTACTGAGAGGAAGTTAGATCTATGGGAGCATGGCTTTGAAGGAGTAGTGGTGCTCTGGCCCCTCCTCCCACCTCTTTGCTTCTCAATGGACATGAGGTGAGCAGCTTCCTCCATGGTGCCCTCTGACTCTGATATATTGTGCACCACAAGGCCAGAGCAACAGGGCCAAGCCATTATAGACTGGAAGCTTTGAAACTGTGAGCCAAAATGAACTTCTTTTCTTCTTCTTAAATTGATTATCACAGGTATTTTATCACAGTGACTGAAAGCTGACTAACATAAAGGGTAACAGTTTGACTCAAAGCCTACTGATTTAAAATTAATCTCATCTAGAGTATACCTTCACAGCAAAATCTAGATTAGTATTTCAACCATATCTGGATACCATGGACTATACAAGTTGACACCTAAAATTAGCCATCCTATATGCCACTAATTGATCTTGGCACTGAAGACTAAGGAGTGGACCCACACAGACAAAAATTTTTTGACCTACTGGATCTTTTGTATTCTAGAGGTGATAAAATAATAGAAAAGAAATAATCAAATACATGCATAAAATGTTAGGTAGTCCTAATACGAATAAGAAACATATTAAGTACAATGGAAGAAATGAATGAAGGCTGCTGTTTTACATTGTTGGTTAAGGAAGATCTTCACATGGTAACAACCACAGAGTAGGAACCTGAACAAAGAAAAGGAGCAGGTTATATAAAAATAAAGAATGTTATAGGCTGAGCTGACAGCAGGTGCAAAGGACCCATTCACCAGAGGTTTGAGGCCAACCCTTCCTCCCAGACCTGGGCCCCCATCCCCTCCCTTGGAAAGTGCTCTTCTGCCTCTCCTCAAGCCCACACCACCATTCTTCCCAGGAGCCAAGACTTTAGAAAACAAAAGTGTCTTATTTGCTTTTACGTTGCTGAGACAAAATAAGACACCCACAAGTTAATGGAGGAAAAGGTTTGTTTTAGCTCATAGCTTGTAGAGGTTTCAGTTCACAGTCAGCTCGTTTCAAGGCAGGGCAACACAGCAGATGGGCATCACACAGGAGAAACAGCCCATGGCAGGAAAGGCAGGAAGCAGCAAGCAGCAAGCCTGCCTTCCATCTTTTCCTTCTTATTCCGCCAGGCTACAAGTCTACTGGTTAGAGCCACTCACATCCAGGATGGGGCTTCCCGTTATCTACACCCAGAACCAATGCTAAACCAATCAGTGGACTAATTATCACATATCCTTAACCCATGTTCATATACCCTAGATCCAACCACCTCTGCGTCCATGTGAGCACATGAGGCTTTAGGAGGACATCTACATACAAGCCATAACAAAAAGCCAGGAAGAATGTTTGTCTGCAAGCAGCTTCTCTTTTGATGATACAAATCTCATCTGTATAAGCAATAGAACATAGAAGGAGAATCTGGTGACTTTTATGGAAAGGGTAGGGTGGTAAAAGAACAGAAAAGGACCAAAATCTAATTTCTCAAAAAAAACAAAAAATCAAGCAACTCTAGGGAAGAGTAGTTAACTATCACACCCGCACTCCAACTTGGGTCTTAGGCAGATGGAGGGATGCCGAGAAAAAGCAAAAAGGAAACCTCCATTCTTCGAATGCCTCTCTGATTCAGAGTTTTCATCTCTGATGAAAACTAGACAAATGCTCCATTCAGCTATAAGGTTTCTACTTCCAAAAAACCCCAACATGAATTGAAAACCAGAGCGGGAAAGGCAAGGGAGGAGAGGCTCTAGGCTCACTGTCAGAAACTGGGGCCAAAAGCTTCATCCCGGCACAGGAAGCCACTCGAGTCCCCAACACTGCGGCTGAACCCTGGCCTTCAGGAGGAGGAGCCCTCCAGAGGCCGCTCCATGTGGAGTTGGGGCCATGGAGACTGCTGCATGCCTAAGCTGTTATGAACATGAAGTAGGAAAGCGGGAGCGAAAAACCCGACCCTAATCACAGTGAGCTTAAACAGAGACCTGCATCTAGGAGGGAAGGGAAACATTATTCCTGCCCCTCTCTCACCCACACACTCCAGCCCCAGCACTCCCATACTCGGCACCCAGAAAAGATGGTAAATTGAAATCAACCCAGTTCAATAAAGCTGGGTGTGTTAAACATTCTCCTCATGCCATGTACTCTGCCTGCCAGATACAAGAAAT
The DNA here is from genome assembly GCF_012274545.1 of Fukomys damarensis. Taxonomy (NCBI): domain Eukaryota; kingdom Metazoa; phylum Chordata; class Mammalia; order Rodentia; family Bathyergidae; genus Fukomys; species Fukomys damarensis. Next base: position 81,817,595 of record NW_022900928.1, read on the forward strand.
TCCAAGAGAAATGAATACAGCCCTGCCCTCTGTAAGCTTGTGCAAGGTTACACAGAATTTATAGGATGCCCTTGGAATGATAAGACCACCGGGGAGGAGAATGTCTGCTTGGGGGTGGGCAGGATGGCTTTGCCTGAGGTGACGGTGACCCTTGGGGAGTGAGCTAGAGCTGGTGCACAGGTGTAGCTCCTTCAGGGCAGGTGGACACAGCCAGACACACCATGCATGCCCTGAGGTGGTCCCAGCACTGGCCAGAGCAGAAGGCTGGCCACCAGAAGAGAAGTAGCCTCAAGTAAGCCCCCAAATGGGCTTGTGCTTCTCTTCTCAAGGCACTGCAAAAAATCTTGAACCTGCTTCCATAGGCAGTTTTTTAATTTAAATGTTCATTTTATTTTCCTTTCCTTTTCTTTATTTTTTGTAGCACTGGAGATTGAACCCAGGGTCTTTTCACTGACCTGTGTCCTCAGCTCTTTTTTCAAAAAATCTTATTTTGAGACAGGGTTTCACAAAATTACTAGGTTGCCCATACTAGGCTCAAACTTGCAATCCTCCTGACTCAGCCTCCCAGAGTTCTAGGATTATAGGCATGTGTTACCATTAATGTTCTTAAAGAGATATGTGTATGCATCAAGTCTGTGGGGAAAAAAAATAACCCTGGTTATGCAGGCTATAGAGTAAGGGTTGGGTTTGAGCAGGGAAAGACTACAAAGAGGGAACATGGGTGGCCTTGCAGTCCAGGTTGGGGGTCCAGGTGGTAAGTGTGTCCAGCCCCTATTAAGGTAAAAGCAATGAGGGGGTAGGATAGAGAACAGATCTGAGTGGTTTACAACAGAATACCAAAGATTGGGGTGGCTGGACAAGCGGAGAGTCCAAACATCTATTACTTCCCAGCTTCTAATTCAGTTGATGAAGGAGGCAGCTCTGAAGAAGAAAGCTCAGAACACAAGACCCAGGAAGGCAGAGCTCAGGGCTGACATGGGAAGATCCTCACTAACCTCATGCATAGAATGAGCAAGAGAATTGGTGTGGAGGATGAGAAAAAGTAACGGCAACCAGCCAGTGCATTGCCCTGCTAGGGATAGCAGTAAACTTGCCCAGTGGGCAGCATCACATAAAAGACACTGCACAGGAGGAGCCAGTTGCTAACAAAATGCTCAGTACCATTGAGGAAAATCTTTCTAGTCAGTGGGAACTGGCACTTACTCCGGCTCTGTCTGGCTCTCAGGCTAAATGGAAAGCCAGGCCCAGGGCTGAGTAAGAGGAGCAGATCCTACAGTGCGGTAAGAGCTATCAGGAGGCAGCAGCAGAGCAGCAAGAGAGGGTCCGTGAAAGAACTGAAATCTATTAACAGCAGGGAATCCATAACTGGGTCTGAGGCCAGGAAAAGGGATTTGCAAAGAAAATTCTATTCAGAGTATATTTCCTTCTTATCACAGCAAATGTATGACAGAGTGGTTCTGAGCTGTATTAAAAACCTGCTGTCCTTTCGAAACTGTATGCAGACACCCATGCATTATATCTGCTGTGTGTACACAAAGACAGAAATGTATCCACTGCTCCCATTCATACACACAGAGTCACATACAAACCCATGGAGGAGAGTGGGAGGGTGGTTTCCACATGGTAGACACCTGACCCTGAAGAAGGCTAATTCTTCACTTATGAGTCATCCCAGAATAGTGCTTCTGGATAAGTTCTACCCTTTCCTTTTGTGAAAAGTTACTGGTTTAAAATTTATTATAGAGAAAAAAATTGACTCTTGTTCCTTTGTTTTATGGTTCTGTGGATTTTTGCATGTGTACACACAGGGTCATAGAAGAACCCCACAGTCAGAACACATGACAGCTTCCTAAAAACTCCCTCAAGCTAATCCCTGTGTTCTCAAACCCTGACCCAACCCAAAACCCCCAGCAACCACTGATTTGTTTACCATTAGGGTAATTCTGTCCATTCTAGCACAGTAAATAACTAGGTTGACACAGCATATTGTCTTTGAGATTGGTTTCACTCACACACTAGTGTCTGTTTTGGTAGTCGCCTCTTCTCTGTTGACAGTGTCCTAAAGTATGGATGCCATGGTTTGCCCCCTAGCCCTTTTGGTCCATCTCATACATCCTCATACCTTTCTTATCTTGGTACCTTTTTTTTTAATCCAGGGAAAGAAGAGCACACATTGACCTCCCATCTTCCTTCATTAAGTTAGATTTATGGAGTGCCTGTGCGTGGCCGGCACAGGTTACCTGACTGAAGATACTCACTTGGACAGAGCAGGCAGCAATTCCTGCCTCACAGAGCTTCTGTCTCAGTGGGAAGAGACAGATAAATAACGAACATAGTATATAAATGGCGTGGGATCTTAGGAGGTGATGCATCCTATGGAGGAAAATAGAGAGGAGAGAAAGGAGTCAGCAGTAGGAGAGAGGCTGTGGTTTAGAGATGGGATGGGCAGTCAAGGGGGGGGCCTTCTTGAGGAGGAGGCAGCATTCCAGCCAAACCTTGCAAGAGAGCAGCAGCTTTGTCAGTATCCTGGACAAAGCAGCCCACCCACAAAAAAGTATACCAGGAAGATGTAGGCCCGGCAGGCTCTGGTGATGCAAAATGAGCGAAATCCAGATGGCCACTCCACCACTTCAAGATGGGCCACTCCACCACTGTGCCTCCCAGATCCCTCTGCCACACCTCGGAGTATCCAAGATCACCAGCTCCTGCTCACCCCTGGATAGCCAGGCCTAAAAAAGGACACAGGGAAGAGGTAAACCAGAGTGCAGAGTACAGGCTGCCAGCCTGAAAGGATGGGGGTGTTTGGGTTCCCTGGGACAGCCCTCATAAAGCCCGTCTAGGATCTACAGAAGAGCACAATCCACGCTCATCCTAAAGGTGAGGGGCCCAAATCTCATTAGCATTTACTAATGTGGAATTAGTCTTCTTTTGGTAATCCTGCGGTTATTTATTTTTATATTTAACTCTTGTTTTATGAAGACAAATAAAGAACCTTCAGCAGCGCAGATGTTCCCAGAGGTGCAGGGAGTGAGTGGTGGACAGGGACGTGGGGCAGTCAGACAGGATCAAGACTCCATAGCTCCACCAAAGGTTCTGGGAGCAGGACAGGAAGTCAGATGTGTCTGAGCTATTTGACTGTGAACAGGAGGACCCTCAACAGGACAGAGACCTAAACCCTAGCACTTCACTTAGACCCATCAGCAGATGCCAGTGAGAACTCTGATTCATCTTAACGACATGCAAGTTAAAAATAAACATCAATAACCAGAGGCATGGAGAAAGGAGGTGACATTTTGAAATGCAGATGAAGCAGGGAGTCCCAAAGCCAAGCAAGGAGGCTCAGCAACCTTGGAGCCTTCAGCACACAGGGGCTGTGGGCAACCTGGAGACCACCCGAGCCCCCATATCTCTTGGGACCAGGTACCGAATAGCAGCTGCTAGTTTTCAGTGCTGGAACGGTGATGGCTTGTTATGCTTGGCACCCTTATGGCTAGCAGTGGTATCAAGGACATTGGAGACAAAAGACACAGGTTCAAATCCAAGCTCGGGCACTTCCCATTTCTGACCCTTAGTTAGGTGACAGGGTGTAGGCATGTCACCTGTAGCCAAGGATAGCTGATACACGGTAGCTGCTCAATAAGTTGCTATCTACTCATTAGTTTGCTATTTCCCTCAGAAGAGAAAATCCAATGTGTACAGAAATCAGCTTAAATTATAGAAGATAAAAAATCTTGATTAAATACCAAATATGAGAACTTTCTCATACTAAATTATGCACCCACAATTCTGCACAAATATATGAGATCTGTAGAATTACAGCCATGTATCAATTTCAATGACAGGCCACATATACCACGGTGGGCTAATGAGACTGTAATGGATCTGAATATTTCCTGTTGTGTAATGACGTCACAGCTGTCTTAAGGTTGTCATATAAGGTGTTACTCCTGTGTTTGTGGTGATACTGGTATAAACAAACTTACTAGGCTGCCAGCAGTGTAAAAGCATAGCACACACAATTATACATAATGTTTGATAACAAGTACCCAAGTTCCTGGCCTATTCACCATGGTATTCTTTCATTGCTGTTTAAAGCATACACCGTCTCACAGGAGAAGTTCACTGTAAACCACACAGCAGTACCTTGGCCACAGCCTCATTTATTTGATGCTCCCTGTGTCTCTTAATAGCATAAGAGGCCACATGAAGCCATAACCTGTACCATCTAGGTTTGCATACAATGATAAAATCACCTAATGATGCACATCTCTCTCCCTGCTATTAGGAAATGTACGGCTATATATGAAACAATAAGTTCCCAGCTCCCTCTTATACGGCTTTTAAAAACCTAACACGAGTGTTTATAAACCATCCACTGAACATGAAGGAAATAAGCAGCTGAGAGAGATGGTGTCATCTACTTCCATGTAGGCATTGCTGTCTGTCTGCAGTTGCACGTTGCTAGAAGCAAGAACAAGACAGGAGAGGAGAAGGCAACTGCTTGCAGGCTGGGCATGTTCACCCGTGATGTCATCTTTTTTAATTCTTATAGCCACCCTGAAGGATCAATATTCACATTTTTAGGTGGGCCGAATGAGACTCAGATGAGTTAGGTAATTTGCCCATACTCGAGACCTGTCCCTTACTCAGGATTCTGACCCTTGTCTTTCAGCTTAGAGCCCTGGCTTGGCTCCTCTTGTCCACATCTGGACGGCCCTCAGCCCCAGGGGCCCAGAGTTCAAGAGCTCACTGCACTGCCCATGCATCCAGGCCTTCTCCCAGCTGAGCTTCTCCAGGCTGCTCTGAGGTCCCAGAACTCCTGCTCTTTAGTGAAGATTCCCTGAGCCTGATCCTCACGTGCCTTCACCCTTCAGTTTGCTCCTGAGCCCAAGGGCCTGGCCATCTCCCTGCACCATCCTCACAGCAAGTGCAGCACAGGCAGCTGGCAGAGCCCAGTGTGCTGTCCCACCACTCACCTCTGCAGTGGGCTGGGTCACTGGCCCGGGGGAAACAGGGCCAGAAACATCCATCCAGGGAGAAATTATCATCAACATCTCATTGCCAGTATGGGGGGATCAGATATAGCAACTTGCTGATTGGGAAAGCTGCATTAACACCCAGTCAAAACAGCTCTTTAAAACAAGCTTTGACAAAATTGTCACATTAGATGTATCTGAATAAAATCAGCCAGGCGACTGGCAGAGCACAATTCTGCATCATTTTGACAGCCTGCATTAAGAAGCTGCAGGAACCACCCGGAAACTACCTCCAAGCTAAGCCCAAATTATAGCCAGTGCTACACACTCAGCCTTCAGCCCTCGGTGGGGTGAGAGGCAGCGGCAGAGAGACTTGGAGTGCAAAGTGTTTTCCACTCCTCTCCTTCCTCAGTCAGGAGTGGAGAAAGGTACTTCAGCCAGGCAGGGAAGCCACTGATTTCAGTAGTCAGGGGATAGCCTCACTACTTCTATCTGAGTAAGAATCATCCCAGGCTTACGTTCTTGTCCATTCTACCCATCTAGTGGCCTGGAAATGCCCTGGGTGTGGAGGCAGCAATACCTCTGACTTGAAATCCCTCTTTCTGCTTCTAATGAGCTCCTCTATCTTGGGCAATTTACCTCCCCTTCCTGGCCCTATATTTTCTTTCCTAGGGGAAAGAAACAGACTAGAACGAATGTTTCACAAACCACGCTTAGATATGTAGGAGGCACCTCAGGTGTAACCCACTGGGAGGAGAGGTAGGGAAGGCACAGTGTGTGGTCTTGCCTGCACAGGAGAGCTGGGCTGTTGTCATGTGCATTACCTACCTAGGCTCTAGGGAAGCAGCTTTTAAATGAAGGGTTCTGTTGTTCTTTTTAAAAAATAGTGAAGGAAGGACTGCCAGGCCTGCAATTGCTCTGGTAGTCTGTGCTTGAAGAAGACCATATCCCACTGCTCAGGATGACCCCTGGCAGAAGTAATCTTCCTCACAGGCTTCTAGGCAAGTAAGGAAACCTGTGCACCTTGCATTTTGTTAACAGTGCAACTGGTGACCTGGCTTTCTGGCCCTGGAAGTTTGGGAGAAGCAGCAAGAACTGGACTTCAGGGCCCTGTATGCCCCAGCCCAGGAGAGAAGAGAAGACTTCACTCTGTGTCTCCACTCCCTCTGCCCCCCAGCAGCATCACTAATGAAATCTGACAGAGAAGACTGTGTGAGGAGAGACTGGAGGGGGCAGGATGTAAAAGGGCGTGAGGACTCTGAATATTCATGATGCTAATTAAGCAACAGCTAATTGGAAAATGTTGGATTTTATTAAGACCTCAGACTTACAACATTGCAACAGGCACCACCATAACAATCATCTAATGGGCACTTTGGGTTCTTTCCAGAGTTTCTTTCCTCTCTCCCTAACTGTTAATGTGCAGGAAAGAGCGAGCCAGTGAGTAGATGAGGCCAAAGGGAGCCGGCGCTGTAGCCTGGTTTGCACAGCCTGGAAGACGAGATAGTCTAAGATCTACACTGTCATGTGCAGAGTGGCTGGAGAGGGGGCTGGGGAGAAAGGTTGTCTTTTCTGCACTTCATGATTTCTGAGACTAGGGAGATCTAAGAAGGAGGATGTTTGTCAACCCCTAAAGGAATAAGGAGGCTTCCCCCCATGGCAGACAGTAAATGTCAGTGGTGATGACAGGGACAAGCAGAGGTGGAATGGGGTGTCCCAGGGAGTGCTGCAGCTCCTGGTGCATTCTGCTCTGGAGCTGAAACCCAGCTCTTCTCGGGGGCTAGGTCAGTTTGAAGCATTGAACTTCAAAGCTGGGAAAAACCGTGCTGACATGATTTTCCCTCCCTGCAGAGAGAAAGGGACCCCATCTTTGAAGGACGAAAGCAGTGTAACAACTAAAAGATGCACTGGGTCCTTCAAAAACAGTCTAATAAGATACTGGGTTTCCACTAGAGGACAGAATACTGTCACACCTCAACTGTGAGACTTACTAAAACAGGGCGTGTAGTGCAGGGCGTGGCGGTGCACTCAGGAGGCTGAGGCAGGAGGATCACTGCAAATTCAAAATGAGCCTGGGCTACACAGTGAGTTCCAGAGCAGTCTGAACTACATAGTGAGACCCGGTCTCAAAAGAACAAAACAAAAAAAACAGGGCATATATGAAATGCAGCAAGGAGGCTAATTCCTGAAAGCTCTTTCTTAGTATCTGTTACTTACATGAAGGTACCTGAGCCAAACATGTTCAGAGTTAATAGTCCCATTTTTATCATAGAAATGATTTAAAAAATGAGAGGGAAGAGTAGTAAATGTCTATTTAGAAAATAAAAGCTGAACATTAGAATCAGGGGAGATGGCCATAAACACCCCCTGATGAGTGGTGTATATGATTAACCTACCTGAGAAGCAGAACAGCTGTAGTCACCAGCAACAGGCAGCCACCATTTTCTGGCACCCAAAGGTACAGCAAACAGCAGGGGAGCCCTGAGAAAAGCAGGGTGAGGAGCAGAGCCAGAGCCCCAGCCTGACTCCTGCACCCATGCAATCCGGCCCAGCACACACAGGCACTTCTGACTTGGCCAGTAGGAAAGCCCTGCAGGGACCAGAGGTTTCTCCAGGGAGGCCCTGGGGAAAACATTACTTCCAGTGTGTGTGTGAGGGTGTCTCCAGATGAGCTTAGCATGGGAATCAGTGGATTCTGCAAAGCAGATCACTGTCCCCAGTGCAATGCCCTTATCCAACTCACTCAGGGCACAAACAGAATACAAAGCAGAGGAGGGAGAATTTTCCCAGGGCTGCTTCCTAGTCCAGCTGCCACATCCCCTCTCACCTTCTCCTGCCCTTAGACTGGGGCTCATACCAACTCCCTGGGTTCTCAGGCTGAAACTACTGGCTTTCCTAGATCCCCTACTTGCAGCCAGCATGTTGGAAGATTCTCAGCCTACATAACCATGTGGCCAAGTCCCCATAATTAACCTCTTTTATGTGTGTACCACCTATTGATCATTCTGCTGAACACTCTGACCAATGCACTTGCACAGTCCTCAGGCTCAAAAACCCAAGGCCATGCTCAGGGTGAGGCCTCGGCTGAAAGGAACCCACAACCATGAATGACTGGGGTCTCCGACTGTGTAGAATGACCTGGGTATCTTTGAACATAGATTCTTGGTCAAAAATCCCAAAGCAAGTGCAGTGTGATTATGTTCATTAGCTTCATTCTTTTACGGTACTAGGGATTGAATCCAGGGCCTCAAGCATGCTATATAAGCATTCTACCTCTGAGCTACATCCAAAACGCTTCTCCTTTTTTTCTTTATTTAAATTTCAAAACAGTTTTGCTAAATTTCCCAGGCTGGCCTCAAATTTATAATCTCCTTTTCTCAACTTCTGCTTGATTGTGGTAATCATTTAAAAATAAACACATAGATCAAAGTATCAGGTCACAAATTTCAAACATGCATTTCCTATCAGCCAATTATATGGAAATAAAATTGGGGAGGCATTTCTAAAAATTTGAGTATCTTTTCCTCTTTTAATTCTGATCTTACTTTTAAGGGAAGAAGATTTAGTTCAATGCTGAAACATGCATACCCATATTTATAGCAGCACAACTCATAATACTAAATCTTGGAAGTGGGCCCTATATGCCCATAAACAGATGAGTGAATAAAGAAAATGTATTTACACACAATAGACTACTACTCCACCATAAAGAAGGATAAAGTTGAGTCATTTGTAGGAAAATAGATGCACCTTGACACCATAATGAAATGAATGGCTTATCTTATATGAGAAACTCAAAGTACAAATAATTTTAACAGCAAAATAAAAGACAGATAATGGGAAACAGAGAGCTTGATCTTTTGTAAATGGGAAGGAGACCAAGAGAAGGAGGGAGGGAAGAATCGGATGAGGGTAAGCGTGTGTGAAAAGAATTAAGATGTGCTATGCACGTATACCAACTCCACACAAGGAATATAATCATGATGTAATGCAAACATGTACTAATACAAACCTAAAAATTTAAAAATCTGATGGTCAAGCTATATAGAGATCTAGAAAAAGATATATATGTGTGTGTGTGTGTATGTGTTTCAGTTACTTTTTTTTCATTGCTAATATAAAATATCTGACACTCAAAGTTAAAAGGGGAAAGGTTTATTTAGCCCACAGTTTGTGCAGGTTTCAGTCCATAACCAGCTGATTCCAAGGCACGGTGGCTTGGCAGATGGGCATCACAGAGGAAAACCAGTTTATGACAAGCAGGAGACAACAAAAGCAACAAGGAAGAGCCCTTAACAGCATCTTTCTACCCCTTTTATCTTATCCAGACTACTTAGGGCAGGTAGCACACACACCCTTAATTCTAATGTCCTTGATCCTAGCATTGCACCATGAATCCGTCTCAGCATCACATACTCCAGATCCAGCAACCTCTGAAAAAGCCCCACCTATGACTGCATCAGGCTTTGGGGGGACATCTAGACATAAGCCATAGCAATGTGTATATATATATAAAGATGTAACTATACATGTACACACATGAAAATGCGGGCGTGCACACACATACACACACACACATATCACCTTTCGGCTCCACATTCCTTTCAGAGGTATGGTGATCCTTTATCCTCCACAGAATGCACTGTCCTTGTAAGACAGGTAGTGTGATTTAGGGATTTACTCTTGACTGCCCTAAGTATTTAAAGTGAAGCACTTCTCCAACAGTGGCAAAACAACCTCCTCCAAGTTCTAGGGTCAGTGATGACCCCATGCTGGTTCTGCCTTCCTGAAGAAGGTAGGTCAGGCTCATCTCCCAAGTCACAGGCTGGCCCAAGTGGTCAGAAGGTGACCACAAGCCACTGTTGTCACCAAGCTAACAGGGGAATGACAGCCCCCATACCTAAATAGAGGTCCAGGAAGTGAGAAAGATGGGTGCAGAGTCAGATGACAAGGATAGGGGAGCTCCAGAGGTAGGGACGGCTGGGACAGCACAGGAGTCCTACTGCAAGACACAGGTCCACTCCAGGTCAGACTCCAAAGTCAGGTTCCCCACCATGAAGGAATCTAGAGGGAAAAGAGTGATTCATTCCATCATGTCCCCGATTTCTGAGTCCTCTTCTTGCTGTTCTACACGTGACTATATTTGCTGAGAGGAGAGCACCTTGCTGTTCAAAACACCACATCCTCTCTCGCTCTTGTGTCCAGCTTTGCCACCTTCCCCTGCTCAGCTCCTCAGCCCAGGAGCGAATGTGGCTATTCCAAAGGATCCTCTTGTTCTTCCTACCCTTTTCTCCACTCTGCTCCTTCTCTGGGGATTCTGTGGCTCCCCTAGCCCATGGTATTCTCTGCTCCCTCCATGCACCTGGTCCTGCCTTGGAGCCACTCCTCCATCCTCCCCAACTCTGTGTTGCACCCATGAAACAGAGCCCACAGCTCCTTCTCTGTGGTCACAGAGCCTCAGACTGGGCTTGGCACACCTTGCTTGTGGAATTATCTGATCTGTGCCTTCAGCAAACATGCTGGGTGATCACCCGAGGGCCAGGAAAAATACTAGGCATCAGACATTCTTGCATGGAGTGATCACACCCTGTTCCATGGACAGCTCCAGCAAGGGTACACAGAGACCTGAGCTCACCTGAATACTCTGTCCCTCCTCCATCCATCTGGAAATGCCCAAATGACCCAGCAGGAAAGCAACCTCAGACAGCAGCCCTGCAGTGGATCTCTAGGAAAGGGCTGCCTGCGTGCCTCTCTGCCCTCCTGGGAGGATGCCTCCCCTTGACTTGGTGACAGAATTGACTACTCCTTACCCAATGTCTGGCTGCCTCCCTGCCAGCCCAGGGTTTCTGCTCCTTCTGAGTCCCTCTGACCCCAGCAGCCATGCACAGCAGGCTCTGTCGCCCACAGCTGTCTCCTCACTAAGTGACAGCTCTGCTACATCACTGCAGTGGGCAGCTCTCTGTGTCCTTGACTTTCTCCTGCCTGCAGTGCAGCCAGACTGTCAGGCTACAGCTCTATTCACACACTGCAGCTATCCTGCCTTCTCCCCTGAACTCCCCCAGCACCGTAGAAACAAAATCAGCCCCAGCCCTGATGTACAGGAGCCAGGCATGTAACCTTGGCAAACATTCTGCCCTTTCCAAGCTCTTTCTCTGCTCTCTGAAATGGCAATAGCCGTGTCTATTTGGTCTCTTCATAAGATTGCTGTGGTGCTGAAATGAGATCATATGCATGAGAATTTCTAGCTTTAGCAAATTAGAACTCACTATGAGATGCTAAATTGGGTTATTATTGTTTTAAGTGTTCCCAAATTATGACCTACCCCAAACCTGATCTCATAAAGTTCTCCCTCTGGCCCTGCTGGGCTACAGAGAGTTTTAAAGGCCAGGGACAGTCTCCTCCTACCTTTCTTAGTTGGATTCAGCCAGAGTCACTCCCAGATTGTCCCAAAAAGCTCAGCCTCATGGCAGGGATATTAAGGCCCCACACAATCATGATGGCTAATTTTATATCAACTTGACTGGGTTATGGGATGTCCAGACATTTGGCCAAGCACTACTCTGGGTGTGTGTGGGGGGTGTCTGTAGGTGAGACTGACACTTAAATTGGCAGACTTGGTAAAGCAGGGTGCCCTCCCTTACATTCAGATGCTCCTCAGCTCATGAGGGGTTATGTCCCAATAAACCCATCTGAAGGTGAAAATATTGTTAAGTTGAAAGTGTGTTTAATTCACCTAAGTTATTGAGCATCCTAGAGCAGCAACACAGTAGGATGTGGGTGTCTGTCTCTCCCCTACCATCTCATAACCACCACCCAGCATCTTGAGGGTATTCAGCTGGTGATCAAAAGCTAACACTTGAGGTACATTTCTACTGAGTATGTGTTACACTGCTATAAAGTCAAACAGCTGTAAGTTGAACCACATTAAGTTAGGACTGTTTATACAGACACCCACACCCACACCCACACACACACACACACACACCCTTCTTCTGGTTCTGTTTCTTTGCTGTTTCTTTGAAGGACCATGACAAACACAGCAATCTTCTAGGGGTCCTCATGAAGCAATGTGTGGGAATAGACATGGGTGGGCATTTTTTCAGTTCTCAGAATGACTCAGGATAGGAGATGCTTCAAACATTTAGTAGAAAAGGGCCAGAGGTGGGAAATGTGACCTAATATCCATGTTTGTCTCACCCTATATACCAGCATGCTCCTTCAAGGTCATGTAGCTGGGGCTCCTGCAAATCTTGCTGAGTTGCCCCCCTCTACTCTTGTCATAATTCTGTGCGCGAGGACCACACAGCCACGCTGGCCCCTTCTCAAACACATCATCCTCAGTACTACCTAGGGATTTCACACCCAGGGTCTTTACTCAGAGCAGTCTCCCCCATTCTCCCTCCCTTGATGGTGAAACACCCATTCTTTCCTGCCTCAGAGATCTCAGCTGAGATAGTACCACCTGCAAGAGGCCTTTCTCAATAGTTCCATACACAAAGTCGACACTCTAATCCATGTTTTACATTCTACAGAGTGCTCCATCTTCTATGACCACTTGCTTCACTCTTCTACTCCTACTGGAACATAAACCCTTGAGGACAGGGACTTCATATCACCCATTTCTGTACCCGCAGAACATAGGAGAAGCCTAGTCAATATCCATTAAACCTGTACTAAGGACCTACAATGTACCAGATGCGACTCTGGACACTGAAAGATGCACAGTAGAGCAAGCTCTTTTCCACTCTGAGGAAATGGCAGGCAGTAGCACACATCTGGCAAAAGCCATTTGGGCCCCTGTATTCCTGGGTGAGCGTGTAGAGTGCTTACACAGCCATGTGATGTTGCCTGCCTGTGGCCAGGATTCTGCCTCAGTTCATGGCAGTACTGATGGCCCCTCTCCATCTCCAGTCTGTCACCAGAGACAGCCTCCTCTGCTCTTGTGCCATCTGTTCTTTCCCCTGGACAGGATCCCTTTCTCCCTCTGGACCCTGCTCAGTCCAGAAGCCTGACTGAGGTATGCTAATGACCACACCAGGGCTCTGCAGGGTCTCCCACCAAGTGCCACCTGCCCAGCAGCCCCCTCATGTCCATTAGCCCAGAGTGGCTTGGGTCTGGTTGTCTCTCTAAACCCTTCAGCAAGGGTAGCTGTCAAAATAGAAAGCAGCCACGAGACAGAGGCACTTTCCCCATGGCTCATGCCCACCCTAAGCCTTTTACAATTTGGTCTCCAGAATCCCAGCCTGCTTCATGCAAAACACGCCTAGGTTCAAATGGACAGACCTATCCTCACCCCAGATTTAGTCTTGAGGAGAGTGTTTCTAAAATGGGCTGGCCTTCAACTCAATCCCACAGATCTTTTTACTGAGTTCATCCACAGGATCCCAGATCAGCCAAGACTCTAGAGCTCACCAGCAAATCTTCTGTCTGATGGCACATGTAGAAATCAAGTTCTATAGCAGCACATACAGAACAGTGGGGTTGAATGAAGCTACTTGTGTTACCAGAAAAAAATACATTCCAAAATGTTAGTGACCTGGGCTAGCCAGCTTGCTGTGTTTGGGAGGTGTCTCTCAAATGCCCTGTGCTGAAAGCATGGTCCCAGCATATACTATTGAAGGTGGTGAAAACTTTATGGAGTAGAGCCTACCTGAAAGTTTTCAGATCATTCTGGGCACATACTGAAGGGAATGGCGAGACCCCAGGCATTCTTCCTGCTTTGTTTTGCATCCCAGCTGTGAGGCAGATGATTTAACCACACTCTGCTACCATGATGTGCCTCCTTGCCACAGGTCAACTAACCATGGAATGAAACATCCACAACCCTAGCAACTGTGAGCCAAAGTAAATCTTTCCCTCCCTTCCTTCTTTCCCTCCCACCCTCTCTCTCTCTCTCTCTCTCTCTCTCTCTCTCTCTCTCTCTCT
>NW_022900928.1:81832274-81873883 GCF_012274545.1 Fukomys damarensis
CCCCCCCATCTCTCTCTCTCTCTCTCTCTCTCTCTCTCTCTGTCTGTCTGTCTCTCTCTTCTCTGTCTCCCTAAGTCACTAGGTTGCATAGGCTGCCTCTGCCTCCCTAAGTGCTGGCATCTGAGTGGCATTACAGGCATGTGCCACCATAGCCAACTAACCTTTCTTCTCTATAGGCTGTTTGCTTCAACTATTTGTTGTAGTGATGGGAAACTGACTTTCACACCACTCCACAGTAAACACTTTCTTGCTATGCCTTGACATATCTGCTCCACACCTTTAATTCCCAAACTGTCTGCTGAAGCTTTAGTTTAAAATGTAAATTTTATGAATATACAACCGGAGATGGGTAAGGCTCTGTATTACCTTATCAGCATTTTATCATACTTGAAGATTTAATACGCAAGAAATTGGGAACTAGAGAAGGGTATGGAAGGAAAGAAGAGGAAAAGTATTGAAGACAAAGCTTTTTGTTTCAAAATTTCCCCTCAGATCACATGGTGGTGACTTTCTCTCTGGGAGAAAACATCCTAGGCAGGAAGGGATTACAAATAGTGGTCCCAGGTGGCTGCCCCATAGTCAGCCTCAGCCCTGCCTACATGGATCCTTTGCTCCCCTTATGGCGCTGATCTGAGCACTAAGACTTCTGCAGGATGTGGACAATGTTTTTGTTTTATATCTGCTGATACAAGGTTGAAATTATTCAGAGGGAAACCTTGGAATGTAATAGGAGAAAAACAAAATGAAAAATCAGAAATGGTCTTCTAAAACAATTTTACTTCAGTATCCATGGGAGATTGGTTCAAAGACTCCTGCAGGTACCAAAATCTACAGATGCTCAGCTCATTTATAGAAAATGCCATAGTACTGGCATATGGCGTGCACACGTTGTCCCTACACTTTCAATCATCGCTAGATTACTTATGGTGTTTAATACAAGTGCTATGTAAATAGCTATTACAATGTATTGTTTAGGGAAAAATTTCCAAAAATGAGTATGTACCTGTTCAGTACAGACACAGTGTGGGGCCAGGAGGTGTTTGGGATCCATGGTTGCATGACTCTGTGGATGCAGGTATCTGACTGTACAGTACCTCTCCTCCTCCAGGCAATAGTGGGCCTGTCTACTGGAATAGTTTTCAGGTAGCCTCAGTAGTTGATATTTCTGTTCAATAAAAATTATGTCAAATCTGTAAATGTGCCATTTTCTCTTCACATTATTTATCATGATAATATAAGTACATGCACAAAAGCAGCTCCCTTGAATAATATAAATCATGCCACAGACAAAAGCCAAACTTTCCTATATCATGTGTTTGCATTTGAACTACATGTTTTCATCCAGCACATCAAATATGTTAAAGCCACCAGGAAGCTGGGAACAGAGCCTCTCTTGGACCTCAAACTGGGCAGCTCAGGCGGCCCCTGCATGCATTCTCTCTGGGGTTGTCTTACAGGCTATGTAGACAGAGTTACACTTTTGCCTGCAGCCAGGCTGCATGGCTAGGCTTGGTCTACATCTCCCAGCCAAGGGAGGGGCTACTCCCTTAGACACCAACATTAATAATGAGGATCTTTCTTTATCCTTTTGGAAGAATCTATAGCTCTCAGCCTTCTCTCTGTCTTATTCTTCTCTCTGTTACTAACCAACTGTTGTTAAGGGCTAAGTGAGATTTATATTTGGGACTAATTTCTCTCTTGAGCTTTCCCATACAACTTTCTGCAGGAATGGATCTTAGATGTTCAATGTAATAGCCACTAGCCAGCCATATGCACCTGAAAATTAAGTATTAATTCTACTTCTTATGATTAAAGAGCCAGCTATGGTAAGTGGTGACCAGATCAGAGAGCACAGCTCTAGGCAATGGTCACATGGCCTTGTGGAAACCACCAACATCCAACAGTCAGACTGCTCATATCAGTGGCCATCTATCATCCTTGCTATGTTGCAAGAAAGAACACTAGCACTGGGACATCAAAGCCCTATTTCATCTAAGAAATGCCTTATTTCACCATATTTGCAAAGCAAGCTTGTATTTTTTTTTTCAGCACGGGGAATTGAACCCAGAACTTTGTGCATGTAAGGCAAGTGCTGTACTACTGAACTACATTCCCATCCTCCCCTCCTTTTTAATTTTGGAGATAAGACCTCATTAAGTTGTCTAGATTAGCTGCAAACTTGTGATCCTCCTGCCTCAGCCTACTGAGTAGCTGGGATTATGGCTTGTATGACCATACTAGGAAAATTTATATATTTGCCATTTAACCTACAGAGCAATCTATTTCTCTCAAGTTTAGATTATGGACTCTGCTTCTGCCTGGAAGGCTGAGAAAAGCTACTTATTGGAGAAAAGAAAATCCCCAATATTACAGAGAACCTTAATACCAAGAAAAAAGAATTTAGAGTTGAAAAGTAATTGAAAGCACAGAGCTGAGAATTGATAAAGGGAGTAGATGATTAAAGAAAGCTGGAGACTTAATAGTTTCAGAGAACTGGATCTGGGTCCTCTTTCCTGGCTGTTCTAGTTTGGATCTTAATGTTCCTAAAAGGCCCCTGTGAGAAAGGCTTGCTCCTGGGAATGTGTTGAAATTGTAATAGGTAAGGTCTAGTGGGAGGTCTTCCAGCTGGGACAATGTGCCCTTCAGGGGGACAGTGGAACCCAAGTCCTTACTCCTTCTCTGTTCTGCTGCCTAGATCACCATTAGGTAAGCAGTTTTGCTCTGCCAAATACTCCTGCCACACTGTGGCCACATCATGAGTCTTACTATACAGGTCCAAGACAAAACAACCAACATGATGGCCTGGGGCCTCCATAATAAACCTTTTTTCTTTATAAATTGATTTTTCCAGGTGTCTGTTACAATAACAGGAAGCTGAACAATACCTATCTTATCAAGGTTCTCCAGGGAAACAAAAGGAGACAGAGAAGGAAGGAGGGAGGGAAGGGGGGGTGCTTAAAACGTTGGCTTGTGCAGTGATGGAGGCTGACCATTCCAGAATTTCTAGATGGACCCTCAGGTTGGAGATCCTGGAAGAACCAATGTTGTGGTTCATTTCCAAAGGCCATTAGAAGTAGCTCTGTCTGATTAGATGAAGTTTGCCCACATTAAGGAAGGTGATCTTTGGTAATTTAAGCATTCATGTGTTTGACAGAATGCATTTGAACAGGTTTTGAAACTTTTGAGTGCTACAAAAACACAAAGACTAACAGTTACATGAAAAACATGCTCAACATCACTAATCATATGGAAATGCAAAGTGAAGTCCCAATGAATTAGCAGCTCTCACTTGGTTAGAACGGCTATTATCAAACAAAGTGAAAGATAACAAGTGTCAACAAGGACCCAAAGAGGGAACCCTTGAACACTGCTGAGGGTAATGTAAATTAGGGTGGCCGTTATGGAAACAGTACGGAGGTTCCTCAAAAAATTAAAAATAGAATCCATGTGATCTAGCAATCAGATTCTAGCTGTGTATCTAAAATAAACAAAATTCATTTTTCAAAGAGATAGCTGCAATCCTGTGTTCATTACACACTGTTCATAATAGCCAAGATATGGAATAAACCTAACTGTCCACCCACAACTGCAGGCCATGTGAATATGTGCACAATGGAATCATTTTTAAAAATAAGGAAATCCTGTCCTTGGGGGAAACACAGATGAACCCAGAGGACATTATACTAAATGAAATGAGCCAGATACAAAAAGGAAAAGCCTGCATGATCTCACTTACATGAGAAATCTAAAACACCAAACTCATAGTGAGAATAGAACTGTGGTTACTAGAGGCTGGAGGGGTGGGGACAGTTGAGGAGATGTTAATCAAAGAATAAAAATTTTCGGTCAGGAGAATAAGTTCAAGACATTTATTGTACAACTGGGTAGCTCTCACTTGTGAGAGTGAATAACAATGTATTTTATTCTTTGTTGTTGAATTGAACCAGGGGTGCTCTATCACTGAGTTACATCTCCAGCCCTTTTTACTTTTTATTTTAACCCAGAGTCTCAATAAATTGCCCAGGATAGTTCAAACTTGTGTTCCTCCTGCCTCAGCCTCCCCAAGTGCTGAGATTACAGGTATGTGCCACCAGGTCCCACTAAACAATGTGTCTTGAAAACTGCTAAGAGAATAGATTTTAAATGTCCCTACTATACACAAAGTGTGTGAGGTAATGCATATGCCAATTAGCTGGACTTTGTCATTCGAAATGTATACATATGTCAAAACATCATGTAAAAGATAAATAGCCTCTCAATAGCACCCTGGGCTACTACAAAGCCTTTAACAGATGGACTTTAGGGGACACTGATCCAAACCATAGCTCTTACTAATCACCCCTGGTAAAAGTAGAACACAACACAGCTAGAATTATCCCTTTAAATGCACATAGCAGACATCATACCCTTCCCTTTACCCCTCTAAGAACTTACCACAAGCCACCCAACACAATGGAAAGTCCTCCTGTGAGTCTATAAGGCCCTCTCTGGTCTGGCCTTGAACCTGGCTTCCTTATTCCTAACCCAGCCGCCTTGTTTGCTTGCAATATGTTAAGAATAGGCCCCATTTTGGGGCCTCCATCCACACAGGCTGTTGTTTATTTCATTTGGAATTCTATCCCCCTAGGGCCCACATGGCTTGTGCCTTCACTTTGCTAAAATATAAAAAATAAATTTCCCTAAGAAAACCTTCAGTGGAAGTTGCCCTAAATGTAATCACACACACATACAAACCATTACTGCCAGACCCCTCCTTCTTTCCCTCATGTCCCTCGTCACAGTTTATTCATCTATTTATTGTCTGTCTTCATACTGACATATAAGCTCCATGAGGGAGGAACCATTTTCTTTTCCGCTGTTTCCTATACCTAAAGCATGTCAAGAGCACAGAAAATTGTTGCTAAATGAATGAACAAATGAGCACATGATGAGTGAGTGAGGGTGAGAGGGGTGATTGGGTGCAGAGAGTTCACACTCGTTAGTCCAGCCTATCTTCTTTTCTCCCTTCCTCCCCTCCTGCCGCTGGCTGCAGCTGTGATCTTCCAATATTGACTCAAGTGCCTGCTTGCCAAGCAGGGCCTGCTAAATATTGCAGAGCCCTCCTGGGCGGAACAGATGCTGAATGTCAGGAGGTGGTTTGTCTCCAGGAACAAAAGCAGGAAGTACTCTCACCACTTCCAGCTCCAGATGTCAACAGTCCCTAAGACAGAAGAAGCCAGAGCTGCCTGGATGTCATCTTTGCTTCAGTGCTGAGACAGAGGCCTGCTCCATCCCATCCCTGGCTGGCCCCGGGGCTTCCTTCAGGGAACATTACTGTCCCTTCTCCTCATTCACCTTTCTCATTCACCCCATGGAAGTAAGGAGGTGTGGTGGAAAGGGCCCAGAAGACTGAGGGCTTTTATTCCCATGGATGTATGGGAGGTGAAGTCAAGGAAGCTTCTGTCTGCATTCTCACGTTCAGAACACTGGACGTGTTTGGAATTTCAGGATAGGATCCCAAGAAGTTATTTTTTCTTGGGGGAACTGCTGATAAAGTAAAACAAAGACAGTGACTTCACATAGAGAGAGCTTCCATACACTGGGAGACAATGAGTAAGGGTAGGAGTCGGCAAATAGAACAGTCACCTCTGAAAGTCAGGGTGCTCATCCTGAACAAAGGTGAGAGCTCACTTTGCCACCTGGGACCTCAGCTTGGGGCACAGAACCAGCATCTTAGATAGCATCAAGTCCCATCCCGGATGCCTTCTCACAGACAGCTCTCCAGGACCCCTGGTGCCAGTCCTGAAATGGGAACTGTAACAATGTATGCAATCAGTCTGCCTCCGACCTCTGTGAAGGTACAATGACAGATCATCAGCTAATCACAGGGATCTGTCCAGAGAGAAACCTCTCTTCCAGAATGCATGAGCTGCTGCTTGGCCAGCACCTGGGGAAGGGGCCGCAGAATACAGGACAGCAGCAACAGTGGGTCAAAGAACACCGGAACCAGAGACAGTGAAGCCCACACCCCAGGACAGGAAGAGCAGAGGCATGGATACCGGGCTTGAAGATAGGAAGCCAGGCAAGTCCCTTGGGGTGCTCTGCATAGAGACCCTGCAACAGAGACAATGTCACCAAGGCCTCCCAGAGCTTCACAGGCTTTGGGTAAATAAAGTCCCAGAGGCTCAGTGCCTTCAGAGAGTCCTGGGCTGGAAGTGAGAACACTCACTGCTAATTTCAGCCCTGCCATTAACTCACTGTGGCCTTGAGCCAGCTACCTGTCTCCTGCCTCATTTTTCATCTATGAGGTGGGCTGAAACCACACCCTCAGGGACTTCAGCAGGGAGGTGACTTGTTGCTGTCACTGTGCATGAACCTGACCCTCCCTGTCACCACCTCCTGTCCTGATAGCAATGACACCTGCTGACCACACCCTCATGCCTGCCGTGCTGAGCTTTGTCCTGGTGATGAGATGGAGAGAGTCTGGCCTCCTTGGTCAGGATGGTGATGCACGCCTGCCCCCAGCACAGTCCCTGAGCTCTAGCTATGGTTTCCACCATTTGTACATGCTCAGATGTGTTAACATACAGCAGGAGTTGATCTCCAAATCCTTCCGAGCATACTGTCAGCAACAGGAAGGGTGGCTCGCAGAGAGGGAGCCTGGGTCACAGCTCTTGCCAGCCGCTATGCCCTAGAGAAGAGGTGCCTGTCCTCATTCTCAGGAAGTACTCCTGGGGCCACAGGTACTCCAGACAAGGAAGGCAGGTGGGCACTGTCCCCCATCCTGGTTCCTTGCCCAAATCCTGGAGTGGTGGTTGCTGTCCATGCCCTGGATCACCCACCGGTGGGTTCTTGGCAAGAGTCTCCTAGGACACAGGTTTTCTTGGGTTTTTTCAGGTCTGCATATGTTTGTTTGCTTTGTGAGAAGCTATGCTGAGGGAGGTTGTACAAGGAGTGAGGGTGCTGCCAGGAACACAGACAAGGCCCACAGTATATATTCATCTGGCTCTGAAGCCCTGAAATCAAACCGGAAAAGATAACACAACCAGTGATCTGCTGGTGGAGGACCTGTTGTAGGCATCATGAGGACCAGCCAAAGTGACTAACCTGCTTGGTCCAGGGACTTGTTTCCCTGGACAAAGGACCCAAAGCTAACTCCGGAACAGTGCTGACAGCACCAGGATGAGCTGGCCACCAAATGCTCCCAAGCACATGCTCAGAGCAGCATGATGATCTAATTATCCTAAAGTATCTTCTCTCATATCCCTCCACCCTCCACAAAGCACTCAGACCCAGACCACTCTCTGCCACTCCACTGGCAATGCCACCATCAATCCGAGACAGAAAGGTAGAACAGAGGAAGGCACGCTCAGGACAGGACCAGTTTTTGTGAAAGCAAAACTGGGTAAGGCATGAAGGCAGAATCTCAAGGTGGTGAGAAACCAGACAAAGCCCTAGAGCCATTTTATTAATTAAATACCACCCACTTTGGAGATGAGGCTGGGCCCAGTCTCCCAAATTCTACCCTTTCAGGCTCTGTGTGTCCCTATCTCCCTTGCCATACTTGCAAAGGCAGTGACATCCTGCTGACAGCTTTGACAGAAACACATCTAATTTAGACACAAGAGCCAGGGAGATGTCCTTTTCCTGGGCCTACTGTCCTTCATCCCACAGGGAACAGATCTCACCTCAGTGGAGGTCTCTCCAACCTCTCCCCAGGGGAGCATAACGCCATGTCACCTAGGATCTCCAGCCAGTGTCAGGTCACAGCAGTTGGATCAGAACCAGGGCCTGATGAACCCTGCTATTTTCTGCTTTTGGAGCCTTTTAAACTCTTCTGAGTACTATCATCCATTCATCTTCCTTTTTGATTCTCACGTCAACCCCATGAGCTCCTAGAGCCTTCTCCATTCAAGGTCACCGCAGAGCTACACTGAGACCCAGGCTCTCCATTTGCTCTTCTTCTGGCCTATTTTGCTTCACTCATGAGCAGCATTGTCAAACTGGGCCTGCCAGGCTCCAGATGGTCTAGCACATGAGGAAAATGACACATCTTCAGATAAGAACCAAGCCTTATGTGCCAATGACCTGGGACATGGCCCAGATGTCTGCAGCCCCAAGGCCCCTACTTTAGAGTCTAAGCCCGGACTAAAGCCAGAGGAAATACCTTTCAGGACAGACTGTACCTGCTGAGCTGTCTGCAAGAGCTCAGCAGGTCTCTAAATACCGGTGCTCTTTCCCACAGATACCGAAATATAACAGAGGTGTCAGCTCTTCTAAAGCTGCACTTTCTATAGTTTTTCCAAGCTAGAGAAGCTTTCAGCATCATCAGATCTTCAGGGTAATGTCCTGCCAAAGGGAGGGGTAGGAAGATCATAGAAGCACCTTAATGTTAAAGATGGAAAAACCACTTTTCCTCTAAGACACTGTGGAGCAGAAAGCACAAGGGATCGGGATGTTCCCATCAGCTCTTAGGACCTGCTTGGAATCACTGTCAGGACAGTTCTTATTCTGCACAGGATGTGCAACCATTGGTGGCATTGTAGGGGACCTCCCTGGACTCCCTCCACACAGGCTGAGTCCCTCTGTTTATCTTCTTCCCAAATGAGTAGCCCAGAGCATCATGCTTGATGCTTCTGTTTTCTGGGCTTGTGAAATAGTACTCCTAAGAGAGAGTGCCCACATGTGGTCACAGACTCCTGTCTTAAGGGTTAGATGGGTAGAAAGAAGTCAAACTGTTACAAAGTACTGGCTCATAAAAAGTGTCCTCCAAATTGTATCAGTTCTGTGCACAGAGTGTGTGAGGACACCCACAGGGACTTTATATGTGTCACTCTAATTTTTTAATTAAAAAATTTCAAAGGCTTGAGGCAGATGTTATTAATCCCTGTCTATAGATAAGGAAGTGGGTTTAGAAAGGCAGTAGGGAGACTGAGGATTAGGGAAGGGCAGAGCCCAAGGGGAAGGTGAAGATTCAAAGCCCAAGCAGTCACTGTGAAAATACAAATCATACTGACGCCTCCATTGGCTTCTCACTGGGTCCAGGTGAAGTCCATGTCCATTTTTGGGGTGGCTCCAAAACCATCACACACCTGGCTTCCTGGCCTATTCTTGGCTTCCTCTCATGTTCCAGCTCTCCTCTCAGTGCCTTCACACATCCTGCTACTTTTCTCTGGAGCTCCGCACCTTGCTGTGCACCTGGCTGACATCTTGGGAGCCACCAGCTATAGAGCACCATACACATCAGGAAAAGGCATTCACCTCTGTGGTGCTGGCTAGCTGTGTACACCCTCAGCCTAGACCATGGGTACAGACATTAGGACCACATACTCTCACCAGGCACCCATGAAGGCACAATGTGTCAGTTAGCTTCCCTTACCATAACAAACACTAGAGAAAATTAATTGAAAAGGAGGAAAGGTATTTATTTGGGCTCTCAGTTTTAGAGCTTTCAGTCCATGACCAATTAGCCCTATTGCTTTGGGCCTGCAGAAATGCAGTCAATCATGGTGTCAGCACATGGAGGAGGAAGTCTGTTCATCTCATGGCCAGGTACAGAGACAGGAAAAGACTGGGCCACACAATCCACTGAGGCTATGCTCCAACAACCTAGCCTCCTACTGGGCCCACCATATCCAAGTAGTGCCAAGCTGAGGACCAAGCCTTGGCCTTTGCGGACATTTAAGATCCAAAACCATAGCACACAGATTCACTTCAGTATGCACCATGATCCAACCCCCAGATATCCCGCTCCTTCTAAAGTGGGCCTGCCATGCCCCTTATTCTGTCTTGCCTAGCACTCACTCTGATTGTATATTTATGTGTGGTCTTTAGACCCAGAAACTGCACCTGATTTATTACCCTTTCTATTGTATATTAGGCACAGAATAATATTAATTACATGGCTAATTGCATGGATGGATGGGTAATAAGAAGTAGGCCTAGATCAACTAGGTTCACTGCTTAGATTCCTAGAACATCACTGGTTAGGAGTAAAAAATACCTTTGAGGATACCTATGTGAAAACCTTCACCAGCCTTGGGTCTGTGTAGGGTGCCCAGTGTCATATTGTAAATTTACAAAAAAGTTGCTGCCACCACAATGTAAAGGACAGGCTTGCCCCATGTGCTCACCATGCTATTCCTGGTGATGACCACAGGCCTCAGAACACAGCAGATACACGATATGCTTTTGCTAAAGTAATAAATGTTTCAGCAGGTATGGTTTGAAGGCAATCACATCTTTGTATTTAAACTAGAATCTTATTTTGTTGATCAGATATCAACTGGAAAACCATATTCTCTAAAAATTATCAGGAAGCTCCCTGGAAAATGTGATACTTACATAGGTCAAGGCCACAATAAACAACTATTATTTTAATATGGTTTAAACAGAAGGTATCATTTCAGAAGAAAGCTGTTTAAAGGTCTGAGAATATTCTGCAGAATGATGCTGCCATCATTCTATATACAGAAAAGTCAGAAATATTTTGAAATATGTTGTCTTAGTAAGAGTATTTGCTGGGTACGGTGGTGCACACCTATAATCCCAGCACTCGGGAGGCTGCTGGGCTACACAGTGAGTTCCAGGTCAGTCTCAACTACATAGTGAGACCCTGTCTCCAAAAACAAAATGAGTATTTTCCCCCAACCCAACCCCACTTCTACCATAATCAACTACCCAGTCTGAGGTGGATTTTGATTGAAATTAGAAAAAAATTTGGCAACAAGAATGTATATTGCAAAACAAAATGTGTTACTTTTAATGTGATTTTGGAGCCTCAGTAATTAGTCTGGCAAGTTCCAAAGATACATTCTGTAATCATCACTCACTATTTGTTTCCTTTAGTAATCTCCTTTTTTAAAAATCAACTATAGAAAAACATCTGTCCTGGAGCTGCCTGGTACTGAAGGGCCTGTGGCCTTGCTGGGCTCTGTGCTATAAGGAACTTCCCAGGGAGCCATGTTTGTCTTCCTGCCAGGCTGCTCCCGGGTCACTTCTCAGCTCTGGTGGCTGCTGAAACAAGACAGATGCTGCTATACAAAATAACTCAAGAACATACCAGAGCCTGTTGCTTCCAGCACTTGGAAAATTTGACATTCAAATATGCAAATATTTTATGGCACGAAGAGAGAAAAAGAGCTGGAAAGTCACATTTGAAAGGAAACATACTAGAGATGTAAGCAAACTGGAATTTACACTTCTGGATTATAATTAAACTAGTGTTATTATCAGAGGAGAATGCAGAATTTGCTGTGATTTGCCCAAGGGTCTCCTGTTACCACTGACGTCTCCAGATACGTCACCCAGCCCTCAGCACCTGCACATGACAGAGCCACATCTGCAGCCACAGGCACAAGCCTGGATCTCAGCCTCACCAAAAGCACCTGTTGGCACAAAGAGCAATGAGCAGAGTACAGCAGAGAAGTCTGTGCAAACTCCACCTCATTTTCCATGGTGCAGTACAAATGTTTTTCCGACTCTTTGAATTAAAATTCTGCCAATCCCCAGCATTCACATAAACTTTCAGTTAGCTTTCACGGAGCTGGGAGAAAATAAGTAAAGTCTTATTGTCTCAAATGGTAAAATGAAAAGAAAAATCAAAAGCCCAAAGTCAGTGTGGGTCTGACTGTTAGCAGCTGAGTTAGGCTGATGAGTCACTTCACTCACCTCTCAGTCCCAAACCACCCCCACCCCCGTGCTTTAGTGGAATTGATGACTTCAAAGTTGTCCTGTGATGTAAGAGTCTATAGAAGGCTGTAGTGTCATGATTAAAACCAGACAAATCCAGCTCTAAATTGTTTTCATTATTTACTAGTTGTTATGGCTTTTATCTCAGTGTCTCCCCAAAGCCTCATATGTTAATGAGTAGGGCTTCTGAGAGGGGGCTGGAGTAGGGTATGTGATCCTGGGATTAAGGGCATGTTATAACTAAATTGGTTTTGCATAGATCTGGGTGTGGATAATGGGAAGGCCTACCTTTGGTGTGGGTGGTACCACCCAAAAGTTGTGTGACTTGTTTGGGATAAAAGGGAAAAGCTTGCTCCTACTGCTGCTGCTTGCTGCTTCACTCTCTCCTGCCTGCTCTGCCATGGACTGTTTCTCCACTGTGATGCTCCTCTTCCATGTCACCCTACAGAGACTGAGAACACCACACACTGTGAGCTGAAATAAACTATTCCTCCTAACTTTAGGTGTCAGGTGTTTTGTGTCCCAGCAATGAGAAAAGTAACTAAGACACTAGTTTTGTAAATTTAGACAAGTTGCTTAATATCTTAGAGCCCTGGTTTTGCATCTGTAAGACACCAGTGTTCCTATCTCACTAAGTTGCTATAAAGTTTCAGTGCAATTATGTCAATTAAGCTCTAGATGTAGGGCAAATTCTGGTTTTATTTCTACTTTCTTATAATTTCTTTTCTTTTTTAATGGAAGCTACAGAGTACAACTAAATAAATCATGAGTCAGTGGCTGGAATACTGGCAATATTAACCCCATCAATGCTAAGTCCCAGAAAACAGAGATAATTTTGAAGATCTGGATCCAGATGCATCATACAAGAACTGGTTACTGAATTGAGAGAGCAGCTGTAGCACCTTTTAACTTATATTTGAATTCCCTAATGCTAAATGCACTTCTGAACATGCCCTGACATCACCTAAGGCACATACTTAGTGAACAGCAGTTATTTTTAATCAAAATCTAGCAATGCAGGCTAACCTTTGCCATTTGACTCCCACTTCTCCCATAAATCACCTAACAATATATAGAAATGAGTTTTATACACCCCCAGGGTTGGGAATGTAGCTCAGTGGTAACAAGCTTGTCTAGAATGTGAGAGGCCTTGGGTACAAACCAGCACCAAAAAGAAAAAGATGTGAGTTTCACTTTTAATTTGTCAGTAATATCATTCCCCTCAATGTGGACACTGAAATTCACTGATATGCTAGATTAAATCAGCTGATTTTAAATACTGAGACCTACTGTTTGCCAGTTATTTTGCTAAGACCTCAGTAAACAGAGGAACATTTCTTTGGTTTGAACAAAGAAACGCTTTATCAACAAACTTGCCTACATTTAAAAATATCATTGGAAAAGGCAAAATGAAAGAATCCTACCTCTTACAGAAATTAGAAAGCACATTATATTAGTTGTCTATTGCTGCTTAACTATCCCAAACTTAGTGACATAAAATAATAATTATTGTTTCACAGTTTTTAGACTCCAAGAGGAGTGTAGAAATGGGATTGGCTCAATGGTTCTCGCTCAGGGAGCCTCGTGAAGGTATCAGCTTGGGCTGCAGTCCTCTGAGGGTTTGATAGAGGCTCCTCCTGTGCCTGGAAAGTTGGCACAAGCAGTTGGCAGGAACCCTTAGCTTCTCCTTAGTGATCCTCTCTAATGATGCTGCACAAGAGTACCCATAACACAGCACCTGACTTTCCCTGGGATCCAGGCAAGAGAGTCAAGGGCAAGCTATACTGCCATGATGACCGAGTCTTGGAAGTCACACTCTGTCGCTTCTGCTATTCCCTGTTGGTTACACAGGTCAGGTCTGTTCAGCGTGGGAGGGGATTACAAAGAACACAGATGCCAGGAGGCAAGGATCATGGCAGCCTGACTTGCAGCTGGGCATCATGTATATAACTCAAGAGAAAAAGAATTCTGATTCTTGGCTTGGCGTGGGCGCTGGGCAGCAATTCTAACAAATCCCTGGGGTTAAGTGCAGGGAAGAAGAAATTATCCAATAAATTTCACCTCTGTTAGGAAAGTGGCCGCTAGAAACATGGCCTCAGGCCCAGGAATTAAAATAAGGAGGAGACAGTGAAGGGGTCAGAGGCAGTGGAATCTTGGGAGGATTCACATAGCCCATATGCTATGGCTGAAATGTGTCCTCCAAAGGTTCCTCAAATTCACAGGCTTGTGGTATTGGAAATGAGGCCACTAGGACAGATGAGGTCTTGAGAGTGGAGCCCTCATGATTCATTAGTGGCTTGATAACAAGAAGGGAGGCACAAGTTGGCAGGCTCGCCTACCTCACCAGAGTATCTCACCATTACCTTCTGCCAGGTTATGATGCAGCATACAGGCCACACCATAGCCTGAGCAGATAACAACACTGGGCTCTTGGACATCCCGGTCTCCAGCACGGAGAGCTAAATAAATCTCCATTCGTTATAAATGACTCCATCTTGAGCATTTTGTTGTAGCAACAAAACAGTCTAAGATGCACCCTAGGAGAGCAGAAAGCAGAGGGGAGAGTGTGAGTAGGGGCATAAGCATCTCAGTCATCTCCACAGTGACTTCCACTGACATTCAGGATGCAAATGGAGGTGGGATTTGTAGGGAGTACTGAGCACTAACCTCCTCTCAGCCTGTGGTTTTCCTTTGGTCTAAGGGAATGGCTCAACTTCACAACTGAGTCCAACCTGTTCTTGTCTTCTTTCTTTTTCCACATTCTAGGCTCCAAAATTTTTCTATCCTGTGTGATCTTAAAACAATCCCAAGAAAGATGCAATTATAAAGATTTTTAATTAAGAAGTTTTATCTGGACGCCAATCTCCATGTGGCCATGAAACTGGGTTGGTCGGGATTGTTTTATGCTTTAGGAATCTCTGCTGTATCAAAATTTAAAAAAAAAAAACAGAATCTAAACCTAATTTACTTTTCCAAATGTTATCCTATAAGGCACCATTCCAAGGCTCCTTATTTCTCACTGAGCAGATAAATACAGTTTCCTAAGGCTCTAATTCCTTGTCTTTGAGGGAGTGCCTGCTGCCCACAAACTGTTTACAGGTGCTGAGTGATACTTATAGTGTCTGCCCCTAGTAAATGTGGTTCCACTAAGCCCCATGAGCAGAAATGATTACGCCGTGCTGCCCCTTTGAGGGGCTGATTGGTAGTGAAGCTGACATCAGCTGCTTCTCTCCTTTCCTCATCAACCCTTGAAGATTCCCAGATGGAAGGTAGGTGCAGAAACCCGAGAAAAATTGCCTATTGGTGAGTTTCTCTCCTTCAAAGCTGACAATGCAGAGCTGGCATGGTCCTGGGGGGCAGGGTGCTTAGTGCTGTGCAGAAGTAAGTGATCTTAGAGACTGGCAGGTTGTGCTGATGTTGTTTACCCTGGTGAATAATAAAATCAGGGCAAATCTGCTCAGAGCCACCTGGCTGTATCCCTCTTGGGAGAACATAGGGCAGAGATATGCTGGTAATGAGATGAGAGGGCAGCTGGGACCTTCCTGCCCATGAAAATGGTATCGTCTAACAAGAGAAAGCTGCAGAGATCTGGGCCTTTGGTCCCCAGGGGAGAGCTTCTCCACCAGCTTCCACAGCCTTCAGCACCCAAGGTAGGTGTCAGGATTCAGGATGGCGCAAATCTGGCCAAAAGCCCTTATGCAAGCTACAGAACGGCCAGGGTGAGTTGAGATGCAAATGCTGAGGGCTAGAATAACTGCATTTCCTTGAGCCCTTGGCTTTGCAGAGACAGTTCACCTTCCATACCAGTTAGGAGCTCTCAGGTGCCTGGAAAAGCCACCCACCTCCTTGCCAACTCTTCTGCCTCAGCTGCTCCACCCTATAGTCAGGAAGCCACCGGCTTTGACCCCTTCCATAGTATCCTTGGCACTCAGATGGATGCAGTGTCAGCGTGCTCTTCCTGAGAGCCAGAGGAATGTGCCAAGCTCCAACTAGCTTTTGTTTAAATGTGTCACATCTGGGTTCATATCTTACTCTATGTTAGAGCCTTGTTTTTCCCAGTATTCATTCTTGGCTTCTAGCACAATACCCAAAAAGAGAGGATCTACATATTTTCTTCTTAATGGGGGAGGCAGGTTCAAAATTTCGGCCGAGCCTGTTTCTTTTTTTAAATGTTGGAGGTGATGCTTATTAATAAACAGGGTAGGTGAAAGGACTGTACCTCCCCAAATAAGTTTAAGAGTCCAGCACAGGGCTAGAACATGGATGGTATTCAATAAATGAAAGGTGAGGGTGGTCAGAGTGGCGGCAACTCTTCTTGCTCTGCCTCAGTTTACCTCTACCTACTCTGCTATGTGAGGCAGCTTCTGGTTACTATAACACATACTTGAGATAAATTTACTTATGAAGAAAAAAGGCTTACTTTGGCTCACATTTGGGAACCGGCAATCCACAGCTGATAGGCCTTGTAGCCATGGTTCTGGTGCGGAACATCATGGAGCAAGGTAACAGTAAAAGAAGCACGCACCCTGGGGATGGGCTAGAGAAGAGAAAGGAAAAGGCCCGCATCCCTTGATCCCCATTCAGGGACACGCCCCTGTGACCTCTGACCTCTCACTAAGTCCTGCCTCTTAAAGCCACCGCCTCCCAGTTGTGCCAAGTTAAGGACCAAGCCTTTAAGAGATGTAGATCCAATCAAGGGCATACCCTGCACTTGAGATATGGGAAGACTGTGAGTGTGGAATTGAGTCGGAGTCATTTGCCTCCTTTAACATGAAGGTGTCATGTATTTAAAATGCAGTGAAGAATATCAACCTCAGATGGTCCTTATGAGGACTAAAGTAGCTAATGTGAACACACCTGGCATATGGTAGATACCTAAAGTTTGTTTTCCAGTAAAATAGTCGGTGTTGCTTACTCCATTAGTGAGGGTCTCTAGGAAGGAACACTGGCCCAGAAAACATGAATTTGCTTTCCTAGTTAACATCCATATAATCCTACAATTGAGTGGTTCAAAACAAGCATTGTCACAACTCTGTATGTCAGAGAAGGCAGGAAGGAAAGTTTCAGCTGGGTAGCTCCCCCTCTGTTGTAGGATCTGTCGTGTGATTCCATTCAGAGGAAGTCTACTGAGGCCTCAGTCCTTTGATTGCATGTCTTATCACTCAGGGGCAGGTACTACTGACATTGGATGAGAACACTCAGAGATCCTGCCTCCTTCTGAGCACCTGCAAATGACCGCCTCTTTGAGTCAAGGCTTCCTCAGAACAGTGTAACTCCAGGGATCCCAAAGTGAGTGTCCCTGCAGACAAAGCAGAAGCTGCATTACTTTTTATGACTCTGCCTTGGAAGTCATCTACAGTTATTTCCTCACGGTATGTTGATGAAGGTAGCCCCAAATCCGCTCAGAATCAAGGGATGGAGACATAGAGCTCGTGGCCATCTTTTAATGCTCACTTTACCCATGAATGCTAAGATTGTATGTGAATTTCTGGGAATTGTTCCTCTAACATCATAGGCAGCCTTGCATGATGGTTAAGCATTCTGTCTGGATCCAAAGTCAGACTGTACCTCTTATTGGCTGCATGTCATTTGGAAGTTATGTAGCATCTTTGACTCTTGAATTCCTCATTTGTTAGCAGGAAATGATAATAATACCATTTTCCCCAGCCCTGTTGACTGGCACTTATAGTATTGTTTCCACCCAGA
The DNA here is from genome assembly GCF_012274545.1 of Fukomys damarensis. Classification (NCBI taxonomy): domain Eukaryota; kingdom Metazoa; phylum Chordata; class Mammalia; order Rodentia; family Bathyergidae; genus Fukomys; species Fukomys damarensis. The sequence continues at coordinate 81,849,651 of NW_022900928.1, forward strand.
GTTCCATCCAGTTCTAGGTCTGGATCTCTGATTGTTCACTGGTAGTATTGTGTAGAGACCTCTGTGTTTCCCCCAGAGATGATCTTCCTTTCTGGGATCTGCGCCCATGACTGCGGAGCCTGGCACTTATGTTTCAGTGGGAGAACACTGGACCTGGATCAGACAGTCCCAAATCCAAATTCTCCAGCTGTCTCCTATTGGAGGGGTTTGAGATAAGCTGCCCTTTCTCTGAGATAGTTTCCTCATCTGTAAGATGGAGAAAAATGAGATGTCCTTGGCCAATGGGCTGAGGAATCCAATAAGAAAAGTGTCAATGGAAGCCCTTAGTATGGTGCTCAGCATTGCAGGGATATTTGGTAATTTTGTTTATTTTTAGTTTTCAGAAGAAAGTGAGCTTGACTCTCAGAGAAGGAAATCTGAATACCTGAAAGAAACAGATTGACTAAATCATCCTTACTGGCCAAGAGCAGGGAAATTGCTGACCGTTGATCAAGGATGTATCAGTGATCCTTCCTTACTCTTTCCACACCTCCTGCCAAGCTCCCCTTCTCCCAGAGTCCAGCAGCCCCACCATTCTGACCTCCCACAGAACACACTTTAAACATGCAGCTTCCACAGTCAGCCTGCCATCTCTGCAGTAGGCACTTTTATGTCCCCTTACTGTGTCTGCTTTGGCATTGTGGTTTCATTCTGGGACTTCCCTGGGCTCTGTTTTTCCACAATTCATACACAAGCCATTCTGGTCCTTGTAGAAATTTCCCAGAAGAAAAATCAGGAGGGAAGTTAGGATCCTTGGCAGGAGTTTTGTGGATGGTGTTGGTGGTGATGAGTTCTGTTCTGTTTTTCTCTGTTGCTGTGCAAGGCAAGTGTTCCACCAGAGAACTACACCTGAGCCTGTTCGTTTTTTTTCTATTGTCATGGTTGCATACCCAAGAGAGAGTAATTCATAAAGAATAGAAATTTAGTTAACTTGTGGTTCTGGAGGCTGAACCCCAAGATTAAGTGGCAGTGCCTGTCACAACTACCACTATATAACGTGGTGGAAATGCACACAGGAGAGGGGTGTGTGCAAAAGAGACAAATCAAGACGAGACCACACCTACCACCTGCTGCAGTGGTAACATCCAGTCCCTCTAGAGCAGTGATGGCGAATCTTTCAGTGATACAAACAGCCCACTGTGGTACACATGCCACTGGTTCACCACCACTGCTTTAGAGGAAAAGGCAGTAATCCCTCTTAAAGGTTCTACCAGCTCTCCACACTGTTACATTGAGCCCCAAACTTCAGATGGACTTCAGAGAGATTAAACCCATACCTACCATAGCAACTTCCTTCCCTGTATCTGCTTACTGTCAAAGAACTCTCAGCCTCTACCTTTACGTCCCACCATATTCATTCATTTGCTTATTCATTAATAAATGCATCTTTATTATATACCTACTAGGCATGAAACAAAAATCTATCTTCTCCTGCCCTTTATTTTTTGTTTTCTCTGCTTCCCAGAGTTTCCACTAGCTCCTTCCTCGGACGGAAGTTCCAGAAGACCAAAACAGCCCACGATGGGTGTTGCAGAAGACAAAGGCAGGTCCTGGTACACGCTCCATAAGGTTATGGTTACTGACATGGGTAGAGTCAGGCTGAATGTGAAATGGATCAGGTGACAGATCAGACGGCCCAAGGCACAGAGCTCTCCTGAATTTGTAGAGAACAGTAATGCAAGAGATATGTGAGAATGGGCACCAAATCTCACTTCAAATACCAGGAAAGAGAGCCAAGGGAATGTGGGGTCCAGAGATGCTTCTCTCTCTCTCAGAGGTCTAAGACCCCAGATTAATACCAGTGGCACTGGAAATGAGATTGGATACCACGCTCCTGCTGGGATTTAATAAACTGTCCACTATTGATTGGGTCTTCCAAAGGCAAGAGGATCACTGGACTCAGGGCCCTCTATTCTCATCTCCCATAAGGATGGGGTACTGAAGGCTACAAGTGGAAAAGCTACCTCAACTTCCCCAGATTCCCACCACTAACAAATGCTTCCTTTTCACCCATGAACTATGAGGTGCTGCAAAGTTCCTGGATAAAGCAAAGTGCACATGCCCCCATAGAGGTGGTGTCTACTCTTCATAACGATGACACATGCTGGACGTATGAGACACTTCCTCGGAGAATGCAAGTGAGACTTAGACAAATGGGTCAAAGCTGAACAAAATAAAACAGGTATTTCAAATTCCTGCAAAACAACCCCAAAGTTCATCAACAGCCCTCAGCTCTCTTGAGTTACTTCATGACCTCTTGCTCAATTCAGGTCTCACAAATCACCATTAACAGTGAAATTTGACCATCAGAAGGTTACACAGATCTACACCACTGTCTTCTGAAAGGAATAGGCCAAAAATAGTATAAGATGTAAATGAAGAACAGATTCCTGAGGGAACATCAAGAAAGATTAACCAAATTATGTCAAGGTGACAAACATACTTACCTTGTCTCTGCATAATGTAATGCCTACTATCTCCTGTTATTTTAAAAAGCTCATTCTTGTGTCCCATGGATGGTTGCCCATATCATGTTGTCTACCTCAAAAATAGGTTTCTGCCTCAAATGATGATTTTTTTATTTAAAAACATGAACAACATGAAATAAATCAGGTACCAAAAGACAAATACCTCACATTCTCATTCATATGTGGCCACTGAACACATTGATCTCATAGAAGTAGACTGTAGAGTAATGATTAGCACAGCCCAGGCGGGAGGGTAGGGAAAAGTTGGTGATTAGACACAAAAACACAATTAGGTAGGAGGGGAAAGTTCTTGAGTTCTATACCAGAGTAAGGTGGCTATAGTAAACAATAATTTATTGTAGATTTCAAAACAGAAGAAAGGATTTTCAGTGTTCCCAACACAAAGATAAATATTTTAGGGAATGGCCATGCTTATTACCCTGATTTGATCATTTTACACTGTAATGTATATATGTATCAAAACACCACACTATACCCTAAAATATGTACAATTGTGTATTCATTAAATTATTTTTAGGAAGAACATGAACAAGTGGGCAGTTCTACCATAATATAGAGAATATGGCCTTGGGTAGACTCTCAGGGAGAAAAACTGTCTCCCTACCCACCATGCTTCACCTATCTCTCTTTGCCCCCTGGATAAGAGGCACCTAAAGGGAGGTGTATGAGAATAACCTGACAGAGAGGGTCAAGAACATGGGGTACTCCCACTGGAGACTTGAACCTGCATATTGTCATAATTGCTAAGGGAAGCCCTAGAAAGATTCAGAGAATGTTCTGAGGGTTAAGTATCCCCAGAAATTAAGAAAAAAAAGTCCATAACTGTAAAATGAAGATTAGAGACAAAATTTGTCAGAAACACAGTTTAAGTGTCAGCAAAAGAAGGAACCTAAAGTTGGAGTAGTCAGGGAACCAGGAAGCTGACAGTGCCAAGTTATGACTGTTATAAAGGAAAGTGGGGGGCCAAAGGGGTCTTTAACAATTTCCACAGAGGGAAGTTGGGAAGATTTTGGTCAAAGGATATAAAATGTCAATTAGAAAGAGGAGTAAGTTTGAGACCTATTGTAGGACATACTGATTATAGTGAATAACAATGCAATGCATACTTGAGAATTGATAAGAGAATAAATGTTGAATATTTGCATCACCAAATGAAAACCATGTAGTAATGCATGTGTGAATTAGCTCAGTTTGGCCATTCTACAATATATACAGGTATCAGAACACCATGCCGTACACCATATATGTATACATTTTTGGTCAATTAAAAAATAAATCAATACCATTTTTAAAGGATGTGGAATATTTAAGGAAGAAAGCATTCATCCACAATGGATAATATTATAACATTTAATAATGCAACAAATGGTACCACATTAGTCTAAAATGATAGTTCATGTTTCCAACATGACTTTCACCTGGAAAGAATGAAAAGTCCTCATAAAGAAATACAAATTTTCAAAGGAGATCAGGGGAAGGGCAGAGGGGAGGGGATATATATGAGTTTGGAAATGTCAAAATTAAAAAGGAGAAATGAACTTTCCCAAGGAGTGCATGTGTTCTTTCACATGTATCTTAGGGCATATGAGAGGTGCTCTTGCTGCCACATTTTACTGGCTTAATTTTAAACAATAACAAATCTAAACCCAGGCATACCTATTTCTCCCTAGCTGCACTGAACTGATCCTAGCTCAGTCTCCTGGTGTGAAGCCTGAGCTGAGCACACCTTCTGGCTCCTGTGCTGAGTCCCACCACATCTGTGGAGGCCCCACCCACTTCTCCTGATCTGGCTGTTCCATGGGTATTTTTAGTCTGACTTCTTCAGCATCTTTGTAAATGCTTTTCAAGATGCTTATGGGAACATGCTGAGAACCCCAAGGTGGAGAACCAGGGACCACCCTTGAACCTGCTCACTCTACCCTTGCCCTCCAGCCCCACCTGTGAGGGTCCACATCCTGTCATTTTTGCTCTCTGGCATGCTTGGGTGCCAGAAACCTACTCTGGATCTAGCCTAATAGATCAAACTAAACTTTGGCATGGAATGAAAGAGAGAGCTTTTAAAGATATTACTATTTTGATCATTAAGCAAAGAGTTCTCCAATAGGCTGACCTTTATTTGACTTTGGGAAGTTAAGCATATGGTTTATGAGCTTGAGAATTCTGATTCCTAAGATCAGAGGAGGGGAAGGAAGGCCACAGGGGAAGTGTCACATTTCCCTGTTTGGCATCTGTGGAAAAATTCTTAAGCATGGAAACCCCTGCTCTCTCTTCCCTGAAGTGGTTTAAGAAACACAGCAACAAGAGAAGTGAGAGCTGGCTGGAAATAAGACTTTACTCATGTTAGGGTGCCATGTCCTGTCTCAAGGGACTGGCAGTCACTTTGGTCACCTTCTCCATAGCTGACTTGTCTGTATAAGATGTTTAGAATGAAGAGTGATGGCTCAAGGTATCCTTAACAGAGGGGCAGAGGTAAAAGAAAGGTGAGTGAGAGGTTGCAGAAAGCACATTAAGAAAGAGGGACCTTAAGTGACAAGTCACTTGACAATCTGGACCTCAGTTTCCTCTTCCATTATATAAGGGGTTTGTATAGACAGCCTTGTTTTGGTGGGGGGTTGTTTGTTTTGTTTTTGTTTCTGTAGTACTGGAGGTCAAGGCCATGGGTACTTTACCACTGAACTATATCCCCAACTCTCCTTTTCATTTTTTTTCAACATAGGCTCTTGCTAAGTTCCTCAGGCCTTGAACTTGCAATCCTCCTGCCTCAGCCTCCCTATAACTAGGATTACAGGCATGCACCACCATGCCTGGCTAGGGTGGAAATCTTTAAGACCCCTTCAGACGCTAACGGTGTATGATTAGACAAATGAGTGGTCTGAGTGGATGGAGAGGAATCCAATTCCTAACAATGAGTCCCTGGGCTTACCCTCAGTGGTTTCCACACCGCTTGTAACTGGCCAGTCAGGTTTCTCAGTTATTTGTGAGAAACCTCAAGGTAGAGAACCAGGGACCACCCATAAACCTGCTCACTCTACCGTTGCCCTCCAGCCTCATCTGTGAGGGTCCACATCCTGTCATTTTTGCTCTCTGGCATGCTTGGGTGCCAGAAGCCTAGGATTACAGGCATGCATTACCATGCCTGGCTAGGGTGGAAATCTTTAAGTCCCTTTCAGACCCCAATGGTTAAATGGAGATGTTTTTGCTCAGGGGAGTCAGTGAAGAAGATAGAGCTGTGGGGAGATGGAGGGAAGAGAATTTGGCAGGAGATACAAGACTGTCTCTCAAGAAATCTCTGCTGTCTTGGGATATGGAGAAGAGAAGAGTCCCATACATTTGTCTTCCAGAGACACAGGAATGCATGGCTCTCTCTGCATTGATTCAGGCACCCAGACAAGTCACAACTGAAAGGTGCCACCCCTACCACAGCACCATGCCCAGCTCTTTGATGTCCCTTTTAGATCCAAAGCAGAGGACACAGAGGGCAGACTTGCCTGCTTCCTCACGGTGGTGAGTGGTAGGGGAGATGCAGAGTAGTCACTTGGCCTGGAAGCATGGAAAGGCCTTATTCTGTATGCAAGCACCCGTGCCAACTACCTGATCAGCAGGCCCCCCGACCTGAGTCCAGAAAACTCACTGTTGTATCCTTCTAACAAACACATTGACACCAGCTTGAGCACCACAGAGGTCAAATAACCCTTGGTAACAGGTGCAGATTGCCTTTACCGATGGAAACCTATTTGCTTCTTCTTACATAAGAAGTGATGTCAGTACTTGCCTTACCGTGGAGGGTAGTGACACGATCAGGCAACAATATGCTTAGGGGAAGTCTTGAAAGCAACAGACTCTGTGTCAATGTAGGGCTGCTTTTAACCCTACCCTCTCTGCTCAGTGTTTAGCTGTCATCCTAGACTTATTTGCCACATATGAGGCATTTCTGCTTCTTGTCACCTGGAATAGGCATCCTGCCTCTGTCTGTTTTATTGATTGCTGTCTCATTCCCTTCTTTGCTTAAAAAAAGAAATCTTTTCTCTTATGCTGATGCCTCTTAATTTCCCTTTCTTGACTGTTATTCCAGCAGCTCTGCTATTTAGCTCCATGGTGTCATAGCAGACAGTTGGTGGGAAGGGAACTGTGCTAAGTGGCATTGCGCTGCAATCCAGGCTGGCTGCTAAGGGGTGGGAAAGCCCTCTCCAAAGCTCCTGGCAGCCTCACTGCTTTGCAGGGTGTTCCTCTGGCGAGAGGAAGGAAGGCACCTTTAATCTCATACCCCTCCTACGTACACTCATGTACCCCTGTGGGACCCAGTGAACCATCATTGTTACCAGGGCCTGGCTGTGACCATTCCTCCTCCCAGAATGGAAGAAACAAAAAGAACATAGGTGTACCATTCACCCTGGAGCCCAGACAACCCTGACCACTGGCCCTTTTGTTAGAATGGCTGTGCAGTGTTTTCAGCGTTGTGCATATTCTTCTTAACACATTTGAACTTGGTAAAGAAAAGCCCTCCTGTCTTCTTGGAGGCCAGAAAGTATGTGGGCTGCCTGGCATGGGTGATGGTGCCAGGCTAGCCACTGGGAACTGGGATTCTGGGCCTGGCTCTGCCTCTTACTTGCTGTGTCCCTGTGAGCACTTCCCTCCTTCCCAAGCTTCTGGTCCAGGACAGAGTCAATAATATGACATTCCCTTACCAGGATGAAGTATGATGTGGCAGACAGAAAATGAGTCTTGGGTCAGACCATTCTAACCCCAGCCCATTGCCTGTGACTGTGTGGCCATGGCAAGCTGCTTCCTGTCCCTCCACAGGTCTCACTTGTCTCATTCTCAGAATTAGGATCAGATAATAAAAAATGTAGGCCTTCTACTTGCGTACACATCCCTTTAAAGATGAAAAAGTGGCCTTGTGAACAAAACATTATGACTCATGCCATGCAAGTCTTGAGGACGTGGGCCTGGGATTTTAAGGCCCCTGATATTCTAATAATTCATGACTGTAATTCTTTCACGGACATAAATCCCAAAGCTAGGTTTATAATCATCAGTCATTACAAAATCAATCATTTGGTTAAAACCTACTGTGTACACTCTACTCTCTCGAAACGTCTAAAATATATATGGGCTATATTTTTTAATCACCAAAGTAATGTTATGGCTTACAGTTAGAGGTCCGCCCAAAGCCTCATGCACTTATAGGTGTGGTTTTCGGAGTGACTGGATCTTGGATATGTGATACTAGGTTAGTCTACTGATTGGTTTAGCATATTTCTGGGCATGGATGATGGATTACTGAAGAGAGAAGCCCCACCCTGGGTATAGGTGGCATCAACCAATAGGTTTGTGTCCTGGATGGACTAAAATTTTTTTAAAAAGGAAAGAAGAAGGAAGTCCCTCTGATTCCCATCTGCCACACCATAAACGTTCCTCTGCCAGGCCATACTACCATGCTACCCTGCCTTGGAACCAGCTAACCATGAACTGAAACTTTTACAAATCATGAGCTAAAGTAAACTTTTCTCCTTTGACTTGTGGTTCAGATATTTTATCTCAGCCATGAGAAAGTAACTAGAACATGTAAGACAGCATATCTTGAGTGATGAATACTGGATGTTTATTAGTATAAAATTCAGAGTCCAAGAAGGAGATGACTGTCCCAGATACCATGGTAACATGGTATCCCAGATTCCCAGGCCCTGTCACTCAGGTCTTCACTTGACTTTAACAGATTTCCATTTTGGTCAAAAGAGGCCAAACAAAATTTGTAGTGGGAGGATTCCTAAAACTCTAGGTCTTCTACTGTCAAAGGACACATGTCATAGCAGGCCTCCCATAAAGAAGCTGTCCTTGCTAGCTCCATGATTTGGGGAGTGGAAGACTAGAATTCCTCATGGTTTCCCTATGGAAGTGAGGGTTGTGCCCACAGGCACCCAGAAAGCATAGGTAAGGCACAGCCTTGAACAAACCAAGCATCTGGCTGGGATCCAAGTCTCAGTACCTCCTTGGGCATATAAAAGGAAAACTAAGCCTCCTGGGGTTTCTAAAAGGAAACTCATACATTTTTTCCCCATTTCAGAAGTAAGAAGACTAAAGCACAAAGTAAAGAAAGATATTTACCAAGGTTTCAAATAAAGTAGCCTAGAGAGCTGTGAAGGGTACTGCTTGTGAGGTCCAGGTCTGGGATAGATGACAGCTGAAACTCCCCTCTCCCTGATCATGTCCTGGCACCCTTCCCACAAAAGTGGGCTTATGTGGTAGGAGGCAGGTACTGTGATTTGGAAGCAGGTTTCAGGAGAGGGAGAAGAGAAAGCAACCTCTCCATGGAAAGAGCCAGCTACTCTTACTGCTGGGTTTATTATTTTGGAATAAATCCCTTACTATAATAATGGAACTGAAGATACTGACGTGTAACATGGTGACAAGAAGAGATCCCACTGGTATTTCAATATATTTTTTTAGACCCCAGTGTCCTCTTCCTCATAGGCAGAGGGAATCCTGATCTGATGGAGAAGAATGTACTTCCCATTTCCTCTGCAACTCTTCTACCAGGACAGAGAGAGCTCTTCCACCACCATCTTTATTATCCCCAATTTGACTTTCTAAAAGGATCTTAATGCCCATGAGACTTACTTATTTTTCCTTGACTTTACCATATGTTTTGGGGGAAGAGGATGGTTTGAGAGCTGAAGAGACTTCAAGGGTCATCCTGACCGCTTCCCTCATTCTTCTGTGAAGTTGGGCTCAATGACTTGCCAAACATGGAGCTGGTTTATGTGGATCCCAGATCCATACTTGTGTCTGACTCTCCTAAATGGAGTTCTGTTTCCACCATAATGTGCTCACCCCCATGAGAAGAGTGCTGACCAGAGCCCACTCAGCCCTGGGTAGAGAGATTTCTAATAAATTCAAGGCATCTAGGCACTTGCTGGGATCTTCCCATTGTATTCCCAGGTGGGAACAAAAGTCGTCTTCCTTCATTCCCTTCCCTCAGCTTTATTCATCTACTCCACTCTAATCCACCCTCCAATGCTGTATTAGATTTCCCATCACTGAAACACAATAGCTGACACCCACAATTTAAAGGAAGAGAAGTTTGATTTAGCTCATGGTTTTAGAAGATTCAGTCCATGGTCAGCTGGCTGCAAGGCAGAAACATCATGACAGAAGGGGATAGCCGAGCAAAGATGTTTAGTTCATGGCAGCCAGGACAGCGGAATGGCACTGGAGATAAAAGAACCAAGGACTAGAAATAAGGTCAAACCTCTGTGACCCATTCAAAAAAACCCAGAAGTGTGTTCCATTAATCCTTCAAAGGGATCCCAAGGCCAGTCAAGTTGACAAAATGAAGAATAACCCCCAACAAACACCCCATCCAAGCACCACCTTCTCTGAGAGCTTCCTGATCCTTGGATTAACTGAACTGTCACTCCATTTGGTTCTTCAAAGTCATTGTGCTTTATTACCCACCACAGGTCCATTATAACCTACCATACATCCATGGTGTTGTAAGGAAGCCACTATTTTTCTACCTGCTTCTTCATTCAATGGAGTGCTCCTCTGGGTACCAAGACCCAGTTTCAGATGACAAGCATCTCCAGCATGTGGTACAATGCCTAGAGCACAACATGTATGCAGTGAAGTTGGTTGGATGGAATCAGAACTGTTCATGGTGCCAGAAGGTGGCCAGTCTGTTGGGTGAAGTCGGCCACACCTCTGGACACCAAGGAGGCTTATGATCTTCCTGAGACTTTTCATGTTCTCCTCTAGCTTGGGGGTAGAACACATCTCTGATGGGGACAAGACCAGCTGTGCTGTATACAGAAAGAAACAACAGGTGGAGTGGAGGAGGCTCCATGGAGGTGGTGATGGGAAGGAGGAGGGAGCACACTCCAGATCAGTTGTAGGAGTAATGGTGATGACAAGTCCAAGTGTACAGAAATGCTAAATCATAAGGAAATCACGAACCACCCTAGATGCAGAAGAACAAGAAGATGGAGAGAAAATGACTGTTTTGATTTTGTGTCTTTATTTACAGATTTGACTATTGTAATGGTTGGTGTGACCCAGGAAGCAACATGGTACAGCTCCAGGCTTAACACCCATGGCCACGGAGACATCTTCTTTGGGGTGCCCCCATGCCTCAAACCAGGGCAGATCCCTAAATGTGCAGGACCCTCAGACCCACACACATCCAGAATGCCTAGCAAAAGTTTTGAGATAACAGTTATTGGACAAGATTGTTGTTCAATTAATTACCAGTGCTGCATAACCATGTTGTCAGCACTGCTTCCTGCATGGAAGGCTCCACCAACACAGAAGGGATACAGTTCAAAGGCCCGAGTTTTACTCCTGGTGTACTACCAATGAGCAAGATCTGTGATGGACCATTTCATCTCATGAAGCCTCGGGCCACTTTTCTGGAATCCCACATGTGTATTCTAAAGCTGTGCTTCTATGGTTACATGCCCCATGAGCCTCTGGCCTAAGTGTAATCCTGTGCCCTAATCCGCTTTCCTGTTGCCCCACACCTAGAGGCTGACATTGCACCTTAATTGCCTTGTAGTGAGAACACTCAGCAAGGATCTAGTTGTCACAGAAATGCACAGTAGATAATTCACATCACCAATAGACGATGTACAATGGAAAATCCTTCAGTGAGGAAGACAGGGCCAGTGCTCAGCATAATGTGTTAGTCTTTGGATTCACAAGGAAATAGCGAAGCTGACCAGTATCCTCAACCATTTATTCCTTCTCCCTCTCTGCTCCTGTGTGTGTATAAAGGACTGTGGGAGGGTAACTCTGTGGTAGCACAGCCTGTTAAAACTCTTTCTATCTCTTTTGCTAAGTAACAGAGACAGATGATCAGCCCCTTCCCTGAGAAGTATCTTCTCCCTGGAAGAGGCCAAGTCAGCTCTATAACATTCTCATCTTCTTTTTTCATTTTTCTCTTCTTATATTAGCAGCTCAATCTATATGCTGATTGTTGTTGTCCATGCATTAAGTAGCAAGAAGCTGCAGCCCACAAATGTTAAGTGAGGAGGAAGCTTGACAGGAGATATGTTTACTGCTCTGCAGCTGGCCAAGGCTGAAGAGTAAATGAGGAGCCAGGCTTCGAGAGAAGAGCTGGAGTCTCAGAACTGGGAAGGATCCTCAAGAAGTCATCAGCCTGACACTGGGGAAGGCTTATGTCCAGGTAGATGTGACAATTGGGACTTTATTTCTAATTATCTGTACAGTAAAGGTCTTGCTTACTTGGTTACCTATTCTGGTGGTCATCATCCTGCTTGTCAGAGTTCTTGGGGCTAACAGAATGATCAGGGTGCAGTCTGCAGGAGAGAATTCTGATAGATCCAAAACCCAAACCTGCTCAGGGCTGTTCCTGAAACAAATGACCTCCAGTTTCCCCAACTTCATAATAAACAATGGGGGTGAAAGAAAATCTCTGTGCAAGTTGAGCCTGAATAATAGACCAGCTCATGGCAGATGTCTCTGCAATGAGCAACTGATGAGGATGGTATAGGGGAGGAGAGAGTGAACGAGACGGGAATAGAGAAGACGCATCTCAAGGTGAGCTTGGAAGGACCCCAACTCCCTACGCGAGGATCCTCATGGGAGTATGGGACACCTGGAGCTGTGCCCAGAGGAAACATTATCAAATCTGGCTCTGTGTCCATGAGGTTAAGAAAGTGACACCCCTACCTTTGCCACGTGTGTCTCGTGTCCTTTACTCTTGCATTCTGTGAAAAATTCAATTATCCTTCTTCCTTCTTACTGCTAAGTTTTTTTCTCCCTTGTGATTAAAAAAAAAGTTGAAAATAATTAGAATGTCTTATAAGTCAAGGTTTGGTGCAGCCTGAGATGGAGTGCTGAACAAACCCAACAAGGTCTAGCTCCAGCCCCATAACACAGTCCACTCAACTCATGGCCATGTAGAAGTAGTCAGACCAGAATGTCTTGATTATTCTACTTAGCTCTTCCAAATGCCCAGTTTTCTGACTTCTTATTTTTTGGCTCTACAGCTAAAACAAAAAGTAGTGTCATAGAGGTCTCCTCAAAAGCCAATTGGTATTTTCAAGGTGTATCAACTTTTAGTAACTTCCTCCAAGGTGGAAGTTTACTTCACAATGATACAGCAGCCCTTTTTATTAAGTATTTACCTTTTTTGGTACTTTGCGTCTGTGTGTTATCCAATTTATTGTTCCATTGCAACAACTACACACATGATCCCAGCCTGTTTCATCTTATAGAACAAGTTTCTTTGCTTCTCTTTGGAACAAAAAAGAGAGAATTAAAGAAAGTTAATACTGCCTGTTTAAAAAAATGGGCTGTGTGTCCTTTTCTGGGACAGAAGTGTGAGCATTATCCCACCTCAGGCCTCTCAGGGCTCTGCTAACAACTTCAGAATGCCTTGTGGTATAGATACTTCGTCCCCATTCAGTAGACTTGGGGAGGGTGAGGCACAGGCCAGAGCTGGTGAGTACCCACTTGGAGTTGAAATTCAGGTCCTTTGATTAGCAAGGTCCCACCCTACTCTTGACAGATGCCTCAATGTTTGACATGCCCAGGTTCCCACATGCTCCTCCCATTCATCCCAGCCTCTTGCATCTCAGAAAAGAGCTACAACCTCCTCATGTTACCTGCAGAAATTAAAGAGACAAAGATCTTTACTGCAGAGCCTCAGAAGCTCCTCAGCACAGGGAACACTGCTTCCTTCGCTGCCTCTGAATCACTGCCTTCTTCAGAAAGCCTCCCCCACTGGAAGCAGGTGAGGCAAGTGGGAGAGGCAAGACAGCCTCATCCTTGACTCAGAGATGACTCCCAGAAGCTTCTCCTCCACCAATTAATCACCTCTGATTATGGCTTCTGGCAGGGCCTCCAGTTATTCGCACCACCACCTTCCCTGTGGAACCTCCTTCCTGCCAACTGGCTGCCCAAGGTGCTGGCTGTGTGCTATACTTTCCAGAACCCCTAAAAGGTACTCAGACAGGCAAGTGACTCAAGAATAAGGACCCACCCTCTTCCCCCTCACCATCTGCTCCTAGCACCATGAGACTTCCAGGACAAAATGGAAAGGGATGTGAAATCCTCCCTCCAGAAGCCCAAGGAGACTATGAACCCCTCCATTAGCTGATTGGATAATACCTGCTGTGTTTCTCTTTAGCAATGACTAACAAAGCTCCTTCTCATTTCCACTAATTATTCAGCCTCCTAGAGAAGGCTGTCCAATACCCTTTGGAAGGCATCCTATAGCTCCACCCACCCTCTTGCCCTCTTCCCTCCAGCCTCACATTCACATCTGCCTCCCTTTGCCCCTGCCAACCAAGCCTGGACCCAGCTGTCTCTGTGGAATTCCTAAGCATGCTCACTTTGGCTGCTGGCCTGGGCACATGGGTACCTACAGGCACCCTGCTATCTGCCCGCCTCGGGGGCATCACTCTGGGCTCCCTGCCCTGAGCTGACAGCTGGGGGAAGGACACAAAGCCCTGCTGGTCATCTCAGTGCCAGGATAATGAGTATGTTTCTGTAGCATGGTGCAGTTTACAAAGAACTTTCCCAGATGTTGATCTGATCTTTGTGAAATCAGTAGTGATTACTACACAGCTGCCCTCTGAGAAAGCATGATAGTGTCATTAACCTTGTTCTTTAGAGATAAGGAAAGCCAGGCTTGCTGCGCCTGAGTGACTCCGCCATGCTCACATAGCAAGCAGCCCTACTGAGCTCAGATCTCTGGTGCCTCTGCTGGATCAGGACCATCCCGCACTCTACTGTTACCAGGCTGTGAGGTATTGGGCTCTCATTTTAGAGGTGATTTCTAGGTTCCTTCCATCCTGAACAAAGAATTGAGTGAAAGAAACATAAATAGTAGCAAAGTTTTACATTTATTAAAGTTATTTAAAAAACAGGCTCTGGAGAAAGAGTTTGAGCCAAGTAAAAGTAGGAAAAAAAGGACAAAAAAATTTAAAAATATACCTTACAGTGTAGGGTGGGCTACCATGCAGAGACACAATAGCAAATGTTTAATGGCCACTGTCCCTCTTTCATACTATTGATGCCTGTGGGATCACAGCAGGTCATTTTATCAAAATCTGCTCAAGTTCTTACAAGAAGTCCACTGTGAGAGCTGTTCTGCACACATGTCCTGGGATAAATAGACCAGACCTACTTTCCCATCCAGTTTTAGCTAATCCCTCCCTTCCTGCCTCCCTGTGACCGCAAACCCCTCTGTATAGAACACCAGCTTTAGAATTGGCAAACTTGTGAGTCCCACCATATTTAACTCTGAGGTTTTTGGTGATAGATGCTGTTCTGAGTACCTTTCAGGTAGTTTCCACTCATCTGACTGCCATCACTGTTCTTTGGGAACAGGAATTGTCCAGATCCTCTATTTGCCCCATGAGTGACAACCTGGGCCACCTAGCTCATGAGTTCTCTGGGGTCAAGTCAGGTGCTATGGTTTGGGGCCATCTTCTTAGGAGGATGTTGTATTTTAACTTCCCTGACTTGAAACTGCAAACTTAGGCAAGTCAATTAAGATGTTTTGTTGTTCCGATGTCTTGAATTTGAAATGGCAGTGTTGAGTGAGGATTAAACAAGGTAGTGCTGGGTAGTTTTATAGTGGCTATAAAACATGAAGCTTGGGACCTAGATGAATGCTAGTGAACACTAGGGCAAAGGTATACGAGGAAAAGGGTGGCAAGCATAGAATCCTGACAAGGGCTATGCTAAGAGGGACACCCCATTCCTTTTTCCCAAAGGTCTACAGCTGGACAAATGCCAGATTATGGGGACTCTGAGGCCTAGAAAGGCTCCAGGGTAGCAGGTCACTAGAGCCCAACTTGTGGTATACTCGTTCCTTTTCCTAAGCTTCTCTTAAGCCTGCCTATTTCTACCAGTCCCTGAGATTACTCTGATTTCAAAAGGTAAAAGTTTCTATAATTAAAGTTCTTATCTACTGGGGATCTTTGACACTCTGATAAAAACTACAAACCATTTTTTCCTGGAAAATTGACACATACCCCAATACACAAGCCTGTTCTTGGAAGTTTGGAACAATCATCAGATCACCAGTGAGCCTCTTCTTTGTACAATCAGGAAACATCCTTATAGTCATATTATTATTATGGTTTAGATCACCAAACCCTTTTCTTTTCTCTCTCTCTCTCTCTCTCTCTGCCTCTCTCTCATACACACACACACACACAATCCCCCCTTCCAGGGACACTGCCCCTGGCCAGTGCAGAGGCTGGTTGCGATGGCGATAGCGATGGCTGTGGCTGTTGCTAAGAGAGCCAGGAGGCCAGGGTGAGGGGAAGAGAGTGGGCAGCCCAGCGGGGCAGCACCCTATGCCTGTCTGAACACCTCAGGCCCTGGAAACAGTGTTCCCAGCTGGCTGCTATGGCAACAGCAGGCTTGAGAAACTATTCATCAAGATCTGGACAGGTTTCCCAGCCTGCACTTGGGCTTTCTTTTCCTTAAGTGGCTAATTGAGGTGTGAAAGGGTCTGCTGTGATCAGGCAGAGGGGACACAGAGGGCAAAAGGGTGGCATTGAGCAGGCCTCGTGGGAGACTGAAAGGTTAGAGGCAGGGTCTGAGCCAGCTCCCCAGCAGAGGGCCTGATTACCAGCAAGGCAACCCAAACACAGAGATCCCCACCCTCTACCAGGGCCTCTGCTCATGAGCTCCAAACCCTTGACCACAAGCTATCCTAAAAAAGAGATTGGCTCATCTCTTCCAAGGTAAGCCTGCACCCAGGTGACATCTGACCACCTCTAGCACAGTCATTCAGAAGATTCAGAAAAAATGTGGATTTTCCCTCGAGTGACCCATGGGGGTTGTACAGTGAGAGACTGAGAATGGATGCCCCTAGGTAAAATGTAAAAAAGGAAGAGGTGGATGAAGGCAGAGGCTGCTGAGGCAGGTTAACACCTTCCCAAGAACACCATTTCCCTGGGTGCTTGTAGATATGAGTTAACATCACCGTCATCCGGCGTTGTCTCCTTACATCTTACTGTGTGGTGATTTAACAGTATGCCTATCTTAATCTTCAAAGTAACGTTTTTGTTTTTTTTGTGTGTGTGCATTTTGTTTTGTTTTGTTTTTTGGTGCAGGGGATTAAAACCTAGGTCCTTGCACAAGCTAAGCACATGCTGTATTACTAACTTATCCCCCTAGTCCCCTAGTCTCCAAATCAAACTTCTAAGTAAAGTATTGTCCACTTTTTACAGATGAAGAAACTGTCAGAGTCTTGTAGAGACACTTGAAGTCACAGACAGTAAGACTGAGGTTGGAACTTGTATCTGTCTGCTCGCAACTCTGCATGGCCATACACCAGCTGACAGCAGAGGTCCCAAGTTGTGAGCTTTCATCTCTAATAAAATAGCAAGCCCCTGAACACGGGGCTCTGAGATTCCAGGCTCTGGTGGCTGGGTGCCTTCTCTGACCACATACATGGAATATGTGCTTGCAGAGCAGATCAACTGTGGTGACTGCTTTGCATGGTTGTGTGAAGACAACACGCTTATCCTCAGGCCACAAACAGGCAGCTTGGTGGTGACTCCAGGAAGTTCCTCAAGGCCCGAAGAGCCCTCAACTCCAGGAGATTGTCCAGTAAGCTCTGCTCTCAGAAGTTCAGAGAGCAAAGGGAGTGACTACCCAGCTAGTGATGGAAAGGAAGGAACTACCAGGCAGAGTCCTGGGAAAACTAGCATGTTTGTTTCACCTTCACAGCTACTCTGTAAGATATTATTACCCCATGGTAAGGAGTGAAAAAGTCAGCTCAGTAAGACCAAGTCACTTGAATCAAACTATGAAGGTCTTATGCCCAAACATAACTTTAAGGGCCTCAAAGTTTATTCCAGTCCTACTCCATCTTCTGACCTCCCATGGACAGGGCTGCTCTTCATGGCCTGTAAAGCCAGAAATCCCCAGTCCAGCCTAGTAGCCAGGGGTCTAAACAGTACACCTTCTTCCTTGGGGCTCTCTTGCCCACACGACAGATGGGCATCTTTCATCCTCCAGCTATTTTTATTTCTCTTTTTCCAATCTTCTTAGCCTCCTGGCTCAGTCAGGAGAGCAGCAGGCAAAGCCCACAAGCCAGAACAAGGCTCTCAGCCTGTGTCTTTTTCCAACTAGAGGCAAAAGAGAAGATAGTGGAATCCTCCACCACTGGAGTGCCATGGTGGGGGTCATCAGGAAAGCCTGAGTTGGGGTCTGGTCTCCATGCAGAGGGTGCACTTTATAAACTGCCTTCTCTGATCTCTGCTTACCTGGGAAAGCTCTCACCCCCACAGCCCCTGCCAGGATCACTGGGAAGAGGGCTCAGGAAAGCATGAGCTTTTGGCCTACAGTTTTCATTCTCTGGGATGGATTCACCTAGCCTCAGCCTGGCCTTCCATCACTAAGCCAGAAGAACCTCAGGCCCATCCTGATCAGGGGGTTATGCGCTTAACAACCCTTACAGCATAGTTTGTCATCATTGGAGAAGCTCCAGATTGGGACTCAGAAAACTTGTGTTCTATTCCCCGTTCTGCCACCAGCAAAACAGATTCTCTAGAGCAAGTCATTTTGCTTTCTGGGCCTCTGTTTCCACTTTTGTGACAATGGCACCAACTAGTCCAATCTAATATTCTCAAGTGTTTCTTCCTCTGAGCTCTATAACTGCTTAACTCTACCCCACATCCCCCTACCCTAGCCAACTATACCTTCTACTGCCAGCAGTCTGATGTTCCAGAACCTGTCAAGATAGAAAGAGTACAAGACAGCCAGTTTGCTGGTGTTGACTTTTTCACTTTTCAGGCAGAAAATCAAATTTCAGTTGCACCCAGATCAGTCCCAAAGCACGGGTGCTCAGTCTCCTACACAATGGATTACATAAAAACAGAGGTAGTCACCTCTTACTTTCCTCTCTCTTTGTTCGTGCTCTCTTCCAATCACTCCATTGAGTAATATGTATTAAGTGCGTGTGTCTGCAAGGCACTGCACAGAAATGTGATCCAAGATGACAAGGTCCTTGTGCAAGAGGAACTAACAATTCTGCAAGGATACAACACAGATGCAAACATTAAAGGCAGCCTGCCCTCATGCAGGGGAAGCAGATAAAGGATTTTTTAGTGTCTTTAATGTTTTAACATCTCTTTTATTCACTTTAGCTGTAAATTTCACAGCGATCACCGTGATATTATGTTTTGGTGCTAGTCTCCAAGCCCTGATTCTGTCTTTTGCCTTCTCATCCTTGGGGGAGGTCAGGCTCCCCCAGGAGAGCTGCACTGCATTCTACAGACCTGCCATCCATGCCCTTCCCTGGCCAGGCCTCACCTTGGTGCCCTGACATACTGACACGCTCTCATGACTGCTAATAGGGAATGGGACTGAAGCCTGTGGCTGTTGTTCTAGCAGTGACTGTGTAGGGAACAGTGGCCTCCGAGCACGTGAGGTTGTGAGGTGGCAGGGCTCTGCCTTCCTCCTCTCTTGGCACCCAGGCATCAGCATCTCTGCGTTCCGAGTTCTTCCTCAGAATTCCCTCCCTGAGCCTCACAGAGGACTAGTGCTGCCATTGACACATAAAATCTCCCCCACTGCTCCATCAATGGTAAGCTCTCTTGAGCTCTTTATAATACATGGAGGGCTCATACTTACAGTTCCTCACTTAATCTTCTCAACAATGCCATGAGGTAGGATTATTATTGCTCTTCTTGAAAGATAAGAATGTGAGACTGAACAATTTAGTGAGTGGCCCAGGACCTGACAGCAGGACCAGCTGAGCTGGACCAGGACTTCACCATATAAGCCTTGGCACTAATAATGCTTTTGCTACCTCCCACAATCTTCTCTGTGAAATGAGAGAGGCTCTCCTCACTCCACTTGGGCTCAGCACTCCCTGCTTAACTGGGGGGCTCTGGGAGGCTCCCTCTCAAGAGCTCACCTTGTCCTCTTACAGAAACAGGAACTCAGTGCTCCATGTGATGAGATCTGGGATCCACCAAATGAGGAGGATAGCAGAAGAAGGAGCACCCTCCCCCATCTGAGGACCAGGGCCCAATCCATATCAGGTTCCTCTGCAATGGGACCAAGAGTTAAATCACACGGTGTGTTTTTAAGATTTAGTTTTTTGTTGTTGTCTTGTTTTGTTTTACCTGCACAGAAAAATATAAAAATTCAGAAAAAATTAAGACCAGGAGCCCCATGTAAAAACTAGGAAGCAGCTGGTGATAGAAGAAAAGTCACACTTGAAGTAACAGGAGAAGTCCCAGTGCTGATCAGTTGTCCTCGGCTAACAGAGGCCGGCATGTGTGGGCCTGGGAAGGAGATATCAGGAACTCTCCTTGTGGAAAAGGAGGTCTGTCACTCATAGCTGCAGGAGGGTCCGATGCCTTTCCCCAGGCTGGCCTGCCAAGCTGAGGGCCCAGGACCCTCACCACCAGGTGTCTACACACCTGGAGAATAAATCTGTCATAGATGTGAGTTGTGTTGAGGCTGGGTCTACAACCCCTGAGCTGTTCCTAAAGGAGAGGTACACAGGAGCTACAGGAGGTTCTACCAGGGTCATGAGCCCACTTCTGTCCCTCTTTTGGGCCCCACTCCTGACCACGCTGGCTCCTCCATCAGTGAGAAGACAAAGGTCAAGGAATCGGGCTTAGGAGAAGGCAGAGAGAGAGCAAAGACAGGCAAGGGATAGGAGAATTGGTGGGCAAGGGAAAGAAGGGCAGATGCCTGGAAGGTGGGAATGAAAGAGAAGAATAAAGCAGAGAAGGATTCATGAGGCCACATGCTAACTAGGCAGAGAAGGGAGATGGAGGCTCCTTGGGAGCCGAGGAGTGGTGTGGCACCTGGGAGGACTGAGGACACAGCCCCCATCCCCCCCAACACTGGCAGTGGGCTGGGGAAGATGGGCACCAGGATGTGCTGCACCCGACTCCTGGCCATCCTCAGGGCTGAGCCAGGTTCTGCTCCTTTCGCATTCCCCTTGCTCTTAAACTCTGTTTATTTGAGTGACACAGCCAAGAGCAAAAAATCCAGAAGCTAAGTCTGACTATGCTGTGTTTCAAAAATGCTAGGCAGTCCTGGCAGAGTGACTTCCAGTTTGAACACTGCAGTCCCTTCATTTACAAGCCTCCTACAAGAGCTGTTAAAAGGATAATAGAGTACATATAAAAGATCAACGTTTTGGAGCCTGTCAATTTCTAGGGATGACTCCTCAGGTTCATTTAAGGAGAGACATTTCAGGTCCCCCACAGCAAGATGTGCCCTGGACACTGTGGCTCATCTGTGGGCCTGGACACATATCAAATGGCCCTGTCAGAAGAGGAGACCTTGCAGAGGGAGCCATGCTCAAGTGCAGAGAAGGTGAGTTTGCCAACATCCAGACAATCTGGAAGTGGTCTGAGGCAGCTTCTAGAGAAGAGACTAAGAAGTCCAATTTCTGAAGGTTTTTCACATGTAGAACAATCTAGGTGAGTTTTTAAGGAGCCACTAAATGAATATGTATGGGGGGGGAGAGGGAGAGAGATGAGTGAATATGGGGGAAAACAGCAGAGATCCAAAAGGAAACAAGGAATAAAGGAAAAAAATGAAGATCAAGAGCTCAGGAACCAGGACATGAATGTGGCTAAAAAGGGAGAAGCAGGAGCAGGGAGAAAGAAAATTCTGAGAGAGAAATAAGGAGGCCGAGAGGAGCTGAGCCAGGCAACTGAGGAGCAGGCAGATGGAAGATGGTGACAGGGAACAGCCACAGAGTGGGCACGCAGTGGGGCCTGGCAGTCAGGCCAGTGGATTTCTGTGGGAAGCAGATGCTTAGATGGAGCAGCAGCTGATGGTCCCCAAGCACATGCACCCTTGTTGACTCTGGGCCAGCTTGGCCTCCTCACAGCTAGCGTCAGCCTGGAGGAGCGACCTGTCCAGAGAGGCAGATTTGTGACAGCCCTGTCCCCAAGGGGGCTCCATCTCTTCTTCACCAGCTTCCCCAGCTCCACCCACCTGCTCAACTTCATCCTGAGGCCTCATGAGTCCCAGGGAAGCCATGAGCTGCTACCTCCTGCCCACTTGGAGAGAAGGGGCTGCATTGGAGAGTAAGTGTGAGCCACCGTGCTGTGTTGGGCATAGCTGTTTCTGGGGTGGCAGCATTGGCTCGGGGGGTGGCTGGCGGGGTGGAACAGGGCAGCAAGCTCACCCCTCCTTTGACAAACAGCTGTCTTCCCAAATGCCCCCTGCTCCCTGGGGTATCTGGCGTGCCTCACTGCTGCCTGAACCACCAGACTGCCATTGCCTTGTTTGAGCCAAAAGCAGCTATGTAGACTCCAGCCCAAAGAAAGGTGGGGCTTCTCTGGATCAGTCTCTCCAGCTGCTACCTGAAGGCAGAGAGCAGCATCTATAAGACTTGGCATGGTGACCCCTCACCCAAGAATTCCCTCAGGGGTAAGAGCTCACAAAGGCCTGGAAAGAAGGTTTCTACTGGGACCCAGTCCTCTTCCTGGTCCAAGGCACTGCCCACATGGCCCACCCACTTCAGTTCCATCCTGAAACAGCAACCTTGGGACACTTCGGGGACACCTCCACATCAGGCCCCCTGTCTGTGCCTGATCCGGGCCTTCACTGGTCCCACATCCAAGGTCAAGGGTTTCCACATGTGGCACTAAGGTGGACAAGAGCAGCCAGGCCCTGGGAAGGAAGATGGCAGCAGGAGGGAAGAGAGGGTGCAGAATGCAGTACAGAGTGCAGGCACAGACTGAGTGAAAGACAGGTACCAGCGAACCAGATGGGCCAAGAAGAAACAGAAGTTAAGTAGGAAGAGACGGATAAACAGCAGACACTAAGCAGCCAGCCAAGCATATGCTTTGCAAGCAGGCAACACAAGCACCCAGTAGGGTCTGGGGTGGAAGAGGGGACACGGGACCACAGAAGGGGGACATGGGCTTCACTGTGGCTGACTGCTGCCTGGTCAGAATTAGTGATCTAATCCTTCTCCATGGACCCGAAGCAAAAACGGGGCTGCAGCTAGTGCTGGCATGAGCAGAGGCATTTGGCAGGGTGAGGAAGAATGCTTAGGCCAACTGCCCAAGAGACCGAGCTCAGGGGAAGAAACACTCCAGGAACTGAAAGTCTGAAGAGTCAGGCACATCCGTAAGACCCCAGAGCTGAGACCCCTACAGCTGACCCTATTCAGGGGGGGAGCAGATTAACCCATGCTCAGGAAGTCCCCAGGCCCCACAGCTGCAGGCTTCCCGAAAGGAAGCCTGAGAAGGCTGAGGCTCTGTCTGGGTGATGTCATCCCTTTGAGCTCCAGGCAGAAAAGGGGTGGAGCCAGGCTGCAGCTTTGCAGGAGTTTGCAGGCTCCATCCCTAGACAAATCTCTGCTTCTGAGCTCTCTTGGCCATGGCTTCCTGGCCAGATCGAGCCCTATGTTGCTGCAGACTGGAGTGGGGAGGAGGGTCACCCAGAGTCACCCTTGCAGAAAGCAGGGCCTGGCCAGGGGATGGGCTTACCTTCTGTGGGCTCTTATCCACTCCATTGATGCTCGTTCCCTCATTCACTTTAGAAGCTCTGAGGTTTTGCAGGAGAACTGTTTCCTGGTACCTCAGAATAGGGCTCACCCACCCCCAGGTTGAATGTGTGGCCAAATACCAAGTGCCCCATCCATGGTCATTACTTTGCTGGATACTGTTCTAGCAAGGAGTAACTGAGGGAGACAAGCAGCATCTTGGGTCTGTGAGTGCTGAGCTAAAGGAATAAAGGCTGTGAGCTGAATCTGACCCTGTTCTAAGCCCTAGAGCCAGCCAGTGCTCCTGCAGAATGGTCCCTTCACCTCTCACATGCTCATAGTGCAGCTAAGCAAGCCCTGTGCCAGCTGCTGGCATCTTTCCAAAGTTGGCATTGGCCCCAGCTTCCTGCCTCCTTCCTTCTCCCTAGCCATGCCAGTCGCTGTGGCTTGGCACACATGAGTCTCTGGGTTAGACAAAAATCTATCTTCTCTTGCCCACCTTGGTGTTACAATGCTAATAGGGATGCCTGGGGTAGCCCACACCTGCGTGAGGTAGCAAAGGAGTAAGGACCAGCCCCAGCCTCTCTGTGAAATGCTACACACCATTGCCTCTTGTCTGGACTCCACTGCTTTGCACAATCCCAGTATCCAGGAACAGGAGCTTTCCCAGGTGCCAGGCCCACATGTACTCACAAGCCCAGCTCACTACCAGGGCACTCTTATCCCTCACAAAGCTACCAGCTCTGTGGGTGTGACATGTCTGGGGCAGGCAAAAGTGAGGATGAGGGGGCGGCAGGAGGACAGAGGGCCTGGGTATGAAAGTTCTGCTTTGATTCTCTGAGCCCTTACCAGGGCCTCTTTGCATGACCAGAACTGGGATCAGCTCATACCAAGAAAATGCCACTGCTGACTTTGCAGGCTCATGAACTCTGCACATGAAATAAATCACCCTAATAGTCCACATTAGCATGCATACTCTGCTTCCTGGGCTGTGTGTACAACTGATTTGATGCCTAGTACCATAATCCTTCCCCCCTGGGTCACACTGCTGTACCTACTCAAAAAGAAGAGGCCGAGCCAGGTGACCAGGGGCAGAAGTTTCCACCCACAGACTGGTGCTTGCTGTGGGAATGACACAAGGAGAGTGAGGCGACTGCTTGATATGTGTCACCTATGGGTGGGAGAGGAGGGGCGTGGAGTGGAGGGTGGGGGGTGAGGCATGCAGTGGAGGGGCGGGGGTGGGG
>NW_022900928.1:81874183-81901896 GCF_012274545.1 Fukomys damarensis
GGGGGGGGGGGGGGCTGGGTGTGGTCTGGAATGGAGCTGCCTGGCTCTCCAAGAATGTGAGGCTGTGAGAAGGCTGTTGTATTTTCCTGCACAGTGTATGCATATAGCGTGCATTTGTATTTTGGTGAGTATAGACGTGCATTGCATGTATTTATAAGGCTGTGTTAGGAAGGAACCTGTGCATGATGTTGCAGTACAGTAACTTATGCCTGAAAATATGCATTGGTGACCAATGCATGTATCTGAAAAACAGAAGGGGAAGATAAGGATGTGTTTGCGTGGAGATGCAAGCAGAATCTGCATGTATTTCTCTAGATTATTACAAAAAAATTTTACAGACAGATTCAAGAGTGTACTTGTGGGTAGAAATTTGTGTTTTGAGGTGCACAGAGCTATAGAAAGAGCATTTCCTGGCGCTCCCAGCTAAAACTAGCTCCAGTGCTTCTTACTTCTCTATCCTCTTTGCAAAGGGTGCTTAGAGTGCCTTGCTACCTTGGACCACCACCTTCAATCCACGCCGGTTCTGCAGAGGGTCAGGCACAACCTCAGTCCCAGGCAGATCAATTACAGCTAATAATATTTAAATTCTGGCCTGGAGGTTCTGAGGAGGCCTGAGAAAGAGGAAAGAAAATGTGGTGTGGATTTCAAAGAAGGGATGTGGAGTTAGTTAGCAGATCTTATGTTTGGAGCCTGAATGTCCACCGCTAATACCCTCAGTGTCTGAAACCCAAAATTTGTACTCAGATGGGGAGCCTACCTAATTTGTGTTGAAGGCTTGGCCAGAAGTTTATGCTCTGAGACACTGTGAGGAAGGCTCACATCTGCAGCCCTGGAGGCCCACCACACAGCAGGCCAGCTCCCGTTCTCCACCCTTCCTTCCTCCACCAGCTGGAGAACTCACTCTGGGGCAGGCCTCCTCCTAGCAGTGTGGATCTGGCTGTTCCTAGTGCCCCTTCATGTGCCATGAGCCCAGAGGAGCAGGGTGCCCACACATTCTACCCAGCAGTCACAGTCCCACAGAAAACCCCTGCTTCTCCTCCATCTCTTGGTGTTTGGGTTGTGCTGAGCCTTCCCCCGTGGAACTGAGTTTTAGAAGACTGCAACCTCTGCCAGAGCAAAGGCAATGTCAACTTTAATCACAGAATGGGGAGCTAAATCCCAAGCCCAGGAGCATCTTCCTCAGCCTGGACCCAAGTAGTCAGCCTAATCTCAGTGGGGACAGTGACCTGGAAGGTCAGGGAACTCTGGAGTTAGGGAAGAGACTGGCAGGAGAGACCACTGAAGACTGCTTGAGGTCTCCTTGCTAGGGTTTAGCCTCCTCCCCCTGGTGGCTGCAGCACCTGAGGCTGGGCTCCCTCCCCTGTTCCCCTCACTCACAGTAGAGGGCACACATGAAGAGGGGGCACTGCTGAACTGAAAGGGACCTCAGAGTCCCAGCCCCTACCCCTGTCTATTTCACAACAACAAAGCTGAGACCCCAGAGAAAAGAAAGGATTCAGCCAAGGTCATGGTGCAGTATTCATTTGGGGCCACAATGAGATTATAGCTTGTTAGGATTTTTGATAGGCTGTTTTAAAACTTACAAATTTTTCAGAAGGCTAGTCAGTGTCTGGCTTCCCCTAATTCACACTGGTAGAACACTGTGATTAAAATTCAGCTACATAGCTCTTGTGGAAAATGCAGTTATGGATCTGCCAGTGCAGGGCTGAGCAGCTGTCTCCCACTCTAAAATGGGGACTCTAAACCCAAAATCCACCCGAGTTCCTGGGAACTCATAGCCCCTCAAACTGAAGGCAAGTTTTGGAGTGTCTGTGCTCCAGACATTTTTCTGAAGAGGAGTTCTTTGACTGATTTAGAAAGACATGCACAACATAGAAAGGGTTGAGAATCAGTCTCTTAAAGCACCAGTGTCTAGGGGAAATCAGTACTTAGCAATCAGTTGCTAGGCACCTTACCAGCACTCAGGGACCTAAAAGGGTTGGACTCTTGTGTCCTAGATTTATGAGTATGTATTTTGCAATATGAAGGAGCTTCTCTGCTCTAGAATGTAAGTTCCTTCAAGGTAGGGTTCTTGGCTATTTGCTTGCCTCGTATCTAAGGTATCTTAGATCCTGGCCTAGTGCATGGGCATAGGTAGGTGCAAATACAAATTTGATTGGCTTACTAATTCTGCACAGTACTTCTCTTGCCATGACCACACCTACATAGACTTTAAGAACTGCTATCACTAGGGCACTCCCACAGCAAAATTTTCATGAATTTCAATACTGTATTGTCCTTCAAGATCTTTTTTGTTCATGCGAATGACCAACCACACTGGAAAGATCAAGGCATTGCAACCAAACCCTATGTCAAGACCTCTCGAGGCAGTTGACATAGTGTCCTATGACTTCCCAACCACCCTGGGGAGGCTGCTGCTTTATGAGCAAAGGAAGGGCTTCTGGCAAGCAGGTGCAGATGTGCCCAGCAGGCCTTGGGATGAAAGTACCCTGCACACAGGACTGCTGAACTGACCATGACAAGATCTGGGCTCCTAGTCCCTACCTCTGTATTGATTTTGTTTGCCAATCCCTCCCCTGTCCCATTTTGCAGCCTCTGCAGCTCTCCTGGGAGGACCCCTGGGGACTAAGGAGCTCGGGGTTGGAGGCAAGCCAGAGAGGAGCTGGCCCCAGGTCAGAAAGGCCTCTTTCTGAGGAGGGAAGAGGAGAGGCCAGCTTCTTGGGGCCTGCTGGACTAGCCCTGCTCCCTGTCCTTGGACTTACCCAAGATAGCCGGAATCTCCTGTGGAGAAAAGACCTCCGAGAGGCTTGTGGCCAGCTGTTGCTCCTGCCTGGGGCTAAAAATAGCCTGTCCACTGCCCATGTCCAGCTCCAGCTGAGCCAGAGTGCTGAAGAAGATTCAAAGGGAGAGGGGACCACAGTGCAAGGCTGGGGGTGGGTTTCCCCAAAATGGGCACAGACAAAGTGAGACAAGAGCAGGAAAGGTGCACTTGGGGCCTACATCTCTGAGGGGAAATGAGGCTCAGAGAGGCTGGAGGCTGACCTTGGTCAGGTAATAAAATGTTAATGCCCAGCACTGTTTTAAGATGAAAAGGACCCTGTGATGTAGGTATTGGTACATTTGGTCCCTTTGACAACTGAAGAAAGGATGGCCCAGGAACATTAACTCTCCAAACTCACAGACCCAGGGAGTAGACTCTGGATTCAGACTCAGGCAGGGTAAGTGTGTGGCCACAGCCCAGGTGGCACATACAGGGCATGAGAAGAGGAAACAAAGTCCCAGCATTGCCATATGGGGGTAGCACGGAGCGTGATGAGTCCCAGGGCTGCCTGCTGGGGAGCTCATTTTAATCTTGGCACTTACTAATTCTTGGGCTCAGGCCTGTTACACACTTCCGGATGTACCTACACTTTTTAGGCAAATACTTTCTAACTACCCCCTTTCTTCTTGCTTGCCTTCAGTCCCCCATCTCTGACAAGGTACAGGGACATAATGTCCAACCAATTCTAGGGTCCAGGGATCCCAGAGACTCAGTGGAATGCAATCCCCCCAGTCCAGGCTTGCAAGAAGCCAGTACAGGGACAGGGCAGAAGGCCAGCAAAGGGTCTTTGGAATCCACATTGTTTAAACACTTGGAGTAAAGCAGATTTGAATTTCATAAAGGTGGAAGTAGGAAGATGGAGGGAAGGACATAAAGGAAAAGAAACAGAAAGGGAAAGGAGAGAAGGAGGGAGAAAGTAGAGAAAGAGAATGAGAGCATTCTCAAAGGTACTGGTCAACCTGGCATTTTCTTATCTGTAGCCGAGCCTCCGAGGGGAAAGTCAGTCTTGCTGAGCTGAAATGGAGCTAGAGCAGAGGCAGGGAAGAGCCTTGTGTCAGCAAAAGTGTGGGGAAGGAAGAAAGGTTGGGATGACCCAGGATGGCAGGATGCTCACACATCTGCTTTAGTTCTGTCTCCTCTACAGACTCTTGGGCTGCTCGCCTTGTGTAAGACCACAGCACACACCAGTCCTCCAGCAGAGCCACTAATGCAATTAATGAAACACATTCATAAATCTTGCATGGCGTCTGGAGCTGTCTCCTTTTCCCTGAGCTGGGCCTGCTCCGGAGACGCTATGCAGACTGCTGTCTGACCTCTACAGTGGCCTGGCCTCCTGATGCTGCTGCTGTAAACTTAGTAGGACAGCATGACCATCCCTTCCTGCTGGGAGCAGAAATACAGAGAAGAATGAGAAGGAGGAGGTGAATGTGTCACGAGGTTGCCAGGGGTTGACTCATGGTTATAACTTCAGGCTCAGAGGGCAGCATTCTGCAGAGGTCCACAGGTCATCTTTCTGCTGGAGGACAGAGCCAGAGAGCACAGGAGATGGAGAGGTCCTGTGTGATAATGCAAGCCTGGCTGAACAGTGTGTCGGTGTTTGTGTTTGCGAGTGTGTGTGTTTGCATATTTGCGGGTGTGTGCATGTGTGTTCAGTCTGGAAAACTGGTGACTCACAAGAACAGGGAAACTTCTGATTTCTGAAGAGCTTATATTCAGCTATTTTTAATCTCCTTTTGTCTTTTGGCCCTTTTTCCCCTTGTCTTTCTCAGATGTAGAGGGATCTGGGTCTGTGAATGCTGTATGTGTATGCTGATTTAAAGCTTGGGCCCAGAAGTGGGCACCGCCTGAGGTGCAGAGATAAATGCACATGTGGGGCCCATGGATGTGTCGTCAGGATGACTCAGACAGGTAGCACACTTTATCACGTGTGTTCATACCTGCAGGTGTGCCCAGGCCAGAAATGTCCCTGGAAGTGCACAGGTCACCATCTAAACCTACCAAGGGCATGCCATATAGACAAACACTGTATGTTCCTCACCTATACAGTCCCTCTGTCACACACCCAGCCATCAGAATCCACAGCCCATGCCCAACTCACACTGACCCTGGTGCCTGCACCCACGAACAAGCACCACAGGCATTCCCTTAGCCCATCTGAGGGAGAAGCCCCAGCCCCTTGTCTTCTTCCTTCTCTGTCCAGAAACCTGCCCCCTTCCCTGAAGTTTCAGCATCTGCCGATATTGACAGAGAGCAGGAGGTGCCTCTGCTATGCTAGGCTTTCCTGTGACTCCTCCCACTGCCACTTCTACCTGTGGCCCCAAGATACCTCTCCACAAACTGGCTGTGAAGGCCCCCAAAGGCTTTGCAGGGCTGAATGCTGCCCTCCTCTGTAAGCTCATCACTCCCCCACACTGGAGATATGGAGAACAAAAAGCAAGCTTTCTTTGAGAGCCCCACCTTGGAGGGGCAGGGGTGATCTGCATGTTTCAGGGCTCTATACTATGTGTGGGGTGCCTTGCCCTGGACTGTGTGTTGACAGGACCCTGTATACAAGTCACTGTTACAGCCCAGAGAAGCACACAACATCTGCCAGGTGCTCCTAGAGCCACTGTACTATGGGGTGGGCTACACTGCCTCTCTGCCCTCAGAGTCCTCTGTGTCATGTGCTGACCTTCAGGGCACATACCTGCATGTGCGCTCTCAGAGACTGCATAAGTCAAGTGGGGTGGTCATAGTTAAGCGCGCTGAGCAAGCCCTGGGTCCTTTATCCCCGGATCCTGTGGTTTGCTGGTAGCTAAAAGGCCCCTACCAAGAGAGCTGAAAGCCAAGTATGTTGCTGCATAAGCCATGTGCTGTGCAGAGAGGGATGCATCAGCCCATACCAGGACACTGGTGTTTTATTGTCTGCCATTGTGGCTCCTGGTGGCAGTGGGCTCTGACATAGCAAGCCACCCATCCACTCACTCACTTATTCCACTGCATAAACATTTGGAAATTGAGTGCTTTGTGTGAGGCATAGGGAGGACAGGCTGGATTTTCTGCCCTCAGATCCCCACCCTCAGATAGGCTGGCAAGGAAGAAGATACCTATACAATTAGCCCTGACAGAATGTGCCCCCTAGGCATGTGTGCACAGGCTCAGGAAGAATAATTACCTCCTCCTGCTTGAGCCTGGGAGTCTTTGCAGAGGGCAGGGCAGAAATCTTGCCCTAGTTTTGGGTAATGAGTTAACTGTACCAGGTCTATGGGACCTTCTTGGGTGGGAGAACTGCACAGCTTACAAGTGTAGTGTTTGGAGTGCAGACAGGGCTCAGGTGGGAGCAATCAGATCTCACCAGCAGACAACCTCTGATCAAGTCCTCCTGTGACGAGTCTCTGGCTTTGGGACTCTCATGAAATGCTTCATTATCTCCCTCTCTTCTTACGCCACATGCAAAGAAAAAGAAAAAGTGGGTACCTTCTGGGCATCTGAGAAATGGGACTACTAAGCATCCTGCACCTTGAGGACCTTCAGAAAGGAGCAATGTACTGAGAAGCTATTGGCGTGCAGCCAGGTAGGTACGCAATGTTAGCAACTGTTACAGGCAAGGTACGGGCTGGGACAGTGACTCTTCACCAGTTTGCCCCTGAGGACACATGACAATGTCTGGAGACTCTTTTGGTCATTACTACTGGCAGAGGTGAGAGGGGACTGTTACTGGCATAGGGGGGTAGGGATGCTGCTGAACATTCCACTATGCAGAGGACACTCCCACAGCCATGGATGATCCACCCTAAAATGTAAATACTGCAGAGGCTGAGGAATGCTAGGCAAAAGAGTTTCATGTTCTCTGGAAGACAATGAGGTGCTGATGATTTTTAAGCAGGGGATGACATAATAAAAATCTAAGTTTCAGAAAGAAGACTGGAAAACTTGTGACATGACTAGACAGCTTGATTAAGAGGCACTGCAGATATGCAGATAAACAAGATCCAGTGAGAGGGAGGTTTGGAGTGACAGTGAGACCAGGAGAAAGGCACAAATTTGAGGGTCCTGGAAAGAAGATAATGGAGAGAATTTTCTGAGGAGTGGGAGAGAGAAGGGCAGACATGGGGCAGTGAGGAGACTCTGAAGCTTGTAGTTTCCAGGCCTGAGTGAGTGGTGACACTGCCTTTTAATGTCTAAGAGAAGACTGTTTGAGAACTATAGGCCTGGACACCATAGCTGGGGTGGGAGGGTAAAAAGCATTTCCAATACTCTGGACTTGAGCTCTGCCCTCCATTCCATTGGCTCCCTTGCTTCAGGTACCCAGGATTTGGGGGCATTAGCACTGTTTTTCTTACATTCTCCACACCCATACCCACTGACTCAATAATGACAGTGAGAATCTGAAAGAAGGGATTCCTCCTATGGACCTTCCAGACAGTCCACAAGAATATGACCAGTATGGGCTCCTGATGCCCAGGACATATCAGTTTTCAAGTGGTTGTGCAACATGTGACTGCTAAGGGCAAAGAGGAGGAACTCAAGACAACCACCGAGATTTGATCTAAAGAGATAGAGCTTCCTTATAACTCTGATTTCCCTGTAAATTGAGATCTGAAGATAAGTTAGAATGATTGGGAGTGCCGGGCATGGTGGTGTATGCCTGTAATCTCAGCACTCAGGAGGCTGAGGCAGAAGGATTACCACAAATTCAAAGCCAGCCTGGGCTACATAGTGAGTTCAAGGCCAGCCTGAACTGAATAGCAAGACCCTGCCTCAAAAAAAAACAAACAAAAAACACATAGAAGAGTTGGGAAATTCCAAGCAGTCAGCACATCTGTAAGAGAGTCCATGATTATCCTGTCTTGTGTCAGGCACTGGAAAGAATATTAGAACAATTTGATATATTGGTTTCTACCCTCCAAATATAACCACTTTAATTGGGGTAGGAGGACCACTGGGCAGAGAGTAATCAAAATACAAAGTTGAAACATAAGTAAAGAGGGTCCTTGTATGGTACAAGGAGCACTGGATACAGATTGGACCAGAGTTGATAGAACTCTGGTGCCTTACAGTACCTGTACTTCCAAAAGCTCCAGTTACCTCCAATTAAGTTATGAACAGCTTTTCATCCTTAGATTGTGGATGGCAGTGGCACTGCTGATGGCCTAGTCCTGACTTCCTGGAGCCCTGTGTTGATAATGGTTGTGTGGCCGCGTTCAGCCTTAGCTGGAGTCCACTGGTCCACTGATGACTGATGATGTCCAACGTGAATGCCACAAAAATATCACGGCAATATGCTTGGTGTGTGTTAACCACTGCTGATTAAGAGCAACTGGCTAGGGTCATTCCCAAGAAGTCCCCCAGTTCTTGAGTTCTGGAAGTCTATGATCTAAACGTTAAATTTCAAGGCACTGGCTGGCAGCACAATGAGGCAGAGATCTGTGTGGGCTGAGTGATCAGGGAAGGCTTTGGGAAGGAGGCAGCACTTCAGTGAGGCCTTCGGATGGGGGAGTGTGAGAGTCTGTATAGGAGGTGGGAGGACATTTATGTGCATGAAAATTGGGCTGAGCATGGGTTGGTCTTGGCACAGGCAGGAGGCCAGTGTCACTGGGTGCACTGTCTATGATGGGGGACAGTTGAAATTATATATGTGAGGATGGTTGTGGGTAAAAACAAGAACAAATGTTTATGGAGAGCTTACCATGTGGTCTGCCACACAAAAAAGATGACCTTTCTCGGGTTATCTCTCCCAAGCCTTGGATTTCGTCCCCAGAGTGCCTGCCCTCTACAGAAGCAGAAATAAGGCACTCAGAGACTCACTCGGGGCCATGTTGCTAGGGGCGGTATTAGAGCACCACCTTTGGTCCTGTGAGGTGGTTCTGGTGGTTGTAGTATAGCCTCTCTGCTCTAGGCCTCTTCTGGTCCTAGAAGGTAGGCAGCCAGGATGCCCAGCAATACAACTGAGACTTAGGAAACTGAATCTGTGGGTTCTGAGGCCTAGGAAGAGGGTGAGAACAAAGGTTGACTGAGGAAGATTTTGCCCTAGCAAGCAAATGTGCAAATGGATTCAAGCCAAGAACAGAGCAGGGTGGACACAGATCACAGATAAGTGCCAAGTGCTGCCAGTCATGCTCATTTGAGACTTTCCTCAAGCCCTAAATAATCTTTCAGAAACAATGGGAAAATGTCCCAACACTAAGGCAGGCAGGAGGGATGTGGGAGAACATGACATTCCAGAGACTTGGGCTCAGGGAGTGAGGATAGGAAAAGAGCTCAGTACAGTGTTAACACAAGCTCAGAAGCAAAACGTAGCTGTCTGAATAAAGCTTTGTCCTGCCTTTTGCCTAGGACTGCAGCCTTGGGCATCTCTGGGCTGTCCCTGCCTGGCACCTGGTGGTGTGCTTGAGAACTTCTGTTCTTTCACCCTCTTACCAGCTCTCTCCCCTTCCTCCCTGCACTCAGGAGTAGCCCAGTCTCAGCATCCGGTTCAATGGGATCCAGAATGGTGTTATCAAGCTACTAAGTGAGGAGATGCTGTATATTCTCTTACTTTGATCACTCCACTGTCCTTTCCCTGTCCACTGGCAACCCATTAGGCCAGTATGGCTCAGAACTCTGAGGATGGAGACAAACCCAGCCTGGGAACACTCTAGCCTCACTCACAACCTTCCTCCCAGCCCCTCACCTTGTTCTTTGATCTGTCTTGATCACACCCTACCAAAAGGCACTAACTCCTGGCTTCTCCATCTGACCCCATGGGACTTCCTGGTATTGAGGAACAGCCAGGGCTGTAATGCTGGGCTGGAAGATGCCAGAAACCACTTGCTCCTCCTCCTCTACCAAGGTCTCCTTGAGAAGCTCTTTTCTTGCTGTTTGTATATGCTACTCACTGACCAAGGACTGATTTCATACTCTGTTCA
This sequence comes from Fukomys damarensis, assembly GCF_012274545.1. Taxonomy (NCBI): domain Eukaryota; kingdom Metazoa; phylum Chordata; class Mammalia; order Rodentia; family Bathyergidae; genus Fukomys; species Fukomys damarensis. The sequence continues at coordinate 81,883,892 of NW_022900928.1, forward strand.
GAGGAACTTTCTCCTTTCTGGGCCACTGCTAGCAAATGCAACCATTCCCACTTCTAGCAAATGCACCCTCATTATCCAGCTTGATTTAGCAAATGCATGCATTCCTTCTTCTGGCAGGTAGCTGAGCAGGCTGTTGCATTGGCTCTGCTTTTTAGCAACCTGCAGTCAGTAAAATCAATGCCCCATCTTATCTTTCCCAAAGGTACATCCCAGCTCCTTGGACCTGAAGCACAAGAAAAAAACATTGTCCTTCCAGCTAGCAACATGGGGGCTGAGCAAGAGGGCAAGCCTAGGCTCTTCCAGGACTCCTTCTGCTGCCTTGGAGAAGCCCTGAGAGGGGCCCCAGAAGACTGCACAGGGTCCAGGCTTTGCTATTGCTTCCCTGGGATGCAGGACCAAGTCCCCTCAGCCAGGTGGGTCACAGGCATTGTTGTTCCTCCCAGACCTCTTCTCTCTCTTGCCTCTTTCTCTCTGTGTGTGGCTCCTGTTTATATACACACACTGATACACATATATCATTCTGGGCTCTAAATGGAGCTGTCAGTAGCAGAACTCAGCTTCTGATAGGCAAATTGGCTTTGGTGTCAGAAACAGGAAGCAGTGATGCCTCTCTCTGCTGAGAGTGAGGAGATAAGAGAACAAAGATAGGCTGCCTCTGCTGGCAGCAGGAAGAGGTATTGTGGCTCAGACTGGGCACCCTCCAGGAGGTCTTCATCCATGCACAGCTGTCCTTGCTCACTTCCCCATGTCAGGCTGGAATGAAATAGGTGGAAGGGGTGGTCTCCGAGGGCATTGCACTGCTCTCCTGGGCTTAATTGAAACAATTTAAACTGTGGGGTCAAAGCATCTGTGGCCTGCAGACCCAAAGTGCTGCATCAGGGACGAAACAGGGAGACAGGGACAGGGATGGAAGGTAAGAGCTGCTGTAGAATGTCTGGCAAACATTCTGATGCCATCATACCCTTGCTCATCTGTAGAGTGAAGCCCCAGTTACATAAAGCTCCAGCTGACTTGGTATAAGTTATGACTAAGAAAACTTTCCAAACTTTCCAAAGACAGTTGGTGATCCTCCACCTTCTTCCCGTTGACTGGTGAGAACTACCCCCACAGGGAGGCGAGCAGGGAGGAAGGCTCCTACCTCCCGTGGTCCTGACTCATCCTGCACATAAACACTCCCCAACACTCTTTCCCAAAACAGTTCCCCTCCCACCTACCAACCCTCCTACCGGGGCTGGGTGACAAAAATGAACGTCCCAGAGATCTTGCCAAGTTGTGGGCCAGGCTTAGCCCAGGGAACATGAAATTCCCATAGACTGGGAGAAGCAACCCTCTCGAAAAAGCAAAACAACATCCCTTCAAAAGAAAAGCATCATTTGACCCTACAAGGCTATTGTTTTCCAAATAGCTTGGACTACTTTCCCTTTACAAAAATAAAGCTTCAGCTTTCATAGTCATAAAATATTAGAATTAAAGGAATCTCCAAGATCATCTTTAACCCCTCTATCCTTTCCTATTTCCAGGCATCTATGTATCTATTCATTTATGGATCTGACTACTCATCAAATAGTTACTGCACCCTTACTATTTGCCACCTACCGCCCAGGTCCTGGAGACATCAATCTGTTGCCTGAGGAGCTGTTACTGTCCAGTGGTAAAAAGCCTGTGGAAAAGGTTACAGTGAATGTGATATGCAGTGTGGTAGAAGGGTCGCATATTCTAAAAGCAGCAAGAAGGTACGCTGCCCTCCTTGGAATGGTGGACACCTGCTGGGAGAAATCACAATTAAATTGAACTTTGAAAAAGAGAACAATTCTTTTTGGTTCAATAAGGGATCTGCCCAGCACCTAGCAGGGCCACAGCACAGCACCAGCACACTTGGTACCCACACAGCACTTAACACCTAGTGAGGTACAGATGGCAGGAATAGAATCCCAAGCACTGGGTAATGCACCCAAATCAGGGCTCCCTGCCATCCCAGGGAGGGCACTAGGAGAAGGTGAGGGAAATCCCCAAGTGGGAAGATCAGAAGCCCCATAGAAGAAGACAAATTGGAGCTTACCTTGAGGATGACGAAGATTTAGAGGCACAGATGGGGTAGGGAAGGCATTCCAAGCCAAAGTATAATACTAGCAAAGTAGAAGCCGGTGACGCCTGCTCAGGGGATAAGTCTAACTAAAGCATACACAGGGGGCCATTTGGACATCTCTTAAATGTAAAGTGAGGCCCAGGAAGTCAAGAAACTCTCTCAAAATCACGGAGTTAGTAGAAGAGCAGGTCCTCTGAATTCAACTTCAGCAGTCTTTGGACAAGAAGCACACAAATGTCTCTCCCTGGGGTGCAAAGGTCCCCCTTCCTGCTGGGGGTGGGCTGGCTCCTCCCTCCCCAGATGGTTTCTGGGTGCAAAGCAGGCAGGTCCCAGGCTAGTAAACCAAGCTGCTCTATGCTTCTGCACTTTGGGAATCAGTACTTAAATGCCCCAAAAGAGGGTAAGAAGCCACCCCAACAGGCTGAGCTAAGGTCTCACCGTGGCCCTTCTGGGTCCAGTGAGCATCTTTGGAATTGCTGCGACTATTCTCCTTCTTCCTCACTCAAACATACTGACCTGTGACCCTGTGCACGAACCCTTCACTGGTCGTTCTTGTCAAGCCCCGGGCTTACTTAACACTGAATTCCCTTTGAACAGTTGAATACAGAACACAGAACAAGCAAGCATTTAAAGGGAGCATTTGGCGCTGAAGGGCTCACTGGGGAAGGCGCTGAGGAGGAATGAGAAACTGTAACCGTAGGAATCGACCACAAGGTGGGGCAGTGAGGCTGGGGAAATGGAGGCCCAGAACAGGAATAGGATTCTCCCCACTCCCTTGCAGCTAAAACGGACACAGACAACCTTCCCCTAGGGAGGTTACGATCAGGGCTTGTTGATGGGATTCTAAAATGTGGGAGAAGACTCACAGAAGCACTTTTGCTCTTTGCTCTCTTCCTCTCCTTTTGTAAGTTGTCTAAGACCAAGAGTGGGACTGGGGGGACCTGGGGGCCACTGCAATCGGGCCCTGCTCTGAGAAAACATCCCTCAGATGTGCAAAAAAAGCTAAGAGCTACTGCCAGTGCACAGCACAGGAAGTTTGTCTGTGTCTTTGAGGTTGGAGCAACTGGCAGCCAGGGTCAAAGATCCGTTTTTTTGTTTTTGTTTTTTTTGGGGTTTTTGCAGTCATTTAATGAGCTTCTTGGAAATAAGACCAGTTCTGAAGGGAAGCCACCACACCCTGGACACTTGCTGCTGTTCTGGAACTGGATATTTGAAAGAAGTCTCCTGGGTGAGGGTTTGGATGCTTCCAGGAAACACAGGAAAGCTTCCTTTCTGTTCTTCATCCAAAACTCCTCCTACCCATAGACCATGGAATAAAAAATTTCTCCCACTGCGGTCCCTATCTATCATTACATACACATTCCTGAGCTGGGGATTTAGCTCAGTGGTTTAGCCTGCCTTGCAAGTGCAAGGTCCTGAGTTTGATCCCCGGTACCAAATGAATAAATAAACGAATACACATTCCTACAAATGTCCTTTTTCAGACACTTCTCAGTAGTTTTTCTGCAAAATGCTGCTGAGAAACATATCCATGTGGAGGTGAACATTTACCCATCTTCATGTTAGCCGCACGTTCCACACTCAGCCACTCTCACACTCAAATTTTCTCAAGCAGGAATGACCATCACATGCAGCTTGAGGGCCAAGCACCATTTGCCTTTGTATGTAGCAGGTGTTTGTTTTCCTCCTGTGCACACTGGTTCTGAATTCAGTGTGGAGAGGTACAGGAGAGGTTCTCAAAGAGTTGAACTGCACCTCTCCTGCCAGCTAGACTGCACAACGTACTTAAGAGGGAGCCTTTGATTCAGAATGTTCTGTGAGAGAGACACCCCCAGGAGAAGGTGCTCAGTAAGGGCCAAGAGGGATCAACTATCTCTGACATCGGAATTCCGCTTTCAGCATGTTCACTGATGCAAGAGATAGAAGGTAGTGTGCATAAATCTGTGCATTTGAGGGCACATGTGTAAAAGAATACTAAAGGACAGGGCAAGAAGGAGAAAAGGACAAATAGAGGTGGACATACACAATTAAGAAAGGGGTACAAAACCGGAGTAAGCCAGAGAGAACAGAAGCAAAAGAATGTGACAAGAAATCACTAACTCAGCCCAGTGGAAGAAAGGGAATATTTTGAGGCAAGAGGAAAGGGAACCCAGCATTCGAGTGGGTGAGAGCAGAGAAAGTGAAGGGGAAGGAAAGGAGACTGGCGGCGGCAGGAGCCGAGCCAGGCCTGATGTGCAGCTGAGCCAGCCTGTCTGTGAATGCAGCCAGGCCTGCGGGGAAGCCGCCGGCTCATCTGTTACTTACAAGCCCAATCTCCCCCTCGATCCTGATTAACAGGAATTAAGTGGCATATGGCTAATCCTTCCTGCCACGGTTGTTAATACTTTTCAGACATGCAGAGGGAGCCAGACAGCCTCCACACTCAGTCCACAGGCTTCTCCGAGCTCTGGCCACCCACACCTGCTGCTCGAGGAGCTCTGGCCAGGAGGAGGGGAGGCACAAGTGGCTGGAGAGCTTTCTCTAAGTTCTTGAAGGACTCCTAATCTTCCACAGGTGTGTGCCACTGGCACTAATCTCGCAAAATGTGTGTTGTTTTATTTAAATAGTCACAGAATACCTATGAGGAACAAGGAAATATATGCTATCAGTTGTCCAGGTTGATCGCCTAGCCAGATTGTTGTTGGGGTGATAGCCCAACCAGTTCCAGGGGATGCTTGGTCACCTGATGAAGGTACAGTGGGGGATGAAAGAATGATATACAAAGAACAAGAAATGGAGGAGGAATAAAGAATAATGAATGACAATTTACTACTTGAAGTGTGGGGAATTGATCTTTAGCTCTCTCCTGGCTAAAGACCCCCTGATCTTATCTCTACCTTGGCTAAGACAATAAACTCTGGATTAGTCAGCATTTATGATTATACAACATAGCAAGGGGGCATGAAGGCAGATGTAGGGAGTAACAGAATTAATTCACTAATGAGTCAATCTGTAAAAGAGGAGTAATTACGTATTCTTGTGAAGGACAGGTCACAGTTAACAAGGCACCTATGCTATCTTGCAGGTCATAGCTAACAAGCCACCTGTTATCTTAACTAACGTCTGATCTTGGAGAATGGTTGCACAGAGTCATAATTCCTCAACTGCAGGACTTCCTTGCTATGGAGACGAAACAACCTCATCAATCATTGAGACCTCAATTGTGACCCTTGGTATAGGGAAGACTGTCTCTGGAAACCAGCCTAAAGGTCAATTAGTAATTCACACTTAGGCCTTGAAATGACTCATAATCTTCATCAATAGCCAAATGATAAGTCAAGCCAATAATATCTAAAAGCCTTCCTCAGTGTAATTTCAAGCCAATCTCCTGCAACTGGTCTCTTTTAAAAGTTAGTAAAACAAACCTAAAAGAAGTAGAGACTGTATCAAGGGCCACCACTTAATAGTGGAATTTGGGTGTTGTTATTCCCATAGGAGTAAGAACTAACACAGGAAAATAGTGGTTAACTTGCTCCACAGCTCAGGTAGAAGGAAGAAAGAGAGGGAGGGAGGGGAAGAGTAAGGAGGGAATGGAAAGAGGAGGAGTGGCTAGTGTGAAGCTAGGTTTACTATGAGCACTTGATGACTGTTTCGTGGTAAGCTTTGTCCTGTGAGGCACAAAAGTAACTCTGAGGTGAAAAATGTATGTGGGAGAAAGGAGGGAGGAAGGGGCAGAAAGAGAGACAGAGAGAGAGAAGAGGTCAAACAACAATGAGCTTTTAGGCAAGTTCCAGGCTCAGTGGACCCTCTAGAGAGCTCAGAATGGAAGTGACTCCCCAGCATTGGGTCCAACTGGAAGCAGGAGCTGGGCTTACAGGACTCTAGGGGCAGAAGTTGCCAAATGCTTCCAGTTTCCTGAGCATGACAGACTGGGGGCTCAAGCAGCACCCTCCATTGTCTTCTAAAGAGAGCTGTGGGTGCCCCTTCAGAAGCTGGGGCAGGGGTTGCATGTTGGACACCCTACAGATGGTGTGTTAAAGGTTTGGTCCCTGGGTGGCTCTTTAGAGAAGTGATGTGAATGATAGGAGGCGGGGCTGATGGGTCTTTGAGTTATGGGGAATGTGCCTCATCAAAGGGGATTGTGACCGTTCCCCTCTTTCTCTGTGCTTCCTAGCCACAAGGAAAACCAAAGCAATGAGACACTTGACCTCAGTCTGGAACCTCCAGAATGAGGGGCCAAAATGAACCTTTTCTCTTTATAAGTTAATTTCCTCAGATATTTCATAAATATGGTAGAGAGCTGTATCAGTACAACCACAGTCTCCACAAGGAAGTCAAGGAGTCAAGACCCTCTCTGCTCTACTGAAGGACCATCAACTTAAATTTGCAAAATGCTCCTTCCTATTTGGAGTTCAGGAGAAAGACAGTTGTTTGTTACACACATATGTGCGCAAAGAAGGTATAAACTGGTCAATGCCAATTCAGAGATAGTGCCAAAATATTTTGGAGCACAGAATAAGTGATTTAATTTTCCCCCCACTGGATCAGTGAACAGCCAACCAGGGTCCACTTTGGTCCACATCCTGCCCTACTAGAAAGCTTGCAGTCAGTCCTCTCCATCCCTATACAGTCAATAGCGAGACTCTTTGCAGACAACACTCACTTGCTCTTCTGCTTTCAAAGTGTATTTCATTTCTGTCCTTTTAAGATTACTTTTTAGTGTTTAAACTGTATGCTTTAATTTTTAGCTAAATTTAATTAAAAGTTACTGCCATCCCAATACTATAATTTTTTCCAACCCTAGTTCTTTGTTATTATTGTCTTGTATTTTATTTTTATTTTTTCAACCTTACAGAATGAGTTCTTATTGGTTTTCAGAGTCAGTGCTTGCCCAAATATGTCTAACTGCTTGCTAAAATATTTCCTATTATTGCTTCTTTCATTCCATTGCTTCTTTCCAGGTACAGTTTTCTCTTAAAATATTCTTTTAAGTATCTTTAAAAGTATCACCTGGTAAAGAATTGATAAACTCTGAACTTGTTTTGCCTTTACTTTTGAATCATAATTTAGTAGGATATATAGTCCTGGGCTTTTCAACTTAACCAACTTTGAGATTTCTTTTTTTTAGTCTTTGGAGTCTAATATTTTACTGTGTTTTATTTAGGAAATATCCCTGTGACTACGTGTGATAAACAAAATATGTTTCTATCATGGTATATTAGTTAGGCATCTCCAGAAAAACAGATGAATACTATATACATGAAAGAGAATTTATTATCGGAATTGGCTTACACTATTACAGTGGCTGAGAAGTCTCATGATGAGTCACCTGCAAGGTGGAGACCCTGGGATGCTGGTAGTGTGGCTCAGTCCAAGCACTAAGGCCTCAAAACCAGGAAAGCTTATGGTATAGCTTTCAGTCTAAAGCTAAGAGCCTGAGTGCCAGTAGAGGGTTGGGTGGTGCACCAGTACAAGGCCTGGACTCTTCTGTGTGAATTTCCCAGAGAGACTGAAAATTTAAGTCTGCCTCCAGGCCAGGCACATGCCTGTCATTCCAGCACTGGGAAGACTAAAACAGGAGGATCACCACGAGTTTGAGGCCAGACTGAAATACTAAGCAAGACCCTGTCATTCATAAATAAATAAATAAATAAATAATTGTATGTCTGTCTCCTCCAAACTGAGAGGGGCTGACATTCCAAAGAACTTCAACAAATCCATTTTGTCGAGTAAGTGTGTTTATTATTACTTGCAGAGAGCGATGGGTGACTTGCAGGCTGTAGCATTACCTAAATCACCAACTCCCCCTTTGCAAAGTTACTAGTTTGGAGAGCAGTCATTAAAACAGCAAAAACTGGATCAAAAGCAAGAAGGTTCCTAGGGAAAGGTGTGTGTGCTCCACTCCCAGCCATAGTGGGAAACTCTGCCAAGCCACAGTGGTGGATTACACAGGCTGGTCCAGAGGCTCACCAGACAGCTGGACAGTAGAGAAATGGGAAGAGTATCACAAGATGTCATCACTTTGGCTGAGGTTCAGAGGACAGTTCTCATTATGGAGTTCAAAGGCCAGTGAGTGTGGTGTTCTAATGTCTGAGGTAGCAGACCACAGGTCTACTCCCCCTCTTGGAGAGGAGACAATGCAGTTTCCATGCTTGTTCTAGTTGGCATGGTCATTTGGATGATGTCCTCCCATTCCATCCAGGCCGCAGTAATTCACACAATAATCTTGTCTGGGAAAACCCTACAGATACACCCAAAACAATACTTTGCCAGTCAAGACAGCGTCTAAAATTAACCATCACATCTGGAACATTCCTATTTGAAACAGCTGCTTCAAGCTAACAATTCAAGCTTTCCATCAATTCTGGAAAATTCTGAGCCATTACCTCTTCAATTACTGCCTTTATTTATATCCTTGTTTTAATTTTATACAACTACAATTTTTATGTGTATCTCTTGGCATCATTTTCATATTTCCTTATCTTTAATTCCCTGTAATAGGTGTCATCCAGCATAATTATGATTCTGGATAATTTTTAAAGATCTACTTTTAATTTTACTACTTTTCTGTCAGTCTCCTATTTAAGTCTTACACTGAGGAGCTTGGTGGAATTTTTTCCCTACCTGTTTCATTTCTAATAGTTCTATCTGATTCCCTTTCTCACTGTTGTTTTTATTTCTGTACATTTTCTAATCCTTTATCTATCTATGCTCTGTACGTATCCTTATTTTATTGTCTACATTGGATTATTTCATTACCTGAAGTTGTAGTCATGTTGATTGTCCACTCATTATGTATGCCAACTTTGCTGAGTTGCTGTCTCCCATGGTTTGTATGTGTGTTATTAGCTCACCTCCACTAGGGGTTATTTTATTCTGTGGCATCCTTAACATCCTCAGGATGTACTAAGACAAGTTCTACATTTGCTTCTACTGATTGCCCCAGAGATTTCCCAATGAGAGAAGTTTTCTATTCAGTTCTGGGTGTGGAGACCTCTAGGTCATGGAAGGTTATATACGCTCTTACTATATGTGATATAAACCTGGAGACGTGAATTTCTCACAGAAGAGTTTTTTACTCTTACACAGAGCCTACTGCAGAAGCCTGATTGGTCAAGCAAGATTTTTTAATTCCAAAGTCCCTCTTAAAACAGATCCTAGGGCAGGGATGGGAGCCTTTTAGAGACCGAGTACCCAAACTGTATCCCCAAACCCACTTATTCATCACAAAGTACCAACACTGCAATCAAACTTGAATACTGAGATTTTAGCTTAGAAAAAACAACTCTTACATTAACATCTTTTGTCTTACAAAGAAAAATAGTAAAAGCTTTCAGTGATACAGGTTTTTATCTAAAATAAAAGTTTACATTTGGCATGATTTTGCACAATTAATGCCATCTTTACTGGTGCATGCATGCTGATAATTTGTCATACCTTTGCTGGGGTGACTTGTCTCACATACTAACAGAGAGGGCTCTGTGTGCCCGTTGCAGCATGCAAGCCATAGATTTGCCACCAATGTCCCATGGGCTGTCTCCTTACTCAAGGGATGGTGTCCTTACTCTGCTAGTTCAAGTTGCTCCCCCTACTCCTTCTTCTCTTCCCCCTATTTTATTGGCTCTGACTTGCAGACTTATTGTTTTTTTCCTTTAAATTACTTCCAGTTGCTGTCACTTGGGGTTTTCTTTCTCTATTTCCAGCTCAGTATGCATTGAAAATTTCTTTTCTCCTTAAATTTATCAGAATTTCTCTCTGTAATGCAGTAGAGCAGCAGATATAGACATAAGCTCATTCTGAGGGTTGCATGATTCCAGACATACTTGCTGATTTTGCTCTCTGTGCCTTTCATTGAAATGGGGCTTTCTTGAGGCAATAAATTATGACCACATTTTCCTTGGTCCTGAGTTCCCAGTTCAGTACCAGGAGCAATGTATGTTAAACGACATAGTTCAATTACAAAAGGTTTTCCTCCAGCTTCAGGAAGAATAAATCCTCTACCAGACTAAGAATGAAGATAATCTATTATTCTTAAAGTTATAGATTTGCAATATGTGCCATTATGACAGCTTTGTGGGTCCATCTTTTCCCTTACTATTCTAATGTGTTCATGGAGCAACATAGCACAGCAGGCTTTGGGGATATGAAAGGACAAGGCTCATACTTAGCCTGTGGTTTTGTTGGAGAGGTTGTGGAATTTATAAGTCCCACATGATTCCACAGACAACATTCTGTTTGCATGGCTTTGCTCCTTGAGAATTCTGTGTACTTCTGGAAGAAAGTATTTAAAGGCCTGGAGCTAAAACTCCAAGGAATATGAGAGTCAAAAAAAAAAAAAAAACTGTTCCAAGGCATAGCATTTTTCTGGTTGAGCCAGAGGAAAGAAGGGAGCAGAACAGTGTCTGTAAGAGAATGGAGGCTAAAGGGCCAGGGATTTAGCTCAGTGGTTCTGCCACCTGCCTCATAAGCAGAAGGTCCTGAGTTCGATTCCTGATACAAAAAAAAAAAAGAGAGAGAGAGTGAGAGAGTAGAGGCTGCATGCTTCCTGATGTCTCCAGGGTGGTGCCATTCTCTGGAGCTTGTACACTGTGTAGTTAATAAACAAAAAGCATTTGACAGAATTATACTGAGATATGTGGAATCTGTACTTATGGTATGATATTTAACAAAACTTTCCAGAAATTGATAGCTGAAGCAAAAAAGAAAGAAATAAAAAGGAAAGAAAGTTACATTATTGAACTCTTGAGTAGCATAAAAGTTAACTGAATGTAATATATATGTTTATATGCATAGCAATATACAGAGAGAGCCTAATATGTAAGCACACACTTTATCTCTTTAAGTACAAATGGCATATTGAAAATAAGCATTACTAAACCATAAAGTTAATCTCAAAAACTGTAAAAAAATTGATTTTATTCAGACCACTTTCTTCATCACAGTGATAGATGATAGCAACATCTATGTGTCCATGTATTTGGAACCTAATAAAGCAGACTTTTAAATTATGAATGGTCACATAGGGATCACAAATGAAATAATAAAATCCTTGGGGCCAAGTGTCCTGTTTCATATCTAAGTGTCTCCTGGAGGTTTCCTATGTTTGGAGGTAAGGCCTGGTCGCTGGACATTGGGGATGATGTGGAAAGATGTGTTTGTGCCCCTGGCTCCTTCCTTCACCCTCTGCTTCCTGGCTACCATGAATTGAGCAGCTTTCCTCTGCCACGCTCTTCCTCTGTGATACATCTGCATACAGTCAGCCAAGCATGGACTAAATCCCTGAGCCAAAATGAACCTATTCTTGTTCAAGTTTCAGGTGTTGAGTATTTTGTCCAGCAATTGGAAAGTGACTAATTCCAAAATGAATATCGAACTGGGGTCATTGCTGTGACTATATCTCTCCATGTGGTTCAGAAATCTTTACTATTGCTTGCAGGAAGAATTTGGAAATCTTTGGAGCTAGTGAAACCTTCAAATGCTGTAAACAGAGCTTGATGGGTGATTCTAATCACTGCTCAGAAGACCAGAATGCTGAGAGGGATGTGGACAGTAAAGGCCAAATTTAGCAGGTCTCAGTCAGGAGTAAGGACTCCTTTGGCAGTTGGACTAGAGACTATGTGTGTTACAACCTGGCTGAAAATTTCTCTTCATTTTGCACATGTCCTGAGATTTTACAGCTGGAGGAAATTTCAAGGTAACCAAATATTCAGGCTGTGGCATGGGTATTGTTGGCTGCTTTTAGCCATGTCTACAGTGAGATTTAGGAGCAAAAAAGCAGAGCCAAAAGATGAAAATTTTCCAGTTTTGTCAGAAAGAAACCACCTACAAAGTTGGGGCAGAGGAGAACGTGGTTACTGAAAATACTAATATTATAAAGAAACCAAGGGACTGGGGATTTTGCTCAGTGGTTCTGCCACCTGCCTCACAAGTGCAAGGACCCAAGTTCAGTCCCTGGTACCAAAACAAAAAAACAAAAGAAAACAAGTATAGCCTCTTTAATAAATTGTGCTGGAAAAATTGGATTTCAACTTGCCAAAGATTCAGACTAGACCTATATCCCTCACCAAGCACTATACTAAAAGCAAAATGTATCAAAGATCTAAATATTGAAACAGAAGCATGAAACCAGCTGGAAGAGGTTAGAGGTTGCAAGGACCCAAGTTCAGTCCCTGGTACCAAAACAAAAAAACAAAAGAAAACAAGTATAGCCTCTTTAATAAATTGTGCTGGAAAAATTGGATTTCAACTTGCCAAAGATTCAGACTAGACCTATATCCCTCACCAAGCACTATACTAAAAGCAAAATGTATCAAAGATCTAAATATTGAAACAGAAGCATGAAACCAGCTGGAAGAGAGGTTAGGTAGAACTCTTGAAGACATTGGTGTAGGAAAAGATTTCATGAACAAAACCTTAGTCACACATGGACTAGCACAAAGAATCAATAACTGGGATCTCATCTTATTAAAAACCTTCTGCACAGCAAGAGAAACCACCCACAGAGTGAAGAGACAACCTACAATATGGGAAAAAATTTTACCAGCTGTTCCTCAGACAAAGGTCTACTAGCTAGAATATATAAAGAACTTAAAAAATAATCAGACCTCCCAAATTTAAAGACCCAACCCAAAAATGGGCATCTGAAAGAAACAGGCATTCTCAGACATAGAAACAGCAAATAAACATATAAAAAATGTTCAATATCACTGGTCACTTGAGAGATGCAAATGAAAACAATGCTGAGATTCCACCTCAAAAGAATGGCTGCTTTCAAGAAATCAACCAATAACAAATGCTGGTGGGGTTGTGGGGGAAAAAGGAATACATCTCTGCTGTTTGTGTGAGTGTAGACTGGTGCAACCACTGTGGAAATCAGTATGGATATACCTAAAAAAACTAGGATTAGAGGTTCCATTGGATCCAGCTATTCCACTGCTGGCTATCTTCCCAAAATAATTAAAAGAATCATACCACAGCAATATATGTGCACTTATGTGCATAGCAGCACAGTTTATAATAGCTAAAACTTGGAAACAGAAAAATTGTTCATCAACTGGAGACTGGATAAAGAGGTGAGGTTTAAAAAATATATATAATGAAGTAATATTAAGCCATAAAGAAGGAGAAAGTAGAAACATTTATAGCTAAATGGATGCACATTGAGGCCATGCTGTTAAGTGAAATAAATAGGACACACTTGTGTAAATATCAAATAGTTTCTCTGGTGTGAGAAACTGAAAGTGTTAATAAGTATCAAAATGTATAATAGATAATGTGAAATAGGAATAAAAGGTCCAAAGAGAAAGGGGAAGTAGGAGGGGTAGGGGAAAGGAGAAAAGGAAAGGAATAAATATGAGAAAAGGAGAAAACAGAAACAAAGTATTTGTAAACAGGGAAGGGTGGAGGGGTTCAAAGGAGGGCAGGTGAATGTGGAAAAATACAGATATGTCATGTAAAGGTACATAATTCTCAATGATGAATGTATCATATTGTATACATAAAATGTACCAATAAACAATGAATAATAAAAAACAAGAAACCAAGTTCTTTACATCAGGACAATATGAAAAATGACTTGAAGGAATCTGAGACCTCATCTTTTATGGACTCAAGAGTGCAAAAGAATAAACACCTCACAATTATTTTGCTTTGAGAAGAGAGCCTCAGCATGCCCTGCTTACTCAGGCCACAGAGGGAAGTATTTCCCCAAATTCAGCTGTCTAGGCATTTTGGGGCCACTGAAATTGTAGGCCAAAGAGAGCCCAACCACTACTCAAGCTGTAAGTAAACCTTGGAATCATCCACATAGTTATGGCTTTAGGGGAATGGAGAATGCAAGAGTTGAGGAGGGTCATGGAAACTATCACTCAGATTTTAGGGACTGGCCTGGGAAGCCAGGCAGTGTGCTCCAGAGAGGGTAGTGTGTGAAGCTGTGAGAGTGAAGCCAAAGGAGCAGTAGAGATCCCCGAAAGTTTGACATGCCAGTGATGTAGAATGTCTGCTAAGAAAAAGAAATGTGACTTAGAAGGATATATTCTTGTCCCTTGCTTCATTCTCTGCTTCCTAGTCGCCATGGTATGAGCATCTTTCCTTCTCCATGCACTTTTACTATGCTCTTTCTCCCTTGGATGCAGTTGACCATGGACTGAAGTCACTGAAACTGTGAGCTAAATTAAACCTCTTCCTCTTTAAGTTGCACATGTTTGGTATTTGGTCTCAGTGATGGGAACTGACTAGTACACAAAATGATAAGGAAGACAATACATATTGCAATTTATGGGATTCAACTAAAGCTGTCCTCAAAGATTACTCCCTTGGGACAGGGATTTAGTTCAGTGGTTCTGCCACCTGCCTTGCAAGTGCAAGGACCTGAGTTCAATCCCTGGTACCCCCCCCCAAAAAAAAGGTTATTGCCTCAAACACATACATTAGCAAAAAGGAAGGTAAAAAATGGTATTAAATTCTAGCAATCAGAAAGAACTACAGAGAAAATACAGCATCAAAATTAACACAGTATAAAATAGATGCATACATGACAGAGGAGGACCATTTAAATTCCTTGGAGGGCAGCAGGGTCAGAAAATTCTCCCATGAGGATATGTTAGAAAACTGACCAGGCTAAAGGGAGGGAAGTCTGGGTAGAAAGGAGCACAGTGGCCACTTCAGTGCCTTGTGAGAGTCTGACAAGTATTGAGAACTATAGCTAGTTCAGTGTAATTAGATTCAAGGAGACAGATGAGGATGTGATATGGATGCCGAAATCATGATACTTATGAGCAGAGGACTTATTTTTTTCAGCCATGACTTCTTCAGTCATACTAGAGGATTTTAACTATGTTTTGAAGGTCAGAAGGAATTAAGGATTTAAGCAGAATTTAAGTACATACACATTTTAAGCAAGAAAATCTAAGCAGATGTTGGTTCTGCAGAACACAGAACATTCATTCATTCTGCTTATTGAATACCTATTTTTGCCCTACAGCCCAGGCTAGATAAAAAATGAGCTGCTTGTAGGCCATTTTAACAATCCAGATGAAAAAATGACACATCTTGCATTAGGCCAGTAGCAGCAACACTGCCTCCCTGTGGGGAGTGCATAAGAAGAATCCCGTATTTTGCAGAGCTCCCTATTTCATTTCTATGGCCTGCTCTGGGCAATAGCTAGTTCTAGACAGTGCAACTCTAGGGAACAGACTATTGTGTAGAAGACAGGAATGGAATAAGTTGTGACCCCAGGCTGTCAAGGTGTGGAAGTATAGGAGCTCTTAGGGGATGGGTGACTCCAGTTTTCTATCCTTCATAGGGCTGGGTGGCATCACCTCTGTAGGAACTCTTGGCTGAGCATTTTGAGTGTTCTGATACCGCGTAAGAGGACACCTCCATACCATGTAATCTTAAATAGTGTGGGAATATAATGTCCTCTGATTAAAGAGAAACTACAAAGTCTTGCCCAGTATCATAGCTTACATATAAAGCATCTCCAGAGTTTCATGTACTGAGTGCTTGATCCCTAGTGGAAAGGTGCTCAGAGATGGGCCCAGAGAGATGGCTGGATGCTGATGATGCTAATCCTATTAATATATTAATCCATTCATAAATTCATAGCTGAATGGGCTTTTAGGAGATGGGGCAAGTTGAAGGAAGTAGGTCACTGGAGGTGTGCCTTTGCAGGGTGTATTGTGACACTGGGCCCTACCTCTCTGGCTTTTGGTCACTGCTTCCCAGATTCCATGAAGCAAGCAGCTTCCTTCCATCATATGCTTTTTCACCATGATGTTTATGCCTTGACATGGGCCTCAAAGCAATGAAGCCAGCTGACCATAACCTGAAATCTCGGAAATCATGAGTCAAAATGAAACTTCCTTCCTTTGCTTTTCTTCAGGCATTTGGTCACAACAACAAAAATCTGTCAGACACATCCAGAATCTTTATCCATTTACTTAGGAGACATGATATTAAATAATATCTGTGGAACAGGCTTCCGGTGGTATAAACTTCATCACTATTGACCTAAAATATGAAGTCAAATCCCCACTATTTCTAACCCTAAAACAGAACAGTGAATGAGTACCTTCTCCGTCTTTGGAAAGTCTGAGCCATATAGGCTACCATGTCAAACAAACCCCTGGGCCAAGACTCCTGGAGGAACTTGCCCCATCCCAAAACCCTGCAACAGAGAGTTGGCTCCAGCAAAGTGTCTGTGCTAGGTGCAACATCCCATCAGCAGAGGGAAGCAAAAGCAATTCCCTTCTCTCTCTGTTGCCACCAGGAAGTAAACACTCCATGATGCAATTTGTGTGAAGAGAAAATTACCTTTAATTGAAAGGCTGGGGTAAAAATAGCTCCAATCTGTAAACATAGTAGTTGCAGCCTGCTGGAGACACACAACAGGAGCATATAGAGCTACAGGTACTCTGCTTGTCCAGGTTAGGGGTCACTCATACCCCACTGGAGACCGCCTCATCCTCACTTCTGAAGCAGTGGTGGTGGGATCACTGGGAGCCCCAGTCACTCCCTAGGCACCTTCTAGAAACATAGTTTCTCACTTTCTCCTAGATCTATGAGAATAAGTATTCAACAGGCCAACCTGGGGTGGGAAAGAGATGGTCTGTTTCATTTCATCACAGGTGTTCCTCCCTCAGGGTGTCTGGGGACTGTTGTTTACCAGCTGTCTGGGACAAGCTTTCTGTGGTATGTGCAGGGCCGCCCAGCCAAGTCTTGCTTCTGTACATCCTCAAAGAAAGAACTGAGTCAGACACCCTAAACAGAGGCAGCAGGGGAATTTCTTCCTGCGACACAGGTTCATGATTCTCAGGTGCCTCTGTTTAAGGAAGCAGATTTTCTGTCAGGGTGTCCATTATGCATGTCTTGCTCACTGTTAATTTTGTGTTGTGTTTTAATGTGCACTGGGGAATAAAGAGCACCTGGTGGATGGATCCTAGCAGTCTGGACACTAACTCCTGCCCTGGCATAAGTGACTCTGGCCCTGACATATATGATGTGCTTACTTCAACACACAAATGCACACTCATGCACACAACAACAAGCACACAGACAGCTAGCCTCTTGTGAAAGGTTTACTAAGCAGTTACTAATGAAGACTTCTTTCTAGGAAGCCACTTGACAAAAATCTGGCATTTATGTGACCTTTTCAACCAAACCACTGCAAAGGAGAAGAATATGCAAATAAGTAGAACTGTAGCTTGTTTTAGTAGAGAAGATGAAGGTTGCTGCTGCTGCTGTTTTCTCAGATGGATGAGGCAGGGTCCTCCTATTTAAATACAATTAAAGAAATACTTTGAAGATGAAGAATAGGTGGTGATATCTGGGCTGCAAGGAAAACATAACCGGAAATATTGTAAAGAAGGTGGGGCTTGAAGGAAAGAGAAGTGCAGCAATATAACTGTGATGAGACCCTTAAGAAGCTCTGCCAAGGTGCACTCTAATGCAGTAACTTTGGAGTCACAGACTGCCTGCAGGCAAAGAATTGCCCTGAGAGTTCACCTCAGGTAATTGTGCAGAGGCTTAGGGACATAGTGAAGGTGCAGATGCCAAGATCACGTTACATTTTGTTTTTGAAATTTTTATTAGTACATTTTGCAGTACATAATGATTCCACTGATTGTGGAGAATTGGTACATGTACATAATACCTCACTTGCCTATTGAATGTCTTTTAATTTGCTTTTTATTTATACATTGTCTCTCATATATGAGAAACCATGTGATATTCAAGCTTATGTGTCTAATTTACTTCTCTTAACATTATGGTCTCAAGCTGCACCCATTTTTATACAAATAATTCTTTTCTCCTTCTTTATGAAAGAGGTAAATACCACATTTTCTTTGTAGGTTCATCTGTTGATGGATGTATACAAGCCACTTCTGAGATTTAGCTATTATATAGTATGCTGCTATAAAGATATATATATATATATATA
>NW_022900928.1:81902337-81917340 GCF_012274545.1 Fukomys damarensis
ATATATTGCTGTAATATCATGACTTTAATTCTTTCTGGAAGGTTCCTAGAAGTAGAATAAGCAAGTCAAATACAATTTCTAGTTTTAGTTTTTTGAGGAATCTTCATACTGATCTCCATAGGTGTTATACTAGCCTATACTCCCACCCACCAACAACGTAGAGGGGTTGTATCTTGAATCTAGATGCCTCTTCAAAGCCTCTTGTGCTCATAGGAGAGGAGTTTTGAAGGTGGCTGGATTAGGATTGTGAATGTGAATCAAGGATATGATATTGGGATTAAGGGTGTATATAATGGAAACCCCACTGTGGGTATGGATGGCTAGTATCCTGGATGAAATACTGTTTAAGGAGACAGAAAGAAGTCAGGCTTGCTTCTAGTGTTGCTGCTGCTGCTGCTGCTACTGCTTGCTGCCTTCTGTCTGCCACACCATTAACTGTTTCTCTTCTTTGATTCCTGTCTACCATAATTTGGAGCCAGCTGAAAATGGACTGAAACCTCCACAAACTGTGAGCTGAAATAAACCTTTTCTCCTTTAACTTGTGGGTGTTGGGTATTGTATCCTAGTGATGAAAAAAAGTAACTAAGGCAGTCCCTCCCCCAAAATCTTGCCAGCACTTATTTGGTTTCTTGATGGTAACCATCCTTTCTGGAGTAAGATAGAATATCAATGTTGTTTTAATTTGTATTGCTCTAGTGGCCAGAGTTCTCACATATTTGTTGGCCAGCATTTCTTATTCTGTGAAGTGTCTATTCATTTCAACACTGAAGTGTTCATTTTTAGCAGGGGAGGAGTTTGAGACATGATCTCCCTATGTAGTCAAGGCTGTCCTTAAACTCACTATGTATTCCAGGTTGGAACTATAGAGATATGCCATACTCTGAGCCGGATTTGAGTCCATTTTTATTAAAGCCAGTGCCCAGGAGGGGGTTAGTGCCCAGAAATAACTCTCAGTGCTGAGAAGCAGTTTTATTTCTCCTTTTAAAGAATACTTTCAGTTGTGGAAGGCTCAAGAAGAGTGCAAGTGGAATTTTAGAGATGCCAGGTTAGAGAGAGCAAGAAGAAGTTTCACATACTAGGTGAGCTACAAAACATCCTACAACTGTACCTAGTTTTCTGCCAAACGGTATGTGAGTTTTGGGTGTTTTGTCCAAAAACATGCACACAATGGTAGTAAGACTCAAGATGGAGTTAGGTTGGTTAGCACATTCCCAACTCCTCTAAGCATGATGTCAAAGCATTGACTCAATGAGACCCTCTTGAGTAGGCAAGGGATTATACAAAGGATTATAGTAGAATCTCATATGCATCAGTTAAACAGAGGCTACATGTTGTTTTACAAAGTTGATTATCTGGTTAAGAATGCAGGGGCCACCTTGCTGCCCTTTCAGCTTGTCATGCCCCTGAGATCTGCTTGGTGTTCTGGCTGCATTAATCTGCATCAGAGGGCCCTTCCACCCCACTTGTTTCATGCACTCCAGCCTATTTCTTTTCACCCTCTGCAAGGGTCCCTTCTTAAGGTTTGCATGCACCTGCAGGAATTGGGAAGAAAGCATTTATTAGGCACTGTAGCCATTTGCATTTAAAAATGCCTGAGCACTTATTAAGGTCCTTGATGTATGCTGTGAATTTGGTCTTTGATATCAGGTACCTTATTAAATGTCTTCCATGGGAAAAAAGAATACAGAGGCCAATTAAAAGCCTGAGAAAAAGCAGGATGAGGAAACCAACTAGTCCAGTGATGAGGGAAGTTACCCAAGGGCTCCAATTGAACAAGTTATGATACCATGAATTTTACTTTCCCTCTCCTTCTGAAGTCTATCTAGATTTTCCTTGACCTTTTGAAGAGTATATTGTATTACACCAGACTTGTTGGCATAGAAACAACATGCCTCCCCTAAAGTAGCACATAATCCCCCTTGTGACAAGAGCACTAGATTGAGTCCTTTTCTATTTTGGAGGACCATCTTAGCTAGTGACTCTACTTGGGAGTAAAGAGTCTTAACAGCATATTGCAGGCTTCCTAGGTCATTGTCTACCTGTCCTAATAAAGAGAAGAGTCCAAGTTCTTTAGCCAATGTGGCAGTTCTCAGTGCAGCCAAGCCACCTACCTCCAACCCCAACAAAATTGGAATGACTATGGGGCATTGCTCCTTTCTGGCTGTATGGTAGTTCTAGGGGTGCTGTGAAATCTCATCCTTTTGGTTCTCCATACACACATACTGGAGGGAAAACTCATACCAGGATGCATAAGACCTCAGGTCTACTATCTGCCTCAGGAGTTTAGACACACCTACTGAGCCCTGAGGTACAAGCTAGCCAAATGCCATTAGGGGCAAAATAACCCATCAAGGTTTCCAGAGTCAAGGTTTGGCTACATATTGCATGGAAAGAGGACTTACTCATATCATAACAAGTTGCCAGACAAGTTGCATTTCCATAAACTTCACCAATTTGTCAAGGGGGACTTTGTAGAGGCATATGCTAAGGCAGTACTTAAGGTTTTGATTGGGTCCAAAGCTCCCACACCCACATTATAAGGAGGCTTTGCCTTTAGACAGAGCCAACAGTCTTAAGCCAGGTCTGGTTGAGTCAGGTTTAACATAGTGTGGATGGCTCCCCACATGGAGAATAGGGAGAGAGCCAGTACACACAGGGGTCTGCTTTATTGGTAGCTAAGAGTGGATGTGTCGAATGAGGGATAACAGGATGAGGCTCAAGCAAGGGGTCCTTTACTCTCATTAGGGGTCCTATTTATTGGCTGTCTTGGTGCCTGGCTTAGCAACAGGTCTAAAGGTAATGATTGTCCCTAGTCAGGAATTAGTCCTCTGGGGAGACAGAAGCAGAGGCCCCAGTTCCATCCTGTGACCCATTTAGAGTCCCAGGGCCTTTGTATCAGTATCATGACTCAGCACCCAAGTTTCCAAACTATGACATCATTGGTGACATTTAGTCTCCCGCTACAGGAGGTGATCTTTCCACAGCCCCAACTGGGTCAATAGAAATCAGTTGGGGACCCACAGTCCTGCTTTAATCCAAATGGATTAAAGCCTGGGCACGCATAAAAATTCAAGGCTTCCCAGATTTCTAAACAGATAGTAATAGCTCCCCCATTCTCTCCTAATCAATTCACAGAAGTTGACCTTGGGTGACCTAAAAGGTTGCTGGGGCATATGGTGCCAAAAGTAACATTGCCTAGAATTTCTCCTGAGCTAAAGGAGGTGAGGAGAAAGGAATACAACTCTCCTCATTGCATTGCTCCAGAGCATGGTTTCATTAGCCCAAAGCCAATAAGTTCAAGTGTCACAATCAAGATTGGACTAGTCTTAGCTTGAGAGGGTTGGGTCCCAGTCCAGCAGTCAACTGTTTCATCTGCTTGATACGCAAATGGTGAATCCACATCGAGATTCTATAAACCTTGAGAGCTGAGGGCATTGTGGGGATGACAGTGTAGGGTCCCTTCTAAGCTGTAGTCAGTCCTTCAGATGAATGGATGGCACAACATAGAGCTGGACAGTGGCTGAGTAGCTTGTACCTCTTGAGTGAAGTTTTCTGTACCTGTTGGGGAGACTGGAGCTACTTAACAGGAATTAGAAAATTCTTCTAGTACCTCAATTTTGACTTTGGGGAGCAGGGGAGGTGGGGTCTTCCAAACATAATTTCACAAGGAGTAAAACCTGCTTTATGAGGGGTGCACCTTACTCCAGTTTCCAAAGTCAATTTGGTCAGAATAGATTTTTGGGTCTGATTCATCCATTCCACTTGCCCTGAGTTTTGAGGTTGGAAGACACAGTGGAGGTTCCAATTTATACCCAGTGCCCTACTGACTCACTGAGTTATAGAGGCTACAAAGGCCAGGCCATTGTCAGATCCAATGGACACCAGTAGTCTGAATCTGGAATTAATTCCTGAAGAATCTTCTTTGCCACCACAGTGGCAGTTTTCCACTTAGTAACATAGACTTCTGCTCAACCTGAGAAGGTATCTATGAAAACCAGAAGGTAGTGATAGCCACCCACTGGTTGCTGGATCTCTGTGGAAATCACTTCCCAGTGTTCTCCAGGATTCCAACCCTGGAATCTGACCCAGAAGGCCCTGGCAGGGATTTACTTATACACAGATCAGGTGCCTAAGAGAGGCGTAGCAGGCCAGCTCCTACAGCTTTGAAAAGCAGTATCTTGGGGCCAGAAGTTCAGCCATCTTGGAGCCCCCCCAGGTGCGTGACCAAATGCAGCTACTGGATGAGCTGTTGTCCTAATGCCTGGGGGAGGTAGATGCAACCATCTGGATATTTCCACCAGCCTTGAGGATTTTTCTTTGCTTATAGCCAGCTTGTTTTTTTTATCTTCCTCTGTATTCTAAGTGGGGATAGTTAGGAGCAAAGAGAAGGAGTCACAATAGGAAAGATGACTAAGAGTTCTGCTGGCCTCAGGGCTACCTCTCTGGCTGCACAATCTCCAAGTTGATTTCCCTTAGCCTTGGATGTATTGTCCTTTTGGTGACACCACCTCTAGGAGAGAAAATATCCCCTCTTTGTTCTTGACAGTCTTTCCTGCAGCTGTCAAGAGCTTTCTCTCCTTATAAATGCTCCAGTGAGCATGTAGAGTAGCAAAAGCATATGCACTGTCAGTGTATACATTTATCTTCTTTTCCCCATCTCAAGGTCTGGGCCAAGGTGATCAGTTCTACCTTTTGGACCAAGTTCCCCTTGGGCAGAGGCTGGGACCAAATGACCTGATCAGTTGTAGTCACTGCAGCCCCTGCGCTTTGCACCCTGCTTACCACCATGTTGCTTCCATCTGTGAAGAGGGTGGCATCTGTCTTAGCCATTGGGTATCTGTCGAGTCCAATCGGTACCCCTTGGTTTGCTCCAGCATTTACTCACAGTCATGAACTGGGGTGTCAGGGTTATCATCTGACATCAATGTAGGCAACTGAGAACCTGCCCTACTGAGAAGACTATGTGAAGCTGGTCAAGCAAGAGACTTTGATACTGAGTGAGGTAGGCATTTGAAATCTGTTTTGTAGTAGCCCCCCTAGTAGAGTGAGGGGCAGTTAGGATTAAATCCTGTCCGAACATCAATTTATCAGCCTCTTTGACCAATAAAGCTGTGATAGCTACCACCTGAAGGCACAAAGGCCATCCTGAGACCACAGGATCTAATCTTTTAGAGAGATAAGCCACAGGGTACTTCCAGGGTCCCAAAGACTGTGTCAAGACTCCCTTCGCGATCCCTCTTACCTCATGGATGAACAGATGCAAAGACCTAGCAACATTGGGTAGTGCCAGAGCTGGTGCTGATACCAAAGCTCTTTTCAGATTCTGGAAGTCTTTCTTCATCTATTCACCATTCTAGGGGCTGAGTTTCTCCCGTGACAGAATGGAGGGGCTGCGCTATCTCAGCAAACCCAAGTATCCATGGGCAATAGCATCAGGCTGCACCAAGGAATTCTCTTACCTGTTTCTTGGTAGTTGGTGTGGGTATCTGGAGGATGGCCCTTTTCCTTGCCTGGGACAAAGCTCTTCTTCCTTTTGAGATTTCATACCCCAAGTACAATACTTTAGGGGCACAGAGTTGTGCCTTCTTGGGTGAGATGCTGTAGCCCAACTCCTGTAGTAGCTGAAGAACCTATCATATCCCCTGCAGGCATTCTGAATAGCTAGTAGCAGCTAATAAATCATCCACATATTGAAGCAGGGTGAGATTAGGATTCTGGGATGGAAAACTCACCGAGTCCTTCTGGAGGGGCTCACTGAACAGGGTGGGTGGATTTTTGAATCCTTAAGGCAGCCATGTCCAAGTAAGCTGGCACGAGTCACTGGAAATTAGGTCAGTCTACTCATAGGAAAAGATAGGCGGGCTATCTTTTTAAATCTAGCCCAGTATACACTTGGTGCTCAGAAAACATCAAACTGAGGAAGGTATATGGGTTGGGGACAGTTGGGTGCATAATTACCACTTGATGGTTTACTTCTCTGAAGTCTTGGACCAGCCTGTAATCTGACATCCTCGGTTTCTGTACTGCCAAGAATGGGGTGTTACATGGAGACTGACAGGGAGTTTATATCCCAAAGTCCAGCAACCTCTTTAATGTGAGGGGCTATCTCCTGTCTGCCCTTCTAAGAAATGGGGTATTGCTGAACTTGCACAGGTGTGGCTGTCGGAGCTGTTGACAAGAGATTAACTATCACTGGAGGGTGGTGAGCAGTCAAACCCAGTGAATTAGTTTCCCCTCACACCTTGCGGGAACTCCACCTGGAGTCTATCCAATAGGTCCTTGGGGCTTGTTTCCTCTGGGATTTCTTTCCTGAGAGGAGATACTCCTTGGACAGGGTGGTGGTCAAGGACCATTGATATAAAGGGAGTGACATCTGAGCCTCAGTGAGACTGTAAGAAATGGTGGACTTTAGTTTATGAAGGAGGTCTCATCCCAGCAAGGGGAATGGGCAATATGGTATCACCAGAAAAGAGTAACTTGTTTTGATCCCAGGCTCACCATTCATTCACTCATGAGTAGACAGTTTTGGATTGCTCCCATGCTCCCCTGGATGGGAATGGTTTGTGATGAAAGCTCTCCCAGAGGAGTTTTTAGCACTGACCTTTCAGCACCAGTGTCCACTAGGAAACGGAACCATTGGCCCCCTTCTTCAACATTTGCCATGGGTTCCCCGGGACCAAGAGAGAAGGAGCCCTGGCCCCCTCAGTCTGAATCTTCCTTTCCCCCAATGTGAGAAGTACCTTGATAGAGGGACTGTGGGGACATTCATTTTTCCAGCACCCTTCCTCCTTGCAATAGGCACATTAATTTCTGCCCAATGGTGGGCATCCTCCTGGCTCTACAGGGACCTGCCCTTTGGGCATCCTGTATTTGGGTCCCAAGGTTTCCCCTCTGATGGCTGCTGTCAAGATCTTTACTTGCCTCATTGCTGACCACTCAGCCATGGCTGTGACCAATTTCTGTTTTTTCTGAATCCCTATTGTCAAACTCCTTTAGAGCCAGAGCCACTTCTAACAGCTGAGATGTGCTCATTCCTGGGAATCTCTCCAATTTTTATACTGTTCTCCTAATATTGAATGCAGATTGGGTAACAAAAGCCAAATTTATAGCTCTATTGTTCTCTGGAGCTGAGGGGTTGAAGGAAGCCTGGAAGGCCTCTCATAGTCTCTCCAGGAATGCATTAGGGGACTCCTCTGGTCCCTGCGCTACTTCAGTGGTTTTTGACAGATTTATGGGTTTCTGAGCCACTGCCCAGATCCTGTTCAATAAATTCTGGTAAAAGGTGATCAAAGCCTATTTCCCTCCTGAAGAATTTGGGTCCCATTCAGGACACTCTGAGGGGAAGCCTTGTTTCAGCAATTCGTGGGCCTCCTCCTCTGAACACCCTCCCAAAAAAAACTTTCTAGCTTCAAACCTAGTCCTTTCTTGTTCCTCAGTGGTGAACAGGATCAATAACAACTATTGACAATCATCCCAGGTTTATAGATGGGTCCTAAAGATTGACTCAATCAGGGAAATCAGAACCTGGGCCTTCTCAGAGAACAGTAGATTCTGTATTTTCTAGTTGTAGAGGTCAAAAGTGGAACATGTATCACAAACAGGAGGGTTCCCAGTCTTGCCCCATCAGGAGGTGGGTCCTCCCTCAAAGGAAAGAGAGCCATTGAACTGTGTCTGCCCAAAGTAGTCACCTCCTGCCAGAATCAGAGATGCTCTCATATGGGAGGAAAGGTAGCAGGGGAATTAGAGAAAGAAACGAGGGTGCCAGAGCAGGCAGGTTGGGATGGACAGGTGAGGGGGGCAAACTAGGTTTATATGGAGGTGGACAGGGGAGGACTTCCTCAGCATCTAACTGCTGCAAAACTTGTTTCTATCTCTGGAGTTTCCCTACAAGGGAGACAACAGCTTTTAGAAATAGGCAACTTAGAATAGGCCTCTGCAGCACAGGCCTTTAGCCATGGAGGAAGGTGGTGCACTAGGTTAAACCATGAGTTGATGTAAGGTAACTAATCAGGGTGTCCTGGTGATCTGGTACCTACTTTCCAAACTGCTTGAAACAGGGGAGGATGGAGGTAGCCCTCAGAGGGCCAGCCCACACCAAAAGAGGACCACTTGAATTTGCAAAATGTGCAAAATTTGTTCTTTGACATTTTCACTCCATAATCATCAGAAAATCCGAGGAAAAATTTCTAAACATGCAGACCAAGAACATAATAGGTTGTGAGGATGATGACCCCATGGTAGAGAGACTTCGGGCAGGATGGAGATACCCAAGAATAGGAGCTGCAAGAACAGATAAAAGAGAAGAAGACACAGGGAACATCCGGACATAGAAAAAACCCTCAGTGTCTATGTAGTGGACCCTTGAATGAAGTTATGACAGACAAAGAAAGGGGGTGTTCCTCTGTTGGGAGGAACCACTAAGTTTGTTGACTGGCTGTGGGCTTCTCAGACATTTTAAGGACCATCCAAGATTTAGGCTGACTGGGGCTATCAATGTGATGCCATAAACAGTTACAAAAAGAAAAGGTTTCTAACTCTCCACTGGTCTCCACTGATCAGCATACACTAAAATTCAACAAAGATTATACAAGAGGCTAAAAAGAACCATGATTAGAGCGATGCAGTTTCCTTCCTAACCTCAGATCAGCTGAATTTTGTGGAAGTTGCTGTTACTCATTTTCATTCTTCTGTTCCTTGGTCAAGTTTTCATGCTTATCTTTGCTTTAATTCCAGAATCATGTCTTGGTTTTATTTTACAAAGTGATTTTCCTTTTTTATGCCTACACATTCTTCAGCTTCTTTTTATCTCTCATGGAGAATAAGTTTATCCTCTTTCTTCCAAAAGACTTTAAAATCAGAGCTGAATCCATGCCAGATACTGAAGAAAATATTTGGGGACACTTTCTTCTCCAATTTTTCGATTTTTATGAGGAAACAAGCTGCAGTCTCCAAAAATCATTTACAAGTATCTGCCAGTGAAGTTTCCTCTGCCTCCAGCTCAATCTTAGCTTGAATAATAAATTGCTTCATGTTTTCTTTGAAAGGCTACATGTACTCTTTTGGAGGAGACCCGGTAAACTTTCCCAGCTTCAAGCTCATAGGCATTCAAGTCTTTCTTTAGTTTTCTGAGATCTTTTTGAAAATCTTCAAATTTCATCTGTGAGGACTGAAAAAGATCTTGTGGTTCTTGCAGTGGAAAGACACACTGTTCTTTTTCAAAATTTTGCAGATAATATGAAATAATATAGGACTAAAGGCTTCTCCTGTTGTCACTGCTTTAGACATCTTTCATCTTAGGGAAAATATCTAATCCAAAGCCACCCACCACTTCCTGAGTCTTATTCCCACCTTTCATGTAGCTGCCAAATGCAAGAATCAAACCCAAAACCTACATAACCACTGGGCCATTTTTTAATGTCTCACACAATTTCTGTAGCAATTCCAGTTTGCAATGAATTGAGCAAATGCTTTCTGAAAACGTGGATTAGAACAGGATGCAAAAGACTCACTCTGAAAAGTTGGAGATTGGTGACAGTTCATAAAGCAGCTGTTTAGGTTTGTCCAGAGACTTGGTGTTTTCTTTGTCTTTCAAGGATTGGCTATGCTTTAAATTTTTTCCAGTTCATCCGACTGTGCTCTATTCCCATAGAGAGCTTGACAGCATGTTGTATGTCTTTCATGTCTATATGAAGACTAGACATTAATATTCCAACTGCTTGTGATTTTTTATTGCTTAATAACTTGACAACCTGTTGTTCGGTCTTCATCTTGAGATGCCATCAGAACTAGGTTTTTTTCTCTCCTTTAAAGCAGTTTTCCGAAACAGTTACTCTGATTCACAACAATCTATGGGTGGTTCTCCAATTTTATTCCCAAATAAGTGAGGGACAGGAGTCTCTGGCAATGGAGGAGGTGTACAAATCCCAACTCCAGGAAGGGGAGAGGGAGGATCTTTTTAAAGAAAACAGTTACACCAAGAGAGTAAACACACAATACTGTAAAACTCCACTTATCTCTTAGTCCCCCTCCCTTTCTGGCTGAGCTCTTTTTCTTTACTAAGTCTCCTCAAGAATATTACAACCATTTTGCCTGCTCTGAACAAAAATAAGGGAAAAAGAAGAGACACAGGAAATAGATATTTATTGAGCACCTACTATGTTTCAAGCATTAACCTCACATAATCCTTCCATTGATATGAGTAATAGTGTCCCTATTTCACAGACAAGGAGTCCAGGGCTTGGAGAGTTAAGTAATTTTCCCAACCTTGTGTAGTCTGCTCAGAGGTGAGTCTCACAGGAAATCTACTCTTGCCACTTGATTTGCCCTTTGTGCTTGTATTGAATGGTATTGTAAACACTTTTGCTTAAATTAAGCCCAAGCAGATTTATTTCCCTGAGCTCTTTTATAAAATGTACCTTTCCCTACTA
Source organism: Fukomys damarensis (assembly GCF_012274545.1). Classification (NCBI taxonomy): domain Eukaryota; kingdom Metazoa; phylum Chordata; class Mammalia; order Rodentia; family Bathyergidae; genus Fukomys; species Fukomys damarensis. Next base: position 81,912,765 of record NW_022900928.1, read on the forward strand.
AGCCACACATTAGAAATAAACATGCTCAGATGGATAATGCTATGATAGAGCCACAAACTTCACATCTCTGCTCACTGAATGCTTCCAGAGTTTTGCTTCTGGCCTCATTTAGCTTGGATTCCCTTCTGATTGGGGTCAGAACTCTCAAGGGAGCAATGAAATCCTAGGGAGCAAGAGACCACTTCACAGCCGCATGTATACCCTGTTACCCTTCCATTCCAGAAACAGGGCTTAGCCATCAGTAAGGACATGTGGAATCCATCTGTGGAGGAGACGCAATGATTTACAAGGAAGCACCTGTCATTTTCCTAGAAAACTCTGCCCCTTATAGAATATTCATTGAGTCTTTCTTTGTAATCTCACTGAGTTCTAAATGATTCCCTAAAAGAGGAGACCATTTAATAGAAAGAACCATTTCATAATGCAAACACAGAAAATTCAGCAGAAGATAAAAGGTACTGCTTTCTGAAAAGTGTATCTGTCCACAGTCAGACACCATCTCACATTTCCCAAGTAAACAGAATGAATTCTTCAGTTAGATAAATATGCTCAGCCATGTGACCAGGAGTTAAAGAGAATAATAGAGAAATGAGTGGGAGAGGGTCAGGGGGTCTAAGCAGAAATGTTCTCTTTTTAGTTTCTATATTTTGTGTTTGATGAAGGGAGAGAGGCCACCATCATAAAGTGACTTTTACAAATGTTTACTTATGACTTTGGCACATGGTGGAAAGAAAGTTTAGGTAAGACAGAATCAGAATAGGTCACTGAATTATTTGAAACATTTTATTTTGCCTTTCTGAGATTTTTGGAGAAAGTCATACTTGCAAAGTTTCAAACAGTTATAAATAATTATAAAGAAGCTCATACAGTGATAGAAGTAGAGGCATATCCTTGGTAACAACCTCAACCTATTTCATGATTCTTGGAATTTATATATAAATTTGATATACATACATATATTTTTCTATTTCTCAGAAAACTAAAATCACTAAGAAAATGTAGGAAAGCTGCAAAGCTGAAGTCCTCCCTATGCTAAATATTGAAAAATCTTAGTCTTTGGGAACTCTGGCATGCTTTACTAATTAATAACTGTTCTCATAATTCCTTTATTATGTTGCTAGATTTTTTCTATATTAGATACAATACAAGCTGTTTAAAGGATTTTCCTTGGTATTGAATGACACTCTAAATTCCCCTGCCTCTGCAGGTCCACTTTCCGGTTCATTTCCTCCTCCCCATCTGCTTGGCTTCCTAAGCTCCTGTTCTATTTTTCTCTTCTAGCCTTATCATCTCTCAATTTTCAGAATTCAGAACAAAGAATTCACCTGCTGTTATGTTGGGTATACATATCATTATGATTTGGTCAACTACAAAATTGAATTGTTATTTTAGCAAGCTATTTCTTTTATGTACAGTAAGGTGTATGCAGTTTATGACTTGCTAACATTTTAAGCAGATTTAGCATTTTTCCCTTTCATCACATTTAGAATCAGGGGGCTTAATGATGTGAAAGCAATCATTTTAAAAATATAATTGGGTGCACCCTTATTTGTAAAATGAGAAACACTTCCCAAATTTTAACGGGGTATCTCAGACCTCTACAGTCACAGAAATACATCCTGCCGCTCTCCTGAACACCTCCTCCCACCAAGTTCACTGAAAGAGATTCCATGGCCTGAGTCGAGAGCATCGCTGTATCCATAGCAACCAGACTAGACCTCGGCTTCCTCGGTCACCATGGCGCCGGCTCGACAAGCCCGGTGGTCGCTATGGTAACTGGAGGCGGGTCGCAGGGTCCCGGCAGGCTGGGCGCATGCGCGGGCCGGGGAGCCTAGCTGCTCACCCTAGCCCCTCAGCTCGGCTCGACATGGCGCTGAGGCGGCGGCCGCTTCTTCGGCTCCACACGGGGTTGCGCGACTTTTTCCTGCTGTTGCTTTTCAGGGGTGAGTCTAGACGTCTCTGCCTTTGGGAGAGGAAGCCGAACTCTCCCGGGCTGCCGTAGCCGGTCTGGGAGATAACGGTCCCCGCGCGGGACTCGGGAGACTGCGCTCCCCGGGCTGAGGGTCTAAACCGGCGGGCGCTCGGGTGTGGGGAGAGTGGGGTAGTTCGGAGCGGGCCGGGGAGGGCCGTGGGTTGGTCCGGAGAGGGCCACGGTGACCCGGCGCTGCGAGAACTTGTGGAGCCTGGAGCGGGCCGCGAACTCAAGACCGCCCCGTTCCGCCCACAGTCCAGGGCCTCTGCGCGCGCTGCTGTGACTGGACAGAGGACCGAACTGGGCAGATTCAGCCTTGCTTCAGTGGGGTAGTTCGGAGCGGGCCGGGGAGGGCCGTGGGTTGGTCCGGAGAGGGCCACGGTGACCCGGCGCTGCGAGAACTTGTGGAGCCTGGAGCGGGCCGCGAACTCAAGACCGCCCCGTTCCGCCCACAGTCCAGGGCCTCTGCGCGCGCTGCTGTGACTGGACAGAGGACCGAACTGGGCAGATTCAGCCTTGCTTCCCAGAGGTTAAACGGCAGCACTTCAATCCAAGGCCTTTGCGGACTGCCCGGGAGACCTGCACCCAAAGCAGGATCTGGGCACGCTTGGTAGACTTGCGAGTTCTGTTCCCTTGTTTCTTACAGTTTGGAATACTTTCGAAAAACTTCTTTCTTTGGTCCTTTGGACAGAAGTGCTGTAGCCTCCACTTAGTGAAATGTACTGTATGTGTATACAAACACGCACACTGGGCACATTGACGCTGATGGCACATTTACTCCTTACAACAGCTGTGTCAGTTTTTATTTTTGGTGGTGGTACTGGAGATTGAACCCACGGCCTCGGTACTTGGCAACATCCCCAGCCTTTTTAATTTTTAAAATTTGAGGTAGAGCATTGCTAAGTGGCTAAGTTGCACAAGCTGGGCTTTACCTTGCAGCTCTCTCTCTGAGCACTGACAGAGTGCTGGCGTTCCAGGTGTTGCCATTACATCTGAACGGAGGTGTGTTTTATTAACCTGTTTCAGAACTGGAGTCTGTTTTTCAGCACAGCTTTTGGAGTAAGTATTGTAGTTTCAAAGTTATGTTTATGTAGAGCACTTTCACACTTTCTGCCTGATAATTATCCCCATGTAACCGACTAGGACCTTTTGCAGTCTCGAGGTCGTTTATTCCTTGGTTTTGTTGCCACTATTATCCTTTGATGTTTTTCAGAAAACACAGATTAAAATACCACGGCACTCTTTGGGAATAGTTTTTGGACAGATTTGGGAGGCAAGCATTCTAGTGTTTGGTGTTCATTCAAGTGGGTTGAACAGGACTGTTGGTAGGAAAACTTGAGGGTCTGGCCCAGGAGCCGTGCTGACAGGGCTTGGTGAGAAGGCTGTCTCGGTGTACCTATATACTGTGCCTAAATGTTATTTCCAAAACCATACTTCTCATGGACAGTACTGGGGAGATAGAAGTAGTGACCAGAGGCTATCTGGGGGACAAGGGTGTCAGGAATGTCCAGCTCCCACTGTGTTGGTCACACGGACACTATCCTATTCACAGACAGGAACAACTCCCTATTGTTGAAAAGATTTGCTCACATAAAAGTTTTCAGTTTTTATTACAGATACATTTGGCAGTTTACTTCAGAAATGAGTTTCAACTTGGTAGTTTATTAATAAAAGTAGAAAATGATAAAGGCTTCACATACCCTTAACCTCTGATTTTTGTCCTGATGATCTAGGACACCAAGTAATCCAAATAAACAAAATATAACTCCCGATCAATGAAATGTGAGTTCATGTTCTCTAAAATCAAAGAATGAATTCTAGGAACAATGATAGTTAAAAGTAAGGAATATTTTTTGAGCTAAGTACAGTTCCTGCCTGGGGGTGGGGAGACACCAGGGAAAGTGTTATGGAGCAAAAACCATGAGGTGTGGCAGGTACAAAACGGGGACAAAACTACAGTCAACTAATAAGATCCAGTGGAAAATCACAAGATGGGTATGAGGTGAAATAAAAGCTATGATCAACCAATAAGACTGCAAGTACAGTCAGCCAGGTCATATTAATTAAATGGATCAAATGGGGAAACAGGTTATGTAGCAAGTGTACCTAGAATTAACAAGGAGTTTCTGGAAAGGAAATGGGCTAGGGAGATTCTGGTCCCCTCTTAAGGTGATTGATGTCTATTTAAGATGATTGATGTCTAGAATATCAATCACTGATTGCTCTTCATCTCTAGGGAGAGTAAGTGTAGTACTTTTTCTTTTTATGATGCTGACCTTTAGTGAATGTGTATTGGTTGTCTTTCCAGGGCTGGCCCTGTCTAACTGCATACAAGATATCTAATTGACTTAGCTGTTCACAATGCTGAGAAGCTAATTCTGTAGTTTTCTTGCTATTAAGGAGCACATTTTAGGAGAAAGAATCCCATTTTGCAAACCACTTAATTCACTTTGAAGGGATGTAGCTTTTTCTTTTTTTAGTAGAAGTTCTTGTCCTGTTATTTTGGTCTGTATCCCACACATACTCTATAGTTTTTTTCACAAGTCATGAAAACTGTATCTTTTTATTTGTTTATTTATTTTAATGGGTTTTTTTTTTTTTTTT
>NW_022900928.1:81917367-81929366 GCF_012274545.1 Fukomys damarensis
TGTGTTTTTTTTTTTTTTTTTTTTTTTTTTTTTGGTATCAGGGATCAAACTTGGATCCTTATGCTTGTGACGCAGATGGTGGCACCACTGAGCTAAATCCCTGACCCCAACGGTATCTTTTTATTAGGATTATTCTTTTTAGGGCCTGGGGATTTAGCTCAGTGGTTCTGCTGCCTGCTTCACAAGCGCAAGGACCCAAGTTTGATCCCCGGTACCAAAAAATAAAAAGGATTATTCTTTTTAATTGCTATTCATTTTTTTCATTTAAAAATGTTCACGACATAATAAAGGACATTTATTTGTCAGTTGCCTTTTTTCAAGGCTCCACACTAATAATTTAATGTGAATTAATTCATTTAATTGATAGTTCTTAAGTGTTATTAGTTATTTTGTCCATTTGTAGTTGCAGAAACAAGTATGGAGAGATTGAGTAACTTGCCCAGGGTGTATCCATTGTGTCTTAAATTTGAAAGTCTCCAATTTATGTTCATTCAGGTTTTGGTTACTTGTATTCCATTTACAGTGGAATTCTTATTATGGATCAGTTTAACCAAATTGTCAGATGTTCAAAGCTGTGTCATTTGATTATGAAATAGTCCTTTGTTAAATTAATGACAGGTGCAGCTCAGCTTTACACATGTTGTGCCACATGTCTTTTTGAATGATTATGCAGTAATTACTGTTAGGGTTCCAAATTTTTTGATGTCCTAGGGAGAAGGGCTGCATTTAGAATTAAAACATTAAGGGCTGAGGATTTAGCTCATTAATGCTGCACAGACCTAGCAAGCACAGGGTCTTAAGTTCAATCCCTGGTACTGGAAAAAGGAAATAGAATTAAAACATTGAGAGTTTGCATTCTTAGGATAAGACAGTTCATGTGGTGAAGCATAACAAAATTTAAAAATCAGAATTTCCAGAAAAAAATTGAGAAAATATTCAAATTCTTCTATTTGCATTTGTTTGAATTCCTCAAACTTTTTTTTTTCAGCTTTAATTGAGTTTATTGGTACATTTTAGGGATACAGTACAGTTACATTCATTGTTGGGATCTTGTACCTCTACATGACAAGTCTTGATTCTCATTTTTTCCACTAACATCTGCCCTCCCTTCACCCCCTCCTCCCCTCCCCATCTACAAACACTTTAATTTCATCTTTTCATTCTCTCACATTTTTTTCTTTTCCCTTTTTACTCTTCCCCTACCCATCCCACCTTCCCTACACCTTTAGCTCCTTCCTTCCCATTTCTAAATGTCAGTAATCTTATTAGAATCTTATGCATTGTTGCAGATTATTCACACCAGGGACACTATTCGGTATTTACACATGTGACTTATTTATTTCACTTAGGAGTATATCTTCAGTATGTATCCATTTTCCTATGAATGAATCTATTTTCTTGTTCTTTATGGCTGAGTAATATTCCATTTTATAGAAAAACCACATCTTCTTTATCCAGTTTCCAACGGATTTTTTTTTTTTAAAGGATGGCCTATCCTTATATTACCTGACAGACTTTTAATTACCGTATCAGGCTTGTGTGTGTTTTAATTAAGAAAAACAAACAACACTTGCCTAGGAAGCAAGTGCAATGTTTCAAATCAGCTGCTTGTTCTTAAATGACTTGCTGATGGGCTTCTGTTTTTGTGTGCTGTAGTCTGGGGAGACTGAATGGGCAGGTGGCTCCTGGAGATAATTATTTGTACTGTAGTTGTGGTATTAGTCCAGAAAGAATTATCAGCCACCCAACCTGTCAGTGCTGTAGAATTTCCTCTTAAAGCAGCCAGCCCTATAGGGTAGGTTTACCTTTGACCTATCCTTTCTGGGGAAACCAAACTTTTATCAAGCATATTTTCTGAGATAGCCGTATAGTGTAACAGTAGAAGCTATGGATTTAGTACTGCAGCTGTTAGAGATTCGATATTAGCAAATTCCTTCTCCACAAATTCTTTAAATTTTTTTGAAGCACAAGTGGGGTAAAATATGTGTGAAGTTGGAATGTGTGGAGATGATCAAGATGTAATATATGTATGTCACAAGCTTCTGAACAGAATGTAATCAGTATGTATGGCAAGCATGTACTACTTAAAAAAGGGGGTGGGGGGAAAGCGTGTAGACAGCTGAAGAACATCCTAGGCATAAGGTTTGATTTTCTTCTAAGATGTGCTCAGAATTAGGTAGTATAAATGGGAAGCTACTATGCTCAAATGCACACTTTAAATTTTTCCATATAATCTTGGAATTCCAGCAGTATAAGCAAGTATCTGCTGGAGTGTAAAGACATCCTGAAAGAAAGTTTAGGCAAGCACATTCTTTAATATTTAGTTTAGCAGAGACAGTACTCAATATGGCACTCTGTATGGAGAGCTAAAGCTTTAATTTACATCTTCTTTGCTACTTGTCACAGTGTATAGAAAGTGTGAGAATTAGCCCTTGGGCCAGGGATTTAGCTCAATGGTGCCGCCACCTGCCTTGTAAGCGCAAGTTCTTAAATTCAATCCCTGGTACCAAAAAATAAAGCCCTTGTTCTGGTGTATTTATGTGTTTTCTTTGTTTTATGTGTTATATATTAAATTTTCCATGAGTAATTAAAATGTGCAGCAGAAGAACCAGTGTTCCTTGTGTAGCAATATAAAGCTGTTTAATAAAATTAGGATCACATAAACATTTTTCTTTATATCTTTATATTTATAGAATATCCCAAAGTTTCTGTGGTTCAACTTTCTTCCAGCAAAAATTTTGCTGTATCCATGTTCTTTGCTCTGCCTGATAACCTCAGCTCACAATGATCCCCCCATTTTTTTTTTTCTCAGACAGTCTCTATGTATAGTTCAAACTGGTCTCGAACTCACTGTATAATCTAGGCTGGCCTTGTGCTTGCAGTGGCCTCCTGCTTCATCCATATGAGTACTGGGATTATAGGCATATGCTCCCACATCTGGTTTGATCTTTAAATAAGCATGCATCTAGTCTGTAGTTCAGTCCTATACATCAGACACTTAAAAAATATCTGTGGTATGCCAGGAACTGTTTTCCAAGCTAGGAGTGCAAAATGAATAAAGTACCTCATCCTTTACTGAGTCAGGCAGACTGAATGCTGAACAATGGGCTTTAGTTGTTGGGATTGAGTGTTTTTTATCCTTTCAATGATATCAATTAAAAATTTCTTGGGAACAGAGGCTGAATTTAATTTCCTTTGTATCTTTCCATAGATTATATATTGAATATTTTTGTCTGTCTTTGTCACTTGAAAGTCAGGTAACAATTCTTAAATACTCCGTGTCTAGGCATTTTCTAATGTATTTTAGTTCTAGTGGCCATACGAACTTTTGGAAAGTCTCAGTTTTTATAGTAGTAGTTGTTGAAGAAGAAAGAATGGTATTTCTTGGTTTAATTTAAAAATCTTCCTGTAGTTAACAAAACTATGAAAAATATAACATTTTTCAGTTATGGCATAATTTAAGTGACATAGCTACAAGTACTACTAATATATAACGTGCTTACACATGTGTAAGACACAAGGGCAAAACATAGAAAAAAGTGTACCAGAATGTTGGTATGTTCTGCTTCTGAGTGGAACATTTTATGGTTGTTTCCTACTTTTTTGTTTTCTTTTTGGATTCTTTTATCCTCACATTGGCTTTAATTGATAATGTTTATTGTATAATGAAAAATGTGTTTTATTTTGGTTTCTAGTGGATACAATAGTGAATTTTGAATTTGGCACTAGAGAGAATACTTAATTTGTTTACTTAATGTGACAGCATGTGGATTATCCTTTCTCTAGCTTCTTAGTGAATTTCAGCCACATTGGATGACATTGACTTGAAGTTTAGTTGCTTATCTTGCATTCTTTGTAACTCTTTAGAGATTATTTGTCACTAGCTTTTTCATGTCAGAGCCAGCTGTGGCTTCCCCAACAAATGGTTCCCTGGAAACTGAAAGAATGCTCTAAGAGTACTCACCTTCCCTCAGTAATCTGAGGAATTGCCTTCGTTTGTTCCTTCAGAATGATCACAATAATGGAGCCACTACTCTGTGCCAGCCAGGCAATCCTGGAATACCTCTGTTTACTTCCTCTGGGTGACAAGAATACGAGGTCAAAAATTGACTTCCAGGAAAAATAGACTCTGAAAGAAGTTCCCTGAAGCCAACCATCACTTCTCCCTACCCAGCATGGCTTTCTTTGTTGGATGTCTTCCTCCAAAGAAAGTATTTACCTTCCTGAGAGTGAAGTACCCCTGTCTATTGCATACAAAGAATGCAGCAAATTCTGAGACTGCTGTTGGGTTTTTTTTTTCCCTATGTTTTTCTCTAAAACATCTCTCTCGATTTCTGAAACTTTTAATCCTCCAATCCATAGTTATTTGGTAGTAGGAGTCTCCATCTCCATGATAATAAAGCCTTTAGTGGGCAGAACAGGGAAATTTGGTATAATGCTTCCTTAATGCAGTGTTCTGGAAGAAATGTACAGTTTCATTAACTAACGACGACATCTGGATAAATATTTTATATATTTAAAAGTGAGAACATTTATTCTAGGTTGACCTGGTGAAGGAGCTGAACTTGGGATAATTTTGATTTACGTAAGTGCAGATTTGGGAAAATGGAGGTTTCAAAGAAAGCCAAAAAAGTAGAGGAAATAACCTGAGCTAAGGGCATGGACTCGGGAATGCATGTGTGGTATTTTTGGGCAATGAGTTATCATCATAGTGAATAACAACAGGTGTCATTTACTGAAAACTTTGTCTGGGTATTGCGGTGATTGTTTTATGCAGTGTCCTAGTGAGTGCAGGCTGTTTTAACAGTTCCACAAGCCCAGTACCTTAAATAGCAAACATTTAATTTGTACTGTTTCAGAGGCTGGGATGTCCAAGATCAAGGTTATTTGGTTCCTGGTGAAGCTGCTCTTTTTGGTCTAGAGATGGAGATACAGTGGACCCTTGACCCTGGAACTCAATTAGTTTATGAGGGCTGGTTGTAACTCAAGTTAGTTGTAAGTCAAGATTGTTTTTCCCATAAGAAATAATGGAAATACCTATAATGTATTCCGAACCTCCCAAAGCACCCCTTACTTAACCTTTTCATAATAAAAAGTGTTGTATTATGTTCATAATTTACCAGAAACACCAATAATTTTCCTAGTGTACTTACCGAAAAGTTAAAAAATATGCCTAGTTTACCAGAAACAACAATTTCATACTGCACTCACCATTCAAGTTGACATCTTTGGTTTGCAGGAAGAGAGGATGAATTAGAAGACAGTTATTGTTTGGAAGGAGAGTGCCCTTCCATAAGAACATCAGTAATCTGGCTCTCCTTTTTTGGGAGAGACTGTAGCCCACTAGGACCTGCTTCCAGCTCACTAGGTCTCAACATTTTCAGAACTAAAAACTGATCCAAGGTTGTCTGTTTCTTTTGTCTTTTAACACTGTTTTGTAGTATGACATGATATTGTCAATAAGCAAGTGAATGCAACAGTTGGCTTTTCTCTGTTTGAATGACTCTTCTCTGCAGATGTTTGTAGCTCTGTCCATTTTTTCAGAATTTCCTTTATTTCAGAAGAATTTTTCTGTTCTGATTGTTGATATTTCCCTTCCTCTTAAGAAAGTTCTTCAGCTGCCATTCTCTGTTGGTCAGCCAGAAGTTGGTGAAGTTCTTCTGTAGACAGTTCCTCTGAGTGTTACATCACCACTGTCTACCTGCAAGTCTATGGACTCTGCTATAATGACAGTGTCATCAACCACAGGGTCAGCAGAAGGCTCAGACTTCTCTACACAGCCTTCAAAGTCTTCTGTATAATTTTAGGCCACACTTTCTTCCAGGCAGATCTCAATGTCCTTAGAGAGACATCATCCCAGGATTTCTCAGTTGACTGCACACAGGAAGGGATGTTGTAATAATGTTCCTTCCAGATCTCTTTAATGGAGAAATCTGTATCTGAGTCCTTCTGGAAGCACTTCAAGAACAGTTCCTTGGTGTTTAGCTTCTTCAAGTTAGCTATAACCTGCTGGTCCAGAGGCTTCAGTAGAAGAGTTGTATGAGGTGGGAGGGACTCAACTGAGAGCCAAGGGAATTCTTCAGCTAATCCTTCTTCCAAATCTTGTGGGTAAGCAGGAGCATTCTCCATGATGTAGAGAGCCTTGAGTGGTAAACTTTTGTCCTGTAGATATTTCTTAATAGTGGCACAGAAAGCCTCCCTGATGCACTCAAGAAAAAGTGCTTTTGTTACCTAGGTTTTTGCATTAGCTCTCCATGACGCCTATCCTATTCTTCATGACTGTGTTTTCTGAACATTCTAGGGGGTCTTAAAGTGGTAAAACAAGAGAGGATTTGTCTTGAGGTCACCACTCACATTGGCACATGGCAATAAGGGTAGCCTGCCCTTCATAGGCTTGTGGGCCTGCCATTTTCTTCTCTTCCTGGGTAATATATGTTCTCTTGGGCATTTTCTTCCAGAAAAGGCCAGTTTCATCACAATTGAAAACTTCACGAGAGCAAAAACCATTTCTCTGTGTAATTGTTTTGAAGTGACATATGTAATTCAGCAACCCTTTTATCAGCACTGGATGCTTCACCATGCCTAACTATGTTATGAACCCCATTTCTCACTTTAAAATTGTGAAACCACCTCTTACTGCCATGAAATGTTTCACCATTATCATTTATTGATGGATTATACTTTTTTAGATCTGCATTTATAGTCCCAGGTTTTTTTTTTATAATTTATAGACTCAGGTAGGCTATAAACTGCCCCATGCTTTTCATTTATCCACAGTAGTAATAGCCTTTCTACGTCATCTAACACTGTTGATCATGACTTACTAATTTGAATAACACCTTTAGCAACACTGACTTCCTTACACAGATCTTTTCTCTGTAAGATTGTTGAGATGGTGGATTTCAACATGCTGTACATATTAGCAAGGTGGGTCACATAGTGAGAATGCCACTCTCATATTTCTTCACAATTTTCTTCTTTGCCATTGTGATTGCTTTCTTTACAGTCCTTTCCTTCTTTAGCTTCTTTTCTAGCTTTTTGGGGGCCATTTTGATATCATAACCATAGCAATTATATAAATCACTGACCACAGTTACATCTTGGCTGAGGCTGATACTTACAAATGATTTTCTGACATCACAAGACTTTACAGCCTCACCAGTGGCTGGCATTCTGGTCATAACTGAAGACTTTAGTCTTAAAATAAATTCCAGTTATAACCCAAGTTGTTCATATGTGAGGCCAGTCATAACTCTCAGGTCCACTGTAGCTGCTGTGTCCTTACCTGGAAGGAGGAGAGAGAGCTTTGGCATGTCTCTTTGTTACAAGGGCCCACGATGGAGGCTCCATCCTCATGACCTCATTGAAACCTAATTACCTTTGAAAGCCCCTTCTCTTAATAGCACATAGAGGATAAAGTTTCAACATGAAGTTTAGGGGATACATTCAGTCCAAGGCACCAAAATCTTAATTGGGCTCAGCAGTCAGTTTTGTTTTTTTGTTTTTTTTGGTACTGGGGATTAAACTCAGGACCTTACACTTGCAAGGCAGGTGCAGTGCGACTGAGCCAAATCCCTGACCCTCAGCAGTCAGTTTTATAAGTTGTATTTGAAGATACGGAATCTGAGGTGTGGATAGGTAAATTCACTAGCCCTCGGTCATACTTATTACATAGTGGAGCCAGACTGTCCATCACAGAGAACATTAGCAAGTAACTAGATAATAAAGCTCTTTAAATGTTAGGCCAAGAAATTTGAACTTATGTAAAGACTAAAAGTTCATTTGTTTGAAGCAGGGAAGTTCTGTGATCAAACTGGAATCAAGAAGATTGGAGACGATAGGTCACTTAGGAAAGCTGTTAAACTAGTTTCACATAACATTCTTCAGTATCTTTGATGTTGTGCTGGGTTGTGTTTATATAGAAGTCCCCTGCTTTGCTCTGGAGACTATGTCCAAGACTAATAATGCCTGAGATAGGACTATTGAACTCTATATATACACTTTTTTTCCATACATATTCAGATTTAATGCCATCTCCATCTTTTTGAAATTTTAAATTTTTTGGTGGGGTAACAGATGTGTTTCTTTTCATTGTAAAGAAAAAATAAAATCTCATAACAAAATAAGAGAATAACAGTAGTTAATATACTACATATCTTTATGTTCAAAGTAGTTACTCAGAATACAAGGCATAAAGCCAAAATGATTCTTACAAAAAAAGCAGATAGTAACACAAAACTTTCTTTTCAGTGAACTAAGATAAATTAGTATAAATGTAGCCAATTGGCATATCTTTTGAAATATTTTAAAGCAATGGAGTATGTAATTTGAGAAATGCCTGTTTCATCTTAACTAAGCACTTGTGCCAAGACTTTTGCAGTTTGAGGTGCATCAGCATAATTACAGTAGCTTGAATATTTTTTCTTCTTCACAATGCAACAGATAAAAGATTTTTCTTATAGTAAATTTTGTGAGTTATTTGTTTTTGATACAGGGTCTTACTCTGTAGTCCAGACTGGCATTGAACATACATACTACAATATAGACCAGGCTGGCCTCAACCTTCTATCTCAGCCTTCCTGTGTGCTGGGACTACAAGTATGAGCCACTGTGTCTTGCTTCTCAGGGTAAATCTTGGTAAGCTCAGCCAATTTTTTCCTCATAAAGTCTAAAAGTCTTTTGACTTAGGTAACATTTTCTGGCTTCTCTGGCATATTAGAATTGCCAGCATTATTTCTTTTGCACTTTGGGGCATTATTAAGTAAAATAAGGGTTACTTGAACACTCATGAGATTGTTGTGGTCTGATTACATACCTACTAAGGACTAATGAGATGCTAGAAGGGGTGACTCATATCCTGGGGAAGACTGGACAGGTAGATAGCCATAGATTTCATCATACTATGTAGAATGGCGTACAATTTCAAACTTATGACTTATTTCTGGAATTTTCTATTCAATATCTCATTTCTTTTTCTCTCATACTGTAGCATTCTGTCCCTCTCATGCTAGGTTTGGTACATACTAGGCAAGTGCTCTACAACTGAACTACATCTCTAGCCCCTACACTTAATATTTTATATAACAGTTGATCTCGGGAAAATAAAGCTGTGGAAGCAGACTGCTTATAAGGAAAACTACTGTATCAGAATATGCCCAATATAATCTTGTTCTTGAGATACATATTTGCTGGTTGTATCATTCTAAGGTGGCAGTTACCTAGTCACCAGTTTGGACTGTGAGTGCCTTCTGGTCTCTGCTGTCACTGTGGCCAAGTCTACTGTCTTTCCTTCAGCCTTTGCTAGGCTTATTGTGTTTTGGTCTCTTTTCCAACTAAACAGCTTTTCTTAGCTTTTGGTAATATAAAATGTTAGTAAAATGTGTCTATAATTATTCTACTTGTTATACTTTGTGTATCTGTGAATTTATTTCTTTCCTGTGAATCCTCTGGTATTATTTGTTCAAATGTTGCTTGAGTTTCTTAATTATTGTTGTTATTGTTGTTCTCTTAATTATTTTTCTCTGGAACTCTGATTAAATGCCATGTAAGAAGGGGAAGAAAGGTTGAAGGGAGGGGAGGGGAATGATGTAAAAAGAAGAATTAAGATATATTATTTATAGGTACACATTCCCTACGATGAATATAATCATTATGTGCATGAAAAGTGTATCAATAAAATTAGTTTAAAAATAAGCATGTGATACACTCTGTCCTTCAGTATATCATAACTTTATGTCCTGGTCTCTGTCCTCTTCTGGGTTCTTCATTCATCTTTGTTTACAGTTATTTCTGCTTTTAACTATATCTAATGTATTATTAACCAATGTATAGATTTTTTTCACTGACTATATTGTTCATGTTTAAAATTGTACTCTTTTTTTTTTTTTTTTTGAGACAGGGTGTCACTATGTAGTTCAGATTGACCTTGAACTCACTATGTAGCCCAGGCTGGCTTTGAACTCACAGCGACCCTGATCCTTCTGCCTCATTCTCTCAAGGGCTGGGATTATAGGCATGTACCATTACACCCAGCTGTACTCTTCTTTTTTTGGTCTGCTTTTGTTTTGCTTGCTTAGCCTTTTATTCCTTTAACAATTGTTTAAATCATTGAATGCATGGGCCTTTTTTTCCCATATATAATATTTCAAATATCTGCAGTCTTAGCCATCTTAATCTATTATTTGATATTCCTTACAACTCTTACATATGGTGACTTATTTCTCGCTGATATAAGCTGTTATTTGGTTGGTCTTAGTTTGTGAAAATGAGGCTTAACCCAAGGATGCTGTTTTTGGAGAGTATATGCTTCCACAGAGTGCCAGGGCTGCCACCTTCTGATTCTGGGCATCATTTAAAAATGCCTGGCTTTGCTTCCAGACCTCTCTGCCCCCCTAAGGGCCCAGTCTCCCTACTGAAGTGTTAAAATGAGCATTTGCCTAGAGAACTTCCCCCCAACCCCCATTTTTTTGCTGTCTGGTTCACCCCACTATTTTCGTTTGATTCCTCCACTTCCTTTAGTCCAGAGACACTGTAAAAGTATGGTTTATGCAGGATCTTGTTGCTGGAGTGCAGAGGCTCTTTATAATATCTAATCCATTATCTACTTCTGGAAACAGGAATTTCTACTTAATCTGTTTGCCTTTTTGGTTAACATAAGAGTCACACACCCTAGTTTATGAAGATAATGTTTTTGTTTTTCAAGTATAAAACAAATTTGAGATATTTGATGTGTTTTTCAGAGTATGCACCCCTAAGAGGTTGTGATATTCTTTGGGAAGAGAGTTGATTGTGATTCTGGCAGTGAATTTCTGCTTTAAGGGTGGGGCTATATTATTAAACCCAGTCCTCCAACTATAATCTCTGTCCTTGGATCAGTTAGTTTAAGGAACAGTCAGTGGTCATTGGAGATGCAGCAATTTAAAATCTGGAGAATTCCAGTTGTCCACACTGGCTGTCACCTGAATGGCAGGTAACTCTGCTGTAACAGCTTTAAGTGAAGACATGCAGGACTGAGTTCAGTGATAACTGAGCCTTCCAGCTGAAATCTAAGATTCCGATCCTACAGGATGCAGTGCTGGCTCACTAAAAGGGCCCAGCCCTGTAGATTATGAGGATAAAACCACTCACTGCATCTCTGGAAGGCTCTATTGTTCTCAGCCTTTCAAATTCTTTTCTGGGTGAAGGAAGGAGCACAGCCCCATGGGTGTTGAGATTCTGAACTCATTTCCCAGCTTTGCATGTGATTCATATTTTGGACCTTAGGGGAATAATATTGGTTTTCATCCAAGTTGTTTGAAAGTAATTTAAACCCTACCTCTCTCATACTGTTACCGAAACATCCACATTTTTACTTTTGTTTTTGTGTAACCAGCTATAGCTGTGTGGGTTTTAGATCCAAAATGATGTTATGGGAATATAAGAGAATTTTAAACTGATTAATTGAATTAGTTCATGTTTATTCATTACAATTTCGTTTGATTTTTTTTTGTGTGTGTGTGTGTGTGTGTGTGTGTGTGTGTGTGTGTTGGAGACAGGATCTTGCATTGTAACCGAAGCTAGCCTGGAACTCACAGTGATTGTCCTGCCTCTGCTTCCCAAATGCTGAAATTACAGGCGTGCACCATGATGCCTGGCTGCATTTGAGGGTTTTGAAAACCTATGCAATTGAGAAACCTCTTGACATTTTAGACATGTTTTAGAGCCATAAACTTGGTTGGAATCTCCATCAACGACAGAGAGAGTTAGGCAAAATTTATCTCTCAGAGGCTCAGGATATTTTGTTTTGTTTTGTTTTTTTAATCATCTCTACATTCTTACTAAATCTAGTGTTTCAAGAGTTCTTGTATTTAGTCACTGTGAAGAAAAAGGGATAGTTTGTTGGTTAGGTTGACATTCTTTTTTTTTTTCAGCTTTAATTGAGTTTATTGGTACATTTTAGGGATACAGTACAGTTACATTCATTGTTGGGATCATGTACCTCTACATGGCAAGTCTTGATT
>NW_022900928.1:81930601-81980284 GCF_012274545.1 Fukomys damarensis
ACATGGCACCAGGTGTAACAATTCCCAATTTGAAACTATACTACAAAGCCACTGTGATAAAAACAGCATGGTACTGGCAAAGAAATAGGCCTGAGGATCAATGGAACAGACTGGAAAACACAAAAACAAATGCAGATGTACTCAGCTACCTCATCTTTGGCAAAGGAGCTGACCATCCTCAGTGGAGGAAAGATAGCCTCTTTAATAAATGGTGTTGGAAAAACTGGATGTCAACCTGCCACATATTAAAATTAGACCCTTATCTTTCGCCATGCACTAAATTAAAATCCAAATGGATTAAAGATCTAAATATTAAAACAGAAACATTAAACTTGCTGGAAGGTAAGTTAGGCAGAACTCTGGAAGACATTGGTATAGGAAAAGACTTTATGGACATTCTTATTTAGATCTGATTTTGTACCATCAGATTTGAGTTTTTCAGTCTGACTGAATTTTGTCTAGCTTTAAAATGCGCTGTTCTGGTTTTATCTAGATGTCCCTCTAAAGCCTCATGCAATCATGAGGGCCTTTTGGAAGGTGATTGGATTATAGGTCATACAGCTGACTCACTGTTAGGACATGGGGCCTGGTAGAAGGGTGGGTCACTGTAGGCCAGACCCAGAAGTTTATGTCTCATTCTCAGCTCTTCCCTAGACCCTCTGCTTTCTGGCTGCCTTAATATGAGGATGCTTTTCCTCTGCCATAACTTCTGCCATACCATCCTGCCTTGGAGCCAGGGGACTATGGATTGAAACGTGAGTCAAAATAAACCTCTTGGTCCTTAAGCAGCAGGTGGCAGTTATTTCATCTAAACAATGAAGGAAATAACTAAGAACTGTAATGAAGAGTGAACTTGGGATCTTAGCTGTGAGTCTCTAGAGCAGTCACTTATAAGAACAACTGTGTAATTTATTTACCAAGCACTGTTTTAGACCTTGAGGGAACGTTAGCTTTTGAACATTTCATAGGAAAAGATGAAAGCTATGGTCTCTCTCTTCTTTTTTGTGGTACCAGGGATTGAACTCCGGCCCTTGTGCTTGCAATGCAGACGCTGGAACTACTGAGCTAAATCTCTGGTCTGGTCTCTCTCTTCTAAAAGTAGTTTTGTGCACATGCATGAAAAGTTTTCATATACTCTTTTGGGAGCTTCTAGTCCCCCAGAAGATCACTTACACACCTCATGTTAAGAAGCTGCTCCAAGGGGGCAGGGATTTAGCTCAGTGGTGCCATTGCTTGCCTCTCAAATGCAAGGTCCCAAATTCAATAAAAAAAAAAAAAAAAAAAAAAAAAAAAAAAAAAAGAAAAGCCGCTCCAGGACCCAGAATCTTTTGGGGGGGAAATATCTTCTAAAATAGATGCTAACCACATGTAGGTTTCAGGAGTGGTACCTAAAAGTGCCATTTTTTTATTACTTTGTTATTTCTTCTTTCCATTAATTCAGTTAAAGTCTCACTTTTTTCCATGATACTATTTTTTTCTAATTCTTTTCTAGTGTCAAACATTTGGTTGTATTCTCTACGTATTTCAAGCTTAAATTACCCTAGAGGTAGGTTATAGTTAGGACTTTGATTTACACTGAAAAACAAAGTATGTCTGTAATGTTGGAGATGTAATGCTGTGACTTTCGTGGTGTTTTGTCATGTCAGTACAGCTCTAGGAGATAAGCAGAGGTAAGCCACAGGAGAAACAGAACAAAATACTGAGATGAAGTGATTGTTGGAATTTCTTTTCATCTACCTCTGTTGTCCATTTATAACAGATCTCTTTTTTTTCTCCATTGCTCCTTCCATCCTTCCATCCTTCCTTTAACTAGGTACTAGTACTGAGAGGACATTTCATAAAACTGGACAAGGGATTTGGACTTCATTGAAGCCAGAACAAATATTTTCTCCTCCTATTACCCTGGGATAATATCCCACATGCTGTTTGCAAATTACAACAAACTCTAAATGAGTTCAGGGTCAGGTAACTTTTTTGAGCAGTATGTTTTGTATTTTGTTCTTTTTTGAACTCAGATTTTACTTTCTGGGCTTCTCTTGTCGAGTACATTTCCTACGTGCAAAATAAAATCTCTTGAAATGCAGTTGCTTTTCTTTTGTGTGAGCAGCACCTTTTAACTCACATTTTTTCTAATGTTCTTCCAAGCCCTTTTAGTGTGAGAACTTGAGGAAGAAAATCCAAAGGAGTAAAAGTTTATTTTGACTCAGGGTCTCAGAGGTTTCAGTTCATGGTAAGCTGATTCCATTGCTTTAGGCCTGTGATGAGGCATAAACATCATGGCAGAAGGGTGGTAGGAAGAAGAAAGCTGCTTACATCATGGCAGCCCAGAAGCAGAGAGAAAGGGAAAAAGCGAGAGAAGAAGAGGTGAGGGACTAGATAACCATCCCCCAGATCACGCCATTGTTCTCTTCTTTCAACTAGGTTCTGAGCCCTATTTCCATCCTCTTTAAAGCCAACAAGTTATCAGTAGATTACTTCAGTGATGAAGTTAGAGCTCTTGTTGATTGAGTAACTTCCTGAAAACCCATATGGTGGCAGCTAAGCTTTCAACATAGTGAGCTTTTCAGGGGACATTTTAGATAACCATGACATGGTTCTGACTTAGAGGAACCTTCTCTTCTAAAAGTTTCCCTTACGGCTTATTGTTATGAGATGGCATGTTTTAAATTCTTTTTATGTTGGAAAAATATTTTATCTAAAGTACTGATTATGTCTTGAATTTTTTTTAAAAAACCAGAAGTCTAGTTCAAGTTTCATGAATAAAGAAGAAAAATTTCTCTTTGAAATTCTTGGATTTAAAAAGTGGTTCAGTGATTATTTGTAGAAAGATCAAACCTCTTATGCCTAGGGGTAGATTTCATGCCTGAATTAGCAAACATTGAATAATAAGAGCAACTCCAGCATATTTTAAGTAAAAACTATGCCAGTATAAATCACTGAGTTTATATTAAAAATGAACAGCTTATTAAATAGCTATTAAGGATGGATGGATTCAGGACAAGAAAACGATCTTTGAACAGATAAGCTTCCATGTTCAGTGACTGTTTCCATGAGAGTTTTAGCATTATCTTTTCTCACCCATTCTTAGGGACATGAAGTGACAAATTTTATATCCTGAGATTATTGTGCCATTTGTGGTGTTAGGATAAAGAGTATTTTTTTCCTTTGTACATTATGAAAAACTAGGGGGAAATACAGAAGAAAAGGAAACGGTCTAATTAAACAAAGTATTTCTCTTAATGCCTGAAGATTCTTATTTTTCAAGAAATGCTGAAACAAACCTTATGCACAGGCATTAAAATAAAGCATTATGGGCATTAAATGCTGGCTTCCCACCTCTTTTTCATGTATTATGTTAATTTTCGTTCCAAAAGGTTAGTGTTTCTAGAGTCTAAAGTTTTAGGAATATAATCATTATATTTGTACCCATGTACTAATTCAAAAATTGAAAGAAATTAATTATTGCCTAACACTGATGATCATTGGAAAATAGTCTTAGAATTTGCCTTGTTACAGACCTATATAAATAAGTTTCTTCTTGTAAAACTTGCTCCTGTTGAACCTTTTCTGCAAGAAGCAACTGTGTTACTAACCAAATTCTGTTACTCAATATAGCTGGGCTGATGAGCAAGTTTTGCCACCAATTAACACTGTGATCTCCGCAAGTCATTTAATCCTTTTTTGTTTTCCACCCACAGAACAACTCATATAGATGTATAGATTGTATAATTTTAAACCTGAAATATACAGTAAGACAAAATGTGTTAGTTCCCTTTCTTTTGTTGCTGAGACAAGATACCTGACACCCAAAGTTAAAAGGGAAAAGGTTCATTTAGCACACAGCTCCTAGAGGATTGCATTCATAATTGGCTGGCTCCAAAGCTGGGTGGCACACCGGCAACAGTTCATGACAGACAGCCGCAGCAGACAAGGGACCTTAACAGCATCTTTCTGTCCCTTTTATCTCATTAGGATTACTTAGGGTGGGTAGCACTCATCCCTTAATCCTGGTGCCCTCGGGCCTATCCCCACTCTGAATCAGTCATACACACACACTTGAGATTCAGCCACCTCTGAAAAGCATGAGGCTTTGGGGACTTCTAAACACAAGCCATAACACAAGGCTTGTCAACCTTGGCATTGCTGACATTTTGAGCTGGATAATCTTTGGGGATGAAGGGCCATCCTGTACATTGTAGGATGTGTAGCAGCATCCCTGGCCACTGGATGTCAGAAGTAATACCCCAGTTTTGACAACCAGAGATGATTCCACACATTTTCAGAAGGCTTATAGGTGAAAATGTCGCCCCAGCTGACAACCAGTGCTGCAAGATGTTATTCAAGGAGAGGGAGCTAAGGACTGGGGGAAGTTCAGTAACTAGCTTTAATCACTGGTGGAGCTGGAACTAAAAGCTTTATGAATATATTCCCAACCTATTTCCCCAATTTCTTCCTTAAATTAATTCATCATTTCAGTCTGTACTAATGCCAGGGCATTACCTGCCAGTTTCCACTTCACCACCTCCAAGGCTCTTACATTCTTCCTAAAGAACCTCTGTCCTCAGCCCTTACAGACTTGTAAGTTTCTTGAGCAACACTACTAAGAGCAGTTGGAATGAATGGTTTTGGAGGTCTCAGTTTGCCATTATCAACCACAAAGTTAAGTTTAGGTTGGATGTGCTTATGTGGGACATTGAAAACTCACAAATTTGATGGTAGTGAAAAGTCTTAGAAAATATATCTCTAGGGGCCTGGAATTTAGCTCAGTGGTTCTGCAGCCTGTCTCCCAAGCACAAAGATTGGAGTTCGATCCCTGGTAAAAAACAAAACAAAACAAATAAACAAAAAAAAAAACAAATGAGAGACAATGAAGTGACTGTAGTTCAAGTTCTGGTTCTATCTCTTACAGACTATGTACAAGCTATTCAACCTTCATGAGTCTTAGAATTTTCATTTGCAGAACGGGAAAACATCCTCATGTGGTTTCTGGGACTATAAAAGGAGATTATATATGCAAAACATTTAAAAAAAGAAAATATATCTCTAGAAGCTAATGCTGCTTATCAAATGAAATCAATATATTGCCTTATAGCTTCCATTCTTTATATTATTTTTCTATTTTATGGATTTTCATAAAAACAAAAATCTATGCATATAAGAAGTAGCACTTAGTAAATTTTATTTTATTTCATATCTGGTGGAATAGCTGGGTTTTTAGTGTTTATAAATTCACTTGGAAACATGAAGCGAAAGTTACAAAAAAAGAAAATTTGAACAAGTTAGATAAAATTAATTGTCAAAAAGAAACAATATCTAGCAAGAAAGTTTAGACCATTAATAAATGCTTTACTTTAATGTCAGGATTTGTGGTCTAAACATCTGGATTTTGAAGTGCTTTTGAGCTCTTTGCTGAGTATGCCTCTAGATTTCAGTATGGTCTGGGTAGCAGAATTTTTTCTTAGACAGCTGTGTGACAAAGCCATGTATCCTTTAAAAACTGCAAACTACTGCAGAATTGAAAACCTCAAATGCTTTGCTTTGAAGGTGCTCTCTTTTTTTCTAGTGTGTTGAAATCTTTGGACTTACATGTAGTTGGATTGTTATATAATATGATGTGACCATGTATGTATAAATCCACAAATTGTAACATAAGGGATATTAGACATTTAAAGTAATTATCAGCCATCATTATGTATACTTGCTGTTTTTTCCATTTTTATTGAGTACATTATAAACTGTCTTATCCTAAACTTGGCTAGCTAAGATTCATACAGTTTTTATTGGGTATTTTGTTCTTAGTGTTTTGTTTTGTTTTGTTTTGTTTTTACTAGAAATAGAACTAAAAACTGGACACAGTGGTTGGCCTCATATTGAAGGGCAGTTAAAATTAATATGAGTTACAGCTTTGGTAGCAGGTAGAGAGGAGGAGAAGAAAGAGTTGTCACAAAAGACTCATAATAGTCCATGTTTATAAGAACAAATCATGAAAATAAATGTGTTTTAAAGACAGAAAACCTGCACAAGGTGAGGGAAGAAAGGAGCAGCTGAAGTGTGTTTGGGGACATTGAACTTTTTTTAAATTGTAAAAAGACTATGGAAAGTCAGTTTGGTAAAATTAAAAGGTATACATAAAATTATTCATAATCATACTTCCTCAGAACAGTTAACATTTTTTATATTCTTGTCATTTTTCTGCATATGAAAATTGAATTCATAATATAAATAGGATTGTGTATTCTATTTTTTTTATCCCTTGCTCACAATTCTTTCTTGTTGCTATTAGTCCAAAGCCTGAAGTTTTGAGCTGCTTATTACTTCATTGATTGTCTTTCTTACCAGTTGCTCCTGTTGTTCCCTACTGTTTAGTTTTCTAGCTTGTTTTCATTTTCTTACACATGCTTAGAAGTATTACACAAGCCACTCTTGCATATATATTCCTCAGTCACCTTTTTGCACAGGTAAAACTATTTTACCTTTCAGATTCAATCTTAAGTGTCACTTCCTGAGAGCTCTCCTGACTTTTCAGATTCCTACCTCCTATTATACACTTTGATAATTTTGTATAGTATTACTGAAATCATAATTTAATTTATATGGAATTAGAATGTTTGGTATTTATTACTTTTCTTGTTTTGTTTTGGTGCTGGGGATTGAACCCATGTTCTACTACTGAGCTCCATCCTTAGTCCTGGATAGAAATATGTTTAATGTGCAGGAGAGAGTTAAATTGCTGTATCTCAGTTACCTCCTAGCATAGTACATGGTTGGTGTTCAGTATTTGTTGAATAAGTGAGTAAATATATTAATGATTGAAGGAATGCTACCAGCAGTAGTCTGCTTCCTTCACACAGGGCTATTGTCAAAGTACAGTCAGCCGTCTGTCCTTACCTGGTTATTCTGCTAGTGAGCTCCAGCCCTGGGGAGAGTTAGCCTCTGCTATGAGCTTCACCAACTTTTGAGTTGAAAGTATTAGGGGGGTGCTTCTATACATGTGTAGACTTTTATGTAATTATTTCCTAAACAGTGTAGTATAGCAGCTATTTACTAGACATTTACATTGTATTAAGAACTCTAGTAATCTGGAGATAATTTAAAGTGTATTTGAGGAGGTACATAGGTTAAATGACAATAATTAGGCCAATTTATGTGAGGGACTTGAGCCTCTACAGATTTTTGTATACAAATGGGTCCTGTGGGAACCCTACAGATACTGAGTGCTTACTCTATGTGCATGGTAGTAAATGTCTGAAAGTCTAGTGTATTATTTTTTTCAAAGAAGTGATAGTTATATAACTGTGTTTCTAGGAGGTGCTACTGATTTTGACCAGTGCAGCTGGGGTTCAGGTTTACTTTCTTAAGGTATCTGGGGGTACGAAGTGGCTGCTGAAGGCATTGGTCACCAGCTTTGGAGTTGTTCATAGTCAGGAGCTCCTTCTCCACAGCCTCATTACCCCTCCCCTGATCTTTTTGGTTTAGGTTCCAAGTCAGGCAACCTGTAATATTGAATTCTTATTGAATTCTAATTCCTGGGAGTGAGTGGTGTCTCCCTCTCTCTGTGTGTGTGTGTGTGTGTCTGTGTGTGTGTGTGTGTGTGTGTGTGTGTAGAGAGAGAGAGCGTTTGTTTTGTCTTTGACCCCCACTCAAGTGAAATCAGCTAGGTAGTGCTTTTTACCACTGAATACCTGAGGTGGTAGAAAGTTGAATGGGATTACAGTGGTCCCAGGGTCCTCTGAACACAAGAGTTAACTTCATCTCTGAACTAGGAAAGAAGAAATAGGAGCACCATATTGTTGAATGTGTTCCTCTAGACCCACGCTGTGCCTCACAGCCTCTCACAGAAACACTCTAGTTAGTCCCTTGATAATGGGGTTTAGGGCCGTGCTGCTTACGGTGTGGTCTACAGACGAGCAGTTTATTAAAATGGCCAATTTTGGGCCTGAGTACAGATGTATTTTTTAATCTTTATTCATTGGTACATTTTAGGTATACAATACAGATATATTGAGTCAGGATGGTCATTAAAAATAAGGTGACATTCCAGTGGAGCTCTATTTTTGTTGGGATGTGTTATGTTGTATGTTTGTGTATGTGGACCAGAGTCTGTTGAGTTTTATAAGGTTCAGAAAAGACGGTTGGAAAAATCTTGATTTTTGTTAATTTATCTCAATAAATGCCCACTGGAACTCCAAAAAAAAAAAAAAGGTGACACGTGCCTCTAATCTCATGCCCTACTCTCAGAAGGGTCATCAATTTTAGGATAGCTAGCACTACGTGGACAACGGTAGGGAACCTATGATATGCTCTAGCAGGCTGTTTCTAAAAGGTTCTCCATCTCTGACAAAGTGAGATCCTGTCTTAAGAAACAAAATAAGCCCAGTGTGGTGGTGCATGTCTGATCCCAGCATTGGGAAGCTGAGGTGGGAGGATTGCACTTTTGAGCCCAGCTGTGGGTAATTTAGTGAGATACCACCCCCTTAAAAAAACAGTTGGGGATGTAACTGAGTGCTATGGTATGGTATAGTGTTTGCTTAGCATGAGTGAAGCCATGGACTCAGCCCCCAGTACTGCAAAAAACAAAAACCACAGAACAAACTCTGAGTGATTTGCATGTACATGTGTTAAGTGGCTGTGTGTCTCATGGACTGAGTGGCTGCAAGTCAGGGACACAGCGTTGGGAAGCCTGGTGCTTAGGGTTACAGTGCAGTGCTTCTGGGGTTGGCCTGCTGAGCTTGGGGAGAGGGTGTGAAGTATCCTCACTGGCAAATGTGATCACATAGCAGTCCTGACTCTGTCCTTCTGTAGTGTTTAACCTAGACCTTTCTGTCTCTATGTAATTATTTGTGTTTTGTATTAAGACAAAACTTTTCAAGAACGTCTTTTTGTGCTAATAGAAAAAAATAAGTTTTCATGTTTATACTTTTATATGCAAAGATATATTTAAAAGATATTCCAAATAGGGGTCTTTTTCATTTAGATTTGGACTTTTCTGCTACAAAACCAAATTTTACCAATCAAGGAAACAAGATTGGCTCATTCTCTTTTCCTGCTGAACATTTTGCCTGTCATATTTGTTCAACAGACCCACTGCTGACAGTTTTCTTTTCTGTTTGTTTTTTACTAAATTTAACAAAATTTTTAAAAATTAGGTTGAATTTAACAGCAGATGAATTATCTTTTCTGTGATGGACTTAATTTCCACCATTAACATTATCTGGTTTTATATAATGAGCTGATGTCACTTACATTGTAAGTTTAGTAGAAATAGAAAAGGCCCCGATTCTCTGATCATTATCCAGGTCTGTTCATTTCCATCCAAGTGGTCTGAGAGGCATAAGGTAGCTTTACATACTAAGGTAATGTATTATAGCATGGGCTTTTATGCTTTATTTCATTATACTCAGAGTAAGTACAGAGCAGCAGTAGTATGTTGTTGACTATTTTTCTTCACATTCTTCCCAAACCGAGGGGCGGGTTGTTTGGGCAGATGTTTACTTAGGACTCTAATCACCTACTCTCTCACCAAAGGGAGGCAGTCTCCTTGAAGTCTCATTCCTGTTGTTCAAGGCTAGTTCTGCATTTTACCCACCACTAGTCCTTGTTTTTTCAAGCAAAGACTGGTTCTCTTTTGACATTTCCAGCTGTCCTTTGCATTGAACCACCTTCTCTAGTGTACTGAGGTGTGCAGTTGATCACTAATGAACACATTTGGATTCACCAGTCTTTTAGTAGCTACTAGCCAGAATTAGTCTTTACTTACTGTGTGCCAGTTGTTAAATCACTCCTCAGTTTGTGGTTCCTCAGAATTTACCCAATATAGTGTGTTTATTGTTTGCTGGATGCCCACATTGTGCTTCACATTTTCTCTACCTGTTTGGAGATTACCTAGAGATGGAGTGTGCCCCAGTGTTGATGGGCCCTAGGGCTGTTGGAAGAGCTCAGTAACCACAAGGAATCCCTTTGTAATACTTACTGTAGAGAAGCATGCCTCCCTGAGCAGCTAGGGGTAAGGGGAAGAGTCTCAAGACCCCTCTTGGGTCTTGGAAGATGTGAAAGTCTTAATTTCCCATCACCATCCTTCTTCCCAATACTTAGAAACAATTCTAAGAATAAGAAGGACTATCTTAAGTACTATGAAAGTCGGCAAATATCTGCTCTCTGTGGTTGATGTTCTGCGTTTCAGGACATTTTGCCTGTTGGGTTGAGTTTGCACTGGTCACTTTGTTGTGTATCAGTGCTCTCAGGAGCAGGGTACACTGACAGCTTCCTTGTAGACTTTGCAGAATTCTTGAGTGTTTCTAGAATCATGTAACAAACTTCTTTGGAACATAATGATGCAATGTCTTTTGCAGGGACATCTCTTCCTACATGTTACTGGTACTTAGCTGTTCTGTCCTTGGGGAGCAGGCTGCCTTCTGATTGTATAGTCATCTCTCAGTTTTTTTCCACTTGTGAAGTAAGGAGACATGATGGGATCTGGGAAGTCCAGATTTTGAGGAATTAAAAGCAGTTTAGCACTGTTTCCTTCAAATAACCTTTGTTGTATTTCTGACCAAATGTTTATCTTAGGTTATTGGTTTCTTGATTTCTTTTGATAAGATGTCATTTTATAAATCTCATAAATAATGAAAAGTAGATTTAAAGAGTGATCTTCAAGTTTTTAAAATATAAGATCTATTATTTTTCTTATTCTGTGTTGGTACTTTGCATATAAGATTGATACTGAGTTAGCTTTGAGTTTTTGAAAATTAGTACTTATAAAATTGTGGGGATTATGTTAGCTTTTTAAATCACCTTCAGTCTGTGAAAACTTGTAACCTGTGCAGCACGCAGAAAGCATGACTTCTTCCACTGAGGTCGGATCTGTCCCTGGACCTAGTCAGTATTTATTGGGTGACTGCTGCACACAGAGCACTGAAGAAGAGCAGACTGTACCGTTCATTGTGTCGTTTATATGCAGAAAGCTTGCCTTGCAAGAAGAAGGCTCTTTAGGGCAGGAGTGGACACATATGTTCAACTTCAGAGAGGAAGACTAAGAACAGTTCAAAATGAACTGAAATCTGTTTAGAAAGATCTCCCCCTCCTCCTTTCTCCTTCCTCCCCCTCTCTCCTTCTCTCCCCCCCCCCGCACTCCAGTAGTACTAGGGATTGAATCCAGAGCCTTTGTACTAAGCTGCAATCCCCCCCATTAAAAAATTTGATACAAGATCTCACTGAATTACCCAGGCTGCACTCAGACTTGGAAATCTTCCTGCCTCAGCCTATTAGAGTGTAGAAAGTAATCTCTAGTGACAGAAAGGTATGTCTCAGAAAAAGCACAATAATGAAAACCAGATGAAACCCATTAGTTTGCATGAGATATTTGGGATTTGCAGAATTAGCTTTAATGACTTCAGAGAGACAGTAAAACTGTTTCTACCTGTGGAGGATTTTGCTTTTTCTTCTTATCTAAATTTTGAGGCTAAGTGCCAGGGCAAGTATATAGTGGATTAGTTGGGTGAGATATCTTCCCTGTATATCGGCCTTATCCTTAGGATAGCTGAAGTGGTAGACTAAGATTCTTTGCTGCACCATACCCTAACTTGTCAAAATGCACTGTACTGCGAATTAGACAAAAAGCAACCTTTTGTCTTTTGGGACTTTATTTTTGTGGTCTACTGAGCTTCCTAACTGTGATTTCCAAGCCAGTGTACAAAGCTGAGCTCTCTGCCTGCTGATGTTTGTGAAAGATAGCTCAGTAAGCACTCCTCCTCCTCCAGGATAGAATCTCTTACCCAGGGGATGATAATCCACCATTGGAGCCAGCACTTGGGGTTGAGTCAGAGTCTCTACAGAGGGTGTCATGTAAATGCATGTGGGTTGTATGGGCAGGAGTGCATGTGAGAACTGTAAGAGGTCTGAGAAAGCTCTTAAGAGGGGCTGTTGGCCTGGGAAAGGCAGCCCATGGATAGGCTCCAGAGTTACATTTGTTTCTCACTTCCACTCCTTGCCACTAAGGGATTTGACAGCACACAGGTAAAGTCAGTTGTACTTAGAGCCAGTGTTTAGATCCATCTCTCACTTTGTCTCCCTCTTCTCTGGAGGTGGAGTGGAGAAGACATTATTTATCATCTGTAATTACACCGCCTTTTAAAATCAAATTCTGGGCTGGGGATTTAGCTCAGCGATTTGGTGGCCTGCCTTGCAAGCGCAAAGACCTGAGTTCAATCCCCGGTACCAAAAAATAAATAAATAAATAAAATAAAATTCTGCTGTACTTGACCTGTGTATATTTATTTCCAGATTATGTTCTTTGCTTCTTTTATTTTCTAACCTCATCATTTTATGCTTTACCTAGAGATTTTCCAGTTATGTCACTCTACATATACTTGTAAGTCAGAATGTGCTGTTTTTAAAAATTTCCTTCTATCTGCCTTTATGAGTTAAATCTCATGATATGGGCAAGTGATATTGTAAAGATAAAAATGTCTTTATTACCTTAAAGGGTCCTATAAAAATTACTAGATGTATTCTGAAACATTTCTGATTTAAAAAGTACTTTGAGGTGAATTCTTTTTTCCTTTAAAAAAAAATCAGTAGTCAGTTCCTGTTCTGTCTTAGAAAAGATCATGTTTTCTGATGCAAACAAGTTTCTGTGACTTGGCTTTTCTGTGGGGCCCTTGTGCCTGCTGAAGTGATTTCTTTGTGCGTAACATACAGTGTTCTTTCCTGCTTTCCACCCACAGAGCCTTTCTTGCTGAGGAGGAGTGTGATCTAGGGATATGATGAAGGGTTTTCAAACCTGCTTGAATTGATGGCCCAGATGGTGAGGACGATCATTTGGGAGCTGGAATTGAATGGATGATAGCAGCTTTTAAAAATCCATAATTAGACTCTTGTGTTCGTTAAGACCACTTTAGAGATGCCACTCTTATTTGTGCGTCTGTGTTCCATTTTGCAGTTGATAGTGAGTTCCTTGCAGGCAGGCTTGGGTTTATATACTTTTGGAACCTCAGCATTTATGTAGAGAAGTTGTCTAATATAATGATAGTATGGTTTGGGAAGTTCACACATACTGCTTGCTTAATGGTAATGCTGGATTAATGTGATATTGTTATATAGAGGTGGTGTCATCTAAGTCCACAGTAAAGCATGGATTTTCATCATTTTGTAGTAAGTAGTGTGCTCTGGGAACCCTGAGTAGTTTCAAGGGGCAATAGCCATTAAAGTGTAAGTAGAAAGAACCTGTAGAACCTTTTAATTTGCTGGAGATAAGACGAGAATATTCATTGAGTGAGTGATAAAAGGAAGGGACTTGGATAAGGATTCTACTTTGTAATGATCAGAACATTGTGCTGTGGGTCAGAATATATGGAACGTTTTGTTTGTTTCTTTCTTTCTTTCACTTTCTCTGTCCCTGTGTGTGTGTGTGTGTGTGTGTGTGTGTGTGTCCCGCCCATCTCTTGTTTTTTGAGACAAGGCCTTGCTTTGTAGTCCAGGCTGGTCTTGAACTCACTCTGCATCCAGGTTGGCTTCGAACTTGTGGCAATTCTCCTGCTTCAGCCTCCTGAGTGCTAGGATTACACAGGTGTGCCACCTGCCCATCTCCATTTAAAATTTCTATTGTGAATTTAGGTAAGGCATTCCTCTTAATACTGTTGCTCTGAATTCAGAAAGTATCCTAAGTGTAATAAATAAGTAGCCTTTTTTGTGCCTTTATAACAATGTGGTGTGCTTTTGCTAGGTTTCCCACCCACCATCAGGACTGCATCTTGCAGTATAAAAAGAAATCTGTTACCTCACTCTCCTCATTTATTCTTTTTCCTCATTCTAGTATGTTTTTATTGCTTATTCTGTGCTAGAAATTATTATAGACCCTTTATGTGCAATAACTCATTTGATTCTCAGTCACCTTATGAGGTAGACACGGGCTTCAGAGTTTGACAGACCAAAAACAGTGGTACCAAAATAATTAAGTAAGTGGGAGCTTGGACCAAGCCCAGTCTGTCCAATCTCAGAACCTACACACATACTTCTCTATTCTGCCTATGAATGAGATATTTATTTCTTTGTATTCAGCAGAACATTTTTGAGCCCCTAAAATGTGCCAATTACTGTCTTAGAACTGAGGATTCGAGGTGAGTAGACATAGGCCCTAACATTCAAAGGATCTCCAAGAGTGCCTGTGACTGGAGTGGTCTGTTAATGACCTGCTGGTTTCTCATGCCGGAGCTGGGGCCATTCCAGCATGTTCAGCCTTGTCTGAGACTAGTCTGTGGCTTTAGGCTGCCTATGAGACAGGATTTTCACTCTGCCTGTGTTAACATCCTCTTAAACTCAGGATGACGGCAGACTGTCTTGGTGTGGGCAAGGTGGTTTTGCAGAGTGAGTATGAGCATGTGCTCGGGAGTCTGTTTCGTCTCCTCTCCTGGTACCACTGAGTAGCAGCATAGCCTCTCTGAGTCAGGGTCCTCCACTGTGGACAGGATGATCACAATATCTACACCAGAGGGTTGTTGGGAGGCTCACATGCTCAGCATGTGCTCTCGCACTAAGTGACAGCCTTGTCCTGTTTCCTTCCTCTTTAGAGCTGTGATTTGCTGAAATTTCCCTTGGAGTCTTTCCATAGTTGAGTTAGAAGATAGGTATGTGTTGATGGGGTTCCATACTGGAGAACAGGCATAGAAAGAACAGAGTTACCTTCCAAGATCCAGGTTAGTTCTTCGTCCTTGCATGTCTCCCAGAGGAGATGGTTAGGATAGCTTAGAGTCTGTGCTCAGTTTGGGAGTAAGGAATTTTGATTTAAAGCTACTGTGTTCTTACTCACCAGTGTCCTTCTTCACATGGCCCTATCCAGAGTTTTTGAGCTGGGTGTGGTAGCACACACCTGTAATCTCAGCACTCTGAGAGGCTGAGGCAGAAGGATCACAAGTTTGAGCCCAGCCTGTACAATTTAGCAACTTAGTGACATCCTGTCTCAAGATAAAAATAAACAAAGGGCTGCGGGTATGAAGGCCCTGTGTTATATCCAAAAAAAGGAGAAAGAAAAATAAAGATTTTTTTAGACTTAAAAAATAATTGATATAATTGGCATATGATAAACTGTACATTTTTAAGTATCCAATTTGATAAATTGGGCTCATATGTAAACTTCAGAAACGACCACCACAATCAAGATGGGAAACATATTCACCACCCCCAGACCTTCCCTAGTGGACAGATGGGCCACTCCAGGGTGTTTTCCACCACTCTTTCCTTATTCCACTCCATCCTGTCCTGTCCCATGGCAACCATTTAATCTGTTTTCATCATTGTACACCAGTTTGGATTTTCTAGAATTTTATATAAACCAGTTCATATCCTAGATACTCTTTAATCTGGCTTCTTTCAGTGAGCATAATGTTTTGATGCCCCTGTTTTGTAGCATGTAGTAATTCATCCCTTTTCATTGCTGAGTAGTGTTTCATTATGTGGAAGTACTCCTATGTATTTATTTACTATTGATGGGCATTTGGATTGCTTTCAGTTTTTAGTATTCTAAATAAAATTGCTATTAATATTGTTCTACATGTCTTTGTATGAAAATATGATTTAATTTTTTTGTGTAAGAGTAGAATGACTTGAGTCAAAAAACAGAAATATGTCAGCTGGTTGTGATGGCACACACCTGTAATCCCAACACTCAGGAGGCTGAAGCAGGGGGATTGCCATGAGTGCAAAGCCAGCTTGGATTGCATAATAAATTCAAGGCCAGCTTGGACTACATAGTAGAACCTGTCAAAAAAGAAAAAAGGAGGCATATGTTTCAGATTTTTAGAACAATTTTCCAAATTGGTTGTATTATTTTACATTTTCACCTGCAGTGGATGGGAAGTTGAGTTTTTGACATCCTCATCAAACTTGGTATGGTCAGTCTAATTTGGGATATTCTAACTGATTTATAATGGCATTTTGTTTTAATTTTCATGTCACCATGATGTTGAGTGTTAGGTATTTCTTTGCCACCCATCAAGTCTGTCACAATAACTCATTTCTATATTTTTTTTAGTGAAAACAGCCATACATAATAAGTAAATGAAGAGCATGGCCATGTTCCAGTAAAATGACATTTACCAAAACA
This sequence comes from Fukomys damarensis, assembly GCF_012274545.1. Classification (NCBI taxonomy): domain Eukaryota; kingdom Metazoa; phylum Chordata; class Mammalia; order Rodentia; family Bathyergidae; genus Fukomys; species Fukomys damarensis. Next base: position 81,946,698 of record NW_022900928.1, read on the forward strand.
ACCACACCACCTAGTTAGTAGCAGGCTGTTTGCCTATGGATTATAGTTTGCTGATGTGCAAGCATAGGGGATAAAGACCTCCCTTTCCAGTTTGGTTTTCTTGTTTAACTTTGTTGCCTGGTTGTACTGCTAGAGTCTCAATATGTCCTTAATGGAAATGGTGAGAATCGATATGCTTGTCTTGTTCTAGATCTTAGGGAAAAGCATTCAGTATTTTATTATTAATTATAATCTGAGCTGTAGGTTTTCATGGGTAGTATTTATCAAATTAAGAAATTACCTCTTCTCATTTTTTGTTTATTGAACAGCTTTTGTTATTGATTTTCTGTTTTTATTAAGAAGTCATTGAATTTTGTCAAATGCTTTTTCTTCGTATATGGAAAATGTGACTTAAAAAAAAAAGAAGTATTAAATTGGCTGATTTTCAGATTTTAACCCAACTTTGCATTCCACTGATAAACCTTACGTTGGCCTTATTTTGTTGTTGTTGTTTTGTGTCTCTAGGGATCAAACCCAGGGCCTCTCATATGCTAGGTCGGTAGTGGCAAACATATGGCACATGTGCCACAGTGGGCTATTTGTTATCGTTGAAAGTTCTAGAAGGTTCGCCATCTCTGCTAAGTAAGTGGCCAACCACAGAGCTGCATCCACAGCCTACAGTTGACCTCTTTTGTTAATCTAACATTTTGTTTGGAATTTTTACATCTGTTTATGAGGGATATTGTTATCTAGGCTTTCTTTTCTTGAAATGTCTTTTTTTTGGGGGGGGTTGTTTTGAGACAGAGTCTCACTATGTAGTTGAGACTGACCTGGAACTCACTATGTAGCCCAGGCTGGTCTCGAACTCACAGCGATCCTCCTTTCTCAGCCTCCTGAATGCTGGGATTACAGGTGTGCACCACCACGCCCGGCTAAAATGTCTTTGATTTTAATAAATGTCTTTGATTTTATAGGATAAATTGGGCAATATTTTCTTCTTTTTACTTTTCTGGAGAGTTTGTTTGTCATTGATGTTATTTTTTTCTTTAAATATTTGGTAGGATTTACTAATGAAGCTCCCTGGGCCTGAAATTTTCCTTATTGGGAAGCTCTTGACTATAAGAAAAATGGATTTTTTAAAAAACAGATGTAAGGCTGTTAGGTTTCTTATTTATTCTTGAGTAAGCTTTTATACCGTTGTATTTTTTTCAAGGAATTTGTTTTATCAGAGTTGTCAAATTTATAAGTAAGAAGTGCTTTTTTCATATTCTCTCAGTATTCTTTTAATTGCTGTACAAGTGTAGTGACATCACATTTTTCATTTCTGATATTGATAATTTGTGTCTTTATTGTTTCTAATTAATAGAGGTTTATTAACTTTATTGGTCTTTTCAAAAAAAGTTTGGTTATATTTTTTTCTCTGTTTTTGGTTTCTATCATGATTTCTGCTTTGATCTTCATTATTTTCTTTCTTCTGCTTATTTTTGGGTACAATTTGTTTAATTCCATAAGATAAAACCTGAGGTTTCTGATTTGAGACCTTTAATTTTTTTTTTAATAAAAAAAAATTTTTGTGTGTGTGTGTGTTTTTGTTTTTTTTGAGACAGGGTCTACTATGTAGTTGAGACTGACCTGGAACTCACTGTAGCCCAGGCTAGTCTCAAACTCACAGCAATCCTCCTGCCTCAGCCTCCCAAGTGCTGGGATTGCAGATGTGTGCCACCATGCCTGGCAAGACCTTTCCTTTCCAACGTAGGACTTTAGTGCTGTGATTTCACCCTCATTGCTATTTTAGTGGCCCACCACAAAAATCTGATGTCATGATTTCATTTGATTCAAAATACTTCCTAATTTTCTTTTCGATATCTTCTTTGATCACTGAGTTGTTGAAAAATGGGTTAGTTTGTAAATATTAGGGATTTTTAATATACTTTATTGATTTCTGTTCTAATTTAATTGTGTTCAGACAATGGATTTTGTACATCTGGGATCTTTTAAACAATTTATTATGCCTTATTTTATGGCTTAGAACATGGTCTGCTTTGGTAATGTTCCATGTGAATGTGAGAAGAGTGGGTGTTCTGCCTGTGAAGTAGCCCAGAAGTATCAGGTTAGTTGTACTGCATCAGGGGCTCACTGTGCTGAATGCTGCCCTCACCTCGAGTTCCTGGGCTCTGGCAGTCCTTCTCATAAGCCTCTTGATCAGCCGGGACCACAGGCATGTGCCACCACATTCAGCCGTGTTTTGTTTCTTATGGTGCACCTACTCTACAAATTTTCTATTCATTATTAAGGGAAGTGGTATTTTAATTTTGATTTTTATATTTCCCTCATTCTTTCTACATTTAGAAATTGTAATTATTCCATAAAGAAAAGTTGTCCTTCCCATTTATTGGCTTATTCCTTTATTTATATTAATATGGATTTGTGGCTATTTATTTTATTCTTTGTGTTATAATACAATATCATCATTCTGTGTTTTTTTTTTTTTCCTGAAAATCTTCCAGCTTTGTCCTCTGAAATGGGTGCTTTCAGGTTGGCTCCTGGTTTTTGTTTTTGCTTATTTTTCAGCACTTCATTACTTTCTGGCACTATAGGAGGTTCCATTTTCTCTGTTCTAGAATTGGTCATTTCTCCCCAGGAGATCTGACTGCCATTTCTGGAGAATGGTGCTTAGAAAACAAGGGCTGTGTGCAGGGATACTTGTCACTGAGGTGCCACTCCGTACAAGGCCGAGGAGATGTGTATGTTTATTCTAACCCGTGTGTACACACGTCTGCATTTCTTTCTTACTGATCTCCCTAATGCTTATCCAGTGCAGCAAGCTTATTTCTAGCCTGTCCCCCTCAGATATTCACAGCATCTCTCTTTGACTGAGAGAAAATTGGCTGTCATCCTTTACAACATATTTATAGCTATTTGTTCAAACATTGCATACATGTAATCTCTTTTCAGAGTTTGCTAACCTATGCAGCCATGAAAACAATATTTATCAACTGGAGTGCAGTGTTTGTGTGAAATTGTTTTTTGGGTAACTTATAATATCTAGACAAGGTTGGGTGTGGTAGTGTATACAGGCCTGTAATCCCAGCACTCAGGAGACTGAGGCAGGAGATTGCTGTGAGTTTGAGGCCAGCCTGGGTTACATAGTGAGACCTGGCCTCAGAAAAATCCTATCAGGGGCTGGGGATTTAGCTCAGCGGTTCGGTGGCCTGCCTTGCAAGCGCAAGGACCCAAGTTCAATCCCCGGTACCAAAAAAAAAAGAAAAGGAAATTCCTGTCAGAACAGTATTTTCCATGATTATTTATGATAGCACCACCACCACCCCCACCCCACCCCCTACCCCGTGAGGCTATGTCTCTTGTAACACAGTTCCCTCTCTCATAGTCTGCATTTCATCCTGGTTCTCCAGGCATTCTGGTTGAGTTTTAAAGATGTTTTTCTTAGAGTAGTTTACTCTTAGTGGTGTATAGTTCTGCAAGTTTTGACAAAGACAGTCATGTATTTACCATCACAGTACTGTATGTACCCTAGAGAGTCCATCATGAAGTTACTTTGTGGGAAATCCCTATTCCTGGCTTCTTTTAACATGAAGTTATGTATTAAATTAATTATTTCATAGGCCCTTATAGTATTTTTGTTATTCTTTAAGTTTTAGAGATGGGATCTTGCTGAGTTGCCAGTCTGGCCTCAAACTCTCAAACCTCCTACCTTAGCCTCCCAAATAGCACTGCACCTGTCTTAAATTTTGTTATTAAATCAGCAGAAAAATGTGGAGATCATTTTTTATAGTAACTTTTGAAATAAAAGGTCTGTAGGTTAGGCAGGGCCGAACTCACTATTTTCAGCTTTTTTTTTTTTTGTACCGGGGATCAAACTCAGGACCTTCTGCTTGTGAGGTAGGCAGTGGAACCACAGAGCTAAATCCCCTGCCCCTGAACTCACTGTTTTGTTAACAGGAAATCAAACTAAGAAGGCTTACTGCTTATTTCCATTTTGTCTCTGGACTGCCATCTTAAGTGTGTCTTCCCAGGTATACTTTCTTTCCTCTTAAAACATGCATCTCTGATTTTCCTATCCCTGGTAGAAGAGACTAGCAAATGGTAGTTAACTAGAATGGTCAGAGTAACTGTCCAAAGCCTGCCACTGTTGATGTTTTAAAAATCATTTGAACTGTAATGACATAACCTAGCTGACTGTGATGTTTGTACTGTATTTTCTTTTCTCTTTTTTGTACTTTTGTCATTCTTTTCTTTTTTGATGTTCGTGAATATGTTCATTGATTCAGTGAACTTTACATATTATTCTAAACCATATGTATGACACTAAACTGTAGATTTTACTCTTGTATTGGCCTACTTCCTTCTGTCTCTTATGAGTTTTATGTAAAATTAAAATATTTATTTAAAATATTTATTATAAAGCCGGGCGTGTTATATATGTTTATTATATTCATTGACTTCAGTCTATAGTACATAATGAATGAATATTTTTCTTTCAAGTCTTAGTTTAAAATGTAAGTGGTCTGAATATTTTATTTATTGAGATAAAGAGCAATGTTTGTCTTAGTAGTAATTAGTAGAAAAAGTTTTCCTACTGTATATTAGAGAAATCCTTTGTAACTTATAATCTATTTTTTATGTTTATTATATTCATTGACTTCAGTCTATAGTACATAATGAATGAATATTTTTCTTTCAAGTCTTAGTTTAAAATGTAAGTGGTCTGAATATTTTATTTATTGAGATAAAGAGCAATGTTTGTCTTAGTAGTAATTAGTAGAAAAAGTTTTCCTACTGTATATTAGAGAAATCCTTTGTAACTTATAATCTATTTTTCTGCCTCAGGTGGGAGTAAACTAATGTGGTTATATGAGAATTTAATTTTTTGTAAAGACCTCTCCCTTCACTTTCCTCACTCCCCACATCTTAGTTACCATTGGAAAATTTTGAAGCATATTTACTTTTCTTTGGATGTGTTAAACCTAAAGCCCAAGTTTGGCAGCTTGACTATGTTTCTTTTTGGCTTAATGTCAGTGGAATAAAACAAACAACTCATCCCTGTCTTCTGTAGAGTGGTCTTTGAAAGATGAAATTACAATTTTAGCAGCTAAGGCTGTTTCTGTGCACTCTGAAGGATAGGAAGATGGAGAAGATAAGCTGAGTGGGGGGTTATTGCAGATATGAGAGTACACCCTACTCAGAGCACATGCTCCTCTCTTGGTGATGTGATACCCGCATCTGTAATCAGATGCAAATAGTGTTTACAGGACTGGGCTCACACAGAGAACAGCTTCATGCCGAGGTCCTGTGCTCTGGGCGAGTGTTGGGAATGATGTATTTGCAGATGAAGCATTTTACAGAACAAGAATATGCCTTGACACATGTTCTCTATTTAGTCATACACGTTTTTCATGCCTCAGTACCTCTAAGATGGATCTCATGAAACAGGAACATTTTATGTGTTATCTGTACTTTAGAGCCAAGAATATTTTACACTTGGTCTGATTAGTCTGCAGTTAGAAGTGACAGCAGGGGCTGGGGATTTAGCTAAGTGCTTCTGCTGCCTTTAAGTGCAAGATCCCGAGTTTGATCCCAAGAAAGAGGGGGAAGGTGATAGAACTAGGTTCAGGTGAAGATGCTGACCCCTTCTCCACCAAGCATTTGTTACAATCTTCCTTTGATGCAAAGGGGGCTGTACACTTGTTGCCATGGAGTATACTCTGAACCTTTTGAAAGATTGGGAAATCTGGACACTTTTGAAGTAGTAGTACTGTTTGGGTATGGCCCCCCTTACCTCTGCCTTCCCTGTTTATTCCTGCCTCTCAGTCTTGTCTGCTGCCCCCCATCCCTAGTTTAGGATATCTATTTCTTTAAATACTTCTAGCTAGGGTGACTTCTAGATGAAGTTTTACTTTATTGTTATGTGATTAGATTAATCAAGTACACAGGTAAGATAGTTTGGGTTTAGAGATAGTCAAATAGAAACAAGGTAGTGTACTCAAAGAAATAACATCTTATCTGTTGTCTTCCTGCTAGCTTACCTTTGGAATATTATCTAATCATTTGAAGATCCATTGCACTATGAAGGGAGATCTGCTTTACCCAGAGGCCACTAATTTAAATGTTAATTCTGTCTAAAATTCCCTTCATATTGACATGTAAAGGTCACCATCCCAGCCAAATTTATTTGGAATTCCACAATATAAAATTGGACCTTTTTTCTTTTATTTTGCAGTAGTGGGGATTAAACTCCCAGAGGTACTCTATCACTGAGCTACATCAACTTTTTTTTAAAAATTTGAGATAGGGTCTCACTAAGTTGCTCAGGTTGGGCTTGAATTTGCTGTCCTCCTGTGTCATAAGAGGTAGGATTTCAGGGTATATGCCACCACAGCTGGCTTATTCTTTAAGGGTCCATTTGATTATGTAACCAAGTAGATTAGCCTAAATCTCAATAGGCAGATATAACAGGGCTTTATCTGACTGTGTTCATGTCAGGACCCATGTTTAATCAGTTTAATATATTCTTTGCTATATGTATAGGTGAATGAATCTGGACTAATTGACATGATCTTAAGCTCTCCTTACTTTTGCTCTTAAATTCCTTAAAAATTGCTTAAGGAACTGAGACATTGTCAAAAAGATCCTATTTGACAGGATATATTTTTTCCAAGATGAACTTTGATAAGCAAACATACAGAAGTAATCTGTTTTGAAGAATAAACATGTAGCTGCTTTATATTTAGATAGTAGCCCACTGGGCTGGTGCAGTCCCATGGTGATGTGTGCTGACGTGCACTGTACTTAGAGTCTTGGTCAGGGAAACATTTCTTTTGAGCAGAAGACAAACTGGGCAGAATGCCACAAGACTAAATATAACTCTTTAAAGAGCCAGACATAAGACACTCATTCTTAGACAACAACACAGCTAATTTAAAATAAAAATATTTTTTATGGAATGGAAAATTCTGGTTTACAATGCTGAGGGTGAACCCAACTAATTTAATTTTTTGTGGAAAGCTAAAACAGCCATTGATTTTCCTCTTTTAGCTCTCCCTGAGTTAAATAATACTAGCCATTTTCAAAGAGAGAACTCTTTTTATCTTATGCTCTCACATGTTCTTTTTGAGTCAACAGGTGTGTTGTATACTTCACATGAGTTTTGTTTACAAAAAAGACAAGTGATGACACACAGTCCTGGATCTGCATGGATGTGTTTCGAGTAGCCATCTTGGAATTTTCATGGATCTTCAGAATGTTTGCACCAGTGTTCTAGTACTCTTAGAAAAAAAAATCAATCATAATAAGCCACACAGAATTTGGGAGCTGAGTTGGTGGCTACGACATTTTACCCTAGCATTTGTTATGGCTTAAGTGTGTTCTTGTTAGAGTCTTTTGTTATTAGTTCTTTTTGTTTGAGGCTCTCAGGAGATTTTATAGCTAGGCATCATATTAAAGGGAAACTGGCATTGTCCTCATGCTCAGCAATAGGCTGCGTTTCTTTAGCACAACTCCAGATTTGGGGTTTCTCCTCACAGGGTGAATAACTTAATGGGGTACCTGCCCATAATAAGCACCAGGGAGGGTTATCAGAAAATAAAAATCTAGATCTTTCTAGGCCGATTGATTAGAATTTGTGGTGTTAGAGGTTAAATTGAGAAATAGTATTTTAAACCAGGAAAATGATCATCATGTAACTTGTCAGGCATCATCTGATCCCTCTGCCCTGGCAGAATTTCCAAAAGGACTCTCAAAACTGAATCAGGAAACTACAGTTGTTGTCCACAGCTGCTAAAATTGTTCCCAATTAGGAAAGGGAAGGAGAAACAAAACACACAGCAGCTTCACAGGAGAATTAGAGGGGCCATGTGAACAAGGACACTGGCATGGATGTCAGCGCCTGGGTGCTTCCTCTCCCGCCTTGTTCTCATCTGCCTGCTTCCTCTACTCTCCCTGTGCTCAGCTCCACATGTCCCTGGAAGGAAGAGGTGGTTGACTCGCAGGGATAGTGCCAATGCACATCATGTCAGGGCTTTTAAAGATCATTTCTCTTGCAGACACATCTGAGAAAAGGTTTCCAGAGAACAATGCGCTATCAGTTTAGGCATCAGGGTCTGACTCATGTCTTCCTTTAGTTTCAGATCCTCTCCAAGTATCTGCACATCTGTTGTTGCTGCTCTCCATTCTAGATAGATTTTAATGTTATGTTTATTCTTAAACATGTATGTATTTATTTGTTTGGTTTGAGGTACTGGGCCCCACACTGAGCTGTGTTACAAGTCCTTTTTTATTTTGAAACAGCTCTTGCCAGGTTGCCTGAGCTGCTCTAATTTTTGGTCCTCCTGCCTCCCAGAGTATGGGTGTTACAGATGTTCACCATCATGCTCTATTATTTTGTTTCTTATAAGTAAGATTATGAAACAGTGCCAGAAGTTGGGTCTAAAAGCCAAACTCCTAGCTTCTGGTTTTGACTTTGTGCTTGTAGCTATTAACCTCTGTAGGATCTGGTCCTCTCTCTGGGAAGTGAGTATAGTAATCTTTGCTCTTGTCATTTATGGGATCCTGAGAGATTGGACCAGTGTTCAGAAAGTGCTGTGACACAGAGCTGGCAACATTTAGCACAATTTATTGCTCCTTAAAGTCCTAGACTCATGGTATTGCTTGTCTTTTCACTTCCCCTGCTTTATGATAATAAAAATGTTGGTGAAAGAAAGTACAATGTCTGCTTTGTTCTTTTCTCTATATTAGTCTTGCAGTCTGGTTGACAGCCCTCTTCAGGGAAAAGTACCCCAGTGGGCTCAGTTGTTTTTAGCGCAGTAGCCAGATGGCCTACAAGAAGCAGCTTATAGTCACATTTGCTCCTGTCAAAATTGTACTCTCTATGAGTATAAAGGTCTCGCTTCTCCCTGTCTGTCCTTCTCTCTCCACAGCATTGATGGGTTCTTTAAAGGTGAACATTTATATTCTAGATGGCTGATAGCTTTTTCTATGATATTTCTTCCCCTGCCGACCCTTATTTCCTCCCAGAAAAGCACATAGTTCCCTTGTAGAACAGTGTCCTGCAGTAGGATGTTAGTAATTCTTGAACCTGCTTGCTGAACTGGAGGATGCTGAAATGTAGAGAGTTGACCCGAGGTATCCTGGCCATCTGCTGCACTGGCTTTACTCAGACTACCTGACCAGCAGAGGAGAAGGCTGTGGTTAGAAGGCTGTGACTCAGATGGAGATGAATGCCTGCTGCACTCCATCCCTGCCATCAGTTCATCCCTTTATATGCATGATGACAGTCATCTTTACCTAAAACTGTGGGAAGACCACCTTACTGGGAAGGGTCTGTGCTCTTTATTTTGGGGTGGTCCATGTTCATGCTGACACTAGGTAAGATTCAGAGTTGGCTTCCTTCTCTGCATAGTAGTGTATTGGGGCTTTTTGTTAATATAGTTCAAATATGAGCACACACCTGTGTGTGTGTGTGTGTGTGTGTGTGTGTGTGTGACATTCTCTGATGTCTCAGTCTTAAAGGATGCTTGTTGTGTTAGAGTGGGGCCCCCTTCTGATGGCCTGTTTTAACTATGTCACCTCTTTAAATGGCCTCCCTCCTGTTGTATTAGAAGAAGTTAGGCCTGCACCCTATGAATTGGAAGATGGTTCACAGTTTAGTCCCTAACACCCTCCTTTCAGCTCTTCCCTATTTTGTCCTTTACCCTTTCTTTTGTCCTCTTTACATCTCACATGGGATTTCGTGGGATCATCACTGGTGTCATTCTACTCATACATGATTACATTTAAGACCTTCTTTTTTCTGGGCCACTAGAAAGGCCATCAATTCCTAGAAGACAATTATGAAAATAACAATAATAATCTTTTTTCTAAAATGTTTATTTATCTTCACTTATTGATGAAAGAAGGGGAAAGATTTTCTTATAATTTAATTTACTGCTGGGAGTATGAAGGGTTATCAGATCACATTAAAAGTAGAGGTATTTAAAACAGGGCCCAGATTTCTTGCTAGTATGTCATAGCTTTGGCATGTAAAAGAGTTTTGAAGATGAATCATAACATTGGTTATTCCTCTGTCTAGGTTTAGATTCTTCTAGTTTGATAATACATCTGCTAGTTCTCATGGGTCATTGTGTCCTGGGAAATCATATAGCCAGGAGTGGCAGCTTAGCAAGCAGAGTCAAGAATGAGGGCCGCAGGCTTGTGCAGACTGATAATGTGTGCTTACTCTTTGTCAGTTACAAAGAGATACATCTTAGCTTGAGTTAGCGTAATTGTTTTGGAAGTTTGGGTTGATGAAATAAAATGTAAAATGGGTAAGGAAGGAAAGGAAAAGGAAAAAAATGTGAAGTAAGAGTTATAAGTATTTAAAAAAAACCTTTAATTAGCTCCTAGAAGGCTGAGGATATCCAACTGACATTTTTTAAGGTCAGCAAGGAATTCAATAATGTTTTTAGATAAATATATAAAGCGAAACATTTAAAGTATCATTAATAATTAGAAGTCAAAGCAGAAAAAAAGTCATTCAGCCATACTTTGAGACAGACATATAGAAATATCCACAGTTGCAAATAGATGTACTTTATATGAAGTAATATGTACAACTGGACTGAGGGACATAGTTAAAAGAATAAATCTTTCAATATTAAAAAAAGAAAAAAGAACTACTGACAGACTTAGTCAGACAGAACAGGTCTGGAATCCTTGGAATCCTGATTGTTCCGGCAGCTCTGTCCTATTGTATAGTTAGTGTAGAATTTTAATCTCGCCATTTACCATGTCCTGATAATGTCTTGTCTGTCTTCCTCACATACAATCAATAACTTTCAAAAACTTTGTGGGTGTTGGCATTATATTTGGGAATCGAGTAAAAAGATGAGTAAGAAGCTGGACATGGTGGCTCATGTCTATAATCCCACCACTGGGGAGGCTGAAGCAGGAGGACCATCATGGGTTTGAGGCCAGCCTGGGCAACATAGTTTAAGGCCGGTCTGAATTACATAGTGAGAACCCTGTCTTGAAAAATCAAAACACAAGATAAAACAAAACAAAATGAGTAATAATGGTAAAAAGTAGTGTGGTAGAAGACTAGACATCTCAGGGTCCTCCCAGCATTGAAATTCCCACCCCAAGCCCACTATCTATATGAACCAGCTTCATTGGAGCTCTCAAGTTACAGCAATCAAGCACGTCTTAAAAAAAAAAAAAAAAAATGCTGTCTTTAAGCCTTTGGGAAAAGTTGGTGCTGTTTTGCACACCCTTGCCCTTCCCTTTCCCTTTCCTTCTCCCTCTTCCTCGTGTGGGTGTGGCAGCTGTCTGGTCTTGATCAGTAGCAGCTAATTTTGTTTCTCCACTGAATCGGACAGCACAGAGCAGACCTTATTCGTACATCTTGTTTGCTATTAGGAGAGATAGCCCCATTGGAGGAGGTGGGTTCTGGGGACTTGTCTCTCACTGGTGCTTTCCCCTGACTGCCAGAAAGGAAGCAGATTTGCTCACTCCGTTACCATCTTGGTGTTCTGCCTTACCTCATACCTAGCACAATGGAACCCATTGACCATGGGCTGAAATCTTGGAAACTATGAGCTGAATGAACCATATCCTCCTTTAAGTCACAGACGTTAGATAGTTTGTTACAGCAATAGGAAAGTGCACTAATGCAGGGCAATGGAGTTGAGTTTTTGTATGCAATTAAAGTTCTGTTTATTCATACTTAATTGTTATAATCTCTGTGCTAACCAGAAATAAAATACAGGATGATGAGAATATATGGTGAATGTAAGAAAAATTTAGTCTTGCCTTGGAACTTGACAACTTTGGAATTTATTGACTGCAATGCTTACGTTTTCACATGAAAATGTTGCCCTGTTACTTGTTTTTGTTTTGGTGCTTGATGTGCAAGCTAGCATGTCCCCATGTCCCCATGTCAGCTATCCTGTGACTCATTGTCCTTTCCAGCCAAAACAGTTTTGTTTGGTACTTGTCATTTTTGATTCTCATTACACCTATCAGAGCCAGTTAATTGTGAGTATGGAGGTACCACTGTATTGTGGTAAAAGACAACATTGCCATTAATCTCTGTCAGAACAGTCCCTCTCTCTGAACACACTTATCTCATCATTCTTGTCATGTTCTTGTCCTCTTTCCCGTCTTTACATGATATGATCAACAATATGGTAAATGTTGATGATGAGTGTGCTGTCCAGTGGAAAGACAGGCTCATACAATATTACAGTGTGTCCTCATCCATCTTATTCACTCAGTGTGGCACTATGCGATTTCTGGCTCTTCACCAGAGTCAAAATGATCATGAAAAGTACACATTTTGAGATGATTCAGAACATCAAGGCAGCCATGACAGCACAACTAAAGACTTGAATGAGGACTTGAACTGCTTCATAAAGTGTCAAGAGTGATGGGATACAGTGTGTTTGGAGTAAGGGGCAGGATTTTGAGGGGGATTAAGGACAGTGTGTCTTTCACTGTATTATTGATCCCACCTCATGAAGGAAATGAGACATTAAAGGAAATGAGAAATGAATCAAAATGTATCACTACAAAAAATGTCAACTAGATAAAAAGACAGTGATAGAAGAAATGAGGAACACAAAAAGCTGTAAGACCAATAGAAGCAAATAGGGAAGTGACAAAATTCTTTATCTGTAATTACTTTGAATGTAAATGGACTAAACCCCACAAGCAAATGGGATTTATTCCCAAAATGCAAGAATGTTTTAACCATATAGCCAATTAAAGTATTATATTAAAATGAAAGGATATAAACACAGTTATTTCACTTGATGCAGGAAAAAAAAGCATATGAACAAATTCAACACTCTTTTATAGTAATAAAACAGGAAAGTAGGAATAGAAGGAATTTCCTCAGTATGCTAAAAGCCACACATGAAGAACCCACAGCTAACATACTCTGCAGTGGTAAAAGGATAAAAGCTTTCTCTAAGATCTGAACAAAACAAGGATGCTTGTATTACAACTTCTGTTCCATAGCAGTTGGCAACAAAAAGTGGGGGAACAGAGGATCTAAGTTGGAAAAGAAGAGATAAAACTGGGCTGGGGATTTAGCTCAGTGGTCTGCCGCCTATCTTGTAAGCACAAGGACCCAAGTTCAATCCCTGATACCCCAAAAAACAAGAGATAAAACTATCTGTTTGCAGATGACATGATCTGATATATAGAAAACACTAAAGATCACATACACAAGCTAAAATAAAGAAGCAAATTAATTAAAATTGCAGTGTTCAAGACCAACACAGAGAACCTTGATTTCCAGTCTGGCATGTAAGGGAGCTTGGAAATCCTCAGTCCAGCCTTTAAAAAAGAAGCTAAGCAACCTACAAATCACAAAATCTTTCTTTCTTTTTTGGTACTGGGATCAAACTCAGGACCTTGTGCTTGTGAGCCAGGTGGTGGCACCACTGAGCTAAATCCCCAGTCCATCATGAACTCTTCTTAAATCTGTGATTGGAGGTCCCAGATCAAACCACTGCCCCAGATTGGAGAAACACCCAAGTGCGCACAGATTCCTTCTCTACTAGATCAAAAACCCAGGAGCAGAAAACGCCACGGGAATCAGTGCCAGAATAGGAAAACCTGAGCTATAAATGACAAGTTGTTGGAGACTCAGTGTAGACAAGTCTGGGAGGAAAAATTCCAGGGCTTCCTCACATAAGTTTTACCTCCAGAGAGCCCTACCAGATTCTTTTAGTGAAGACTGGAGAAAAATCCCTTTCTACCAGGGGGATGAGAAACATAGACATTTGAAATACTGTAGTATTATTTATTATTTAGTTATGCCTGCCCAAACAGAATCTTTCCAGAGTCTCTTCTACTGAAATTTTACCAGCCTAACTGATGCAGGCAAAGGAATTGAGGACTGGGAAGCACTGTGCTCATTGCCTGAGGGTACAGAGTTACTGAAAGACTGAACCACAAACTTCAGAACATTTCCTTCCCATACCCATTACCAACACAACTCAGAGGGCCTGTGCGCCATATTTCCTTTCACTTGATAAATTAGTCTGGAATTCAGTTAAAAAAAAAATCACCAGGCATACAGCAAAGAACAGTGAGAAGTCAGCAAATTTGAGAATAGAAATATCAGACCAGGAATCTAAATCAAAAGTGACCAAAATATCAGTATCTCTAATGGAAAGAGTAGAGAGCATGAAAGAATTGTCAGAGGCAGATATTCTCAGAAAGAATCAACAAGAAAAGTAAGAGATTAAAAACCTAAAGTAGAAATGAGAAAGGTTTTGATGGACTTTGCAGCAGACTGAACACAACTGTGGGAGGAATCTCAGCTTAAGGATATGTCAGTAGAAATTTCCCAATGTGAGAGTGACATAGAGACCACCATAAGGACAAAGGACAGAACTTTTAGTCATTAAAAGCATAACTGCAGAACTTTTAGTCATTAAAAGCATAATTTTTGTTTTCTTTTGAGGCAATGAGGAACTTAAAATCTGTTTTTGTTAAAGAGCAAGTGATTCTTCACTTCATTTTGCATCTGTCTCCTTTGTTACCTTAAACTCTGGGTCAGATCCTGCTCAACTCTGTGTGTATGCATGTTTGTCATTAGGGAGTGTCTGTCTAAAAGCTGGCAATACAAGGTAGATTAAGACCCCTTTGTGACTGAGGACACCAGGATGGGACTCACAGAGATACTTGCTACCAGTAAGCATCCAGAGTTTGTAGTCATTGCCCTAAAACCTAGTCATCATGGATTTCAGCATAGCCTCCACAAACTGGGCCTGTCACAGGCAGTGCCAGTTAATTTTTAGGACTGGATTAAGGGATAAGGCCTCCTGAAGCCATTTTGCAGAACCACAACTGAGATAAGTATCAGCCAGACCTAGCCAGTCCAAACTCTTCTCTCCCTTTTGTTCATGGGTCAGTCTGATTCTGTCTGTCAGAGCTGTACCCTCTTCAGCTCTTCAAGCTGAAGTCTCCTCTGCATTTTCTCACTCTGCCTAACAATAATCTCACTCTTACCTATGCCTGACACAGGTGCATCCAGAAGTGCCTTTCTTAGCTCATGAGTCGAGACTCTGTCCGTTGGAAGTTAAGGTCCCCGTCCCTCCTTGGGGGATCTCCTTGGACCGTGTCCAGTGACAGAAGCACAAAGAGAACTAGGAAAAAAAGCATAATAGATTATCTAAAAAATGTGGGACAGCTACAGAAAGTTTAACATATGTGTAACAGTAATAACAGAAGAGAAGAAGGGAACAAAAATAGTTCATATGTGTAACAGTAATAACAGAAGAGAGGAAGGGAACAAAAATAGTTCAAACAACAGTGACTTAAGATTTCTCAAAGTTATAGGTCCAGGAAAAATACGAAGCAGAATAAAAGTCAAAAAATCTAAAACTAGACAGTCATACTCAAACTTCAGAGAGTCAAAGAAAAAACCTGCAAGCAGATGGGAAAATTATCTTACCTGTGTAATAGCAAGGCTGTAAACTGCATGAAGCTCCTCTTCAGAAATGCAAGGATCAGAAGACTGGAGTGCTTCTGTTTCTGGGCATTATTGTAAACACACAGCAGGTTTTCCTGGTAGTCTCTCTTGGTTAAAGACCCAAGGATGCCCTTGCTGTTTCTCCTGATAGCTTCGTACTCACTTTTGAAAAAAGCCAACAGTTTCCCAGAGTATATATACCAACAGCTCATCCATTGCTAGAAAGCCTTCTTCTGATTAAAAAAAAAAACTGGATATTTTTGTATCTTTGTAGCTTCCTTTTGGTTTATAATTATTTCAACATTAAAACTTAAAACACTTGTTTATATAATGACAGTGAGTCATGATTTTATTTGGATTCCAGTGGAGACACTAAAAGAAAGTGAAGTAATAGTTTTATTTTAAAATGTTAATATTTGCAGTATGCCAGACATAATATTTTTTCAATTATATACACTTATGTTAAAAAATTAGATGCCAATCTAAATCCATAGAGAAGTCTGTAATCCACCTGGCTTCTGTCTGTGGCTACACAAATGAGAGGAACAGCTAGCTTGATTGCATTAGGCCAGAGGACCTGAAGGAAGCGCTTCTGTGACTGTGGGTGGAGTCCTAGGGCCCTGCACTCCTGCACACCGACTCACTGTCAGTGTTTTCAGGTCCTGCTTGGGCTCACTAATAAAAAGCAACAGGTAGAGTCTGCTATTCCTACCCAATTGAAGCTTAGTGAAAAAGAGAAAATAGCTGAATCTGTATGACTGAAAGACAGTTTCTCCTATCAAAGGTGGTAGTCTTGTCAAGATATTTATAGCTGAATGTGAGAGATCGTATTCTACCCCTTGTGACTCCATTTCCTATGTATAATGTGTGAGTGCTCATGTATTTTTTAAAAAAAATTGTTCTGATAAAATATAAAATTTACCATCTAAAAAGGTACCATTTAAAAATGTACAATTTATTGGCACTAAGAACAATTGTGATAATGTACAATCGCTACCACTACTGTTACTTTCAAAACTTTTTTTTGTTTTGTTTTGGGTTTTGTTTTTTTTTGTTTTTTTTTGTTTTTTTTTGGTGTTTTGAGACAGAGTCTAACTTTGTAGTTCCAGGTGGCCTTGGACTCAACTATGTACCCCATGATGGCCTCAAACTAGCAGTAATCCTCCTGCCTCAGCCCCTATGACCTGCTCTCAGAATTGCTTCATCATCTCAGACAGAAACAACCCATCATCAGTAATTCTACATTGCCCCCTCTTCCTACTCCTTCATAGTACTAATCTGCCTTTTGTCCATGGATTTGCCTGTTCTAGTTACCTCATGAAGTGACATCATGCAGTATTTGTCTGTCATATATGGTGTAATGTCTTCAAGGTTCATCTGCATTGTAGCTTATGTCAAAATGTTTCTCCTTTCAAGGCCAAATAACGTCCTCCTATATGTATATACCATGTTAAATGCAGGCAGATGTTTGGGCTTTTCCTTTTTGGGGGGTTATGGTGAAATAATGCTGCTGTGACCCTTGGTGTACATGTGTCTCTGTAAGCCCCACATAAGAGTGTAATTTCTGAATCATATAATAATTTTGTGTTTCAGCTTTTTGAGGCACTGCTCGCCTTTTCCACAATGGCTGCACAATTTCACACTTCTGTCAGCAGTGCACAAGGGTTCCAGTTTCCCTGCATCCTCACAGTCTTTGTTATTTTTCTTTTGTTTTAAGTGATAACCTTCCTGACGACTGTGAAGTGCTTGTCTCATTGTGGTTTTGATTTTCTTTCCCTAATGGTTAACCCTGCTGCATACCTTCCGTTGTACTCTTTGGCACCTTGTATATCTTTAGGGAATGTCCATTACCTGTTTTAATTGGGATGCTATTTTGCTGGTGAGTTGTAGAAGCTTTTATACATTCTGGTTGGTAATCCTTATTTTACTTGTGCTTTGTGAAATTTCCTTCCCTTCTGAGTTTCTCCTCACTTTCTGGATTGTGTCCTTTAATGTATATTTTCTGAAATTTGGAGGAAATCCTGTTCACCTATTTTTTTTTTTTTTTTGAGACAGGGTCTCACTATGTAGTTGAGACTGATCTGGAACTCACTGTGTAGCCCAGACGGGTCTTGAACTCACTGTGATCCTCCTGCATCAGCCTCCTAAGTGCTGGGATTACAGGTGTGCGCCACCACACTTGGCTTACACCTATTTTTTCTTTTGTTGCCTGTGCTTTTGGTATCATATAAAAAAACATTTCCAAACCATTATAAAGATATTTCTCTGTGCTTTATTCTAGAAATATTAAGATTTTAGGTCTTACATTTAGACCTTTGCTTCATTTTGAGTTTCTTTCTGTTCATGGTATATATAATAGCACAGCCTCAGCATCTTGCATGTGGATACCCAGTTTCCTGGGCACCCTTTGTTTAAACATTGTCCTTTTCCCATGGAATGATTTTGGCATTCTCATTGAAGATTATTTGAAAATCATGTGAGAGTTTATTTCTGGGCTATAGGACTATCTTTATGCTGGTCCCATACTACTTTCACTATTTTATCTAGGTATTGGAGATACAATAAAGATGAATAAATATGCTTCCTGTTTTACACGGAAATGTAAGCTCCATGAGAACATAGATTTTTAAGTTTTATTTATATCATTTGTAATGTCTTGGGCAGGACCTATCACACAGTAAGTGCTAAATAAAAATTGCTGAATGAATGGATTCTCCCAAAGAATTTAGAATTCAAAAGGACAGGATAAGACAGACATGAAATTAAATAGGGACATTTAATAGATTAGCAGATTTCCTCTTTTTCTTCCTTCTAAAAAACCCTTTGCTTAATCATAAATAATGTCATCTCAGCATGAGTATCAAGTAGAAATGGGATTCTGTGTGTACTGTTAATCTTCAGCAGCCACCACTTTAGGCCCCATAACTAGAAGATTCTAATTATGTCAGCATTTTCTCCGCACATATGAGGTAGCTTTCCAGAGTTAATTATATTGCATTGTGGATTCTGGTCCTCATCCTATTCTTTTATGCAGTTATTACTAATTTTTAAATTTTTATTTACTTACATATTTGCAGTACTCGATCTGGAACCCAGGAAGTGCTGAGCTACATCCTCAGCCCCTTTTTAAATGTCATATTGAGATAGGGGCTAGCTAGCTGAGTTGCCCAGGCTGGTCTTGGACTCTCCTGCTTCAGTCTCCTGAGTAGCTAGAATTTCAAGCATGTGCTCAGCTAGTTATGACAGAATTTTAAAGTGGAATTGTAGGCTATTGACAGTGGATGAAGTAAGGAGTTAGAATATTTGTAAATGTAAGAATTGTTAAGGTTTAGAATGAGAATTCAAAGAACAGACTCTCAGTGAGGGATCGTATTGGACTTGGGGCCCAGCTGTTAACAGTCTACATATCCTTAGTCTAGAACCTCACTTGTCTTGAAGTTGTCCTCTGCCCTGAATCTTCTTGGGACCTAGTATTCCTCAATTGGCATAAAGTGCTGCCTGTAATCCCTATTTAGGGAATTTAGGTAGAAGAGAGGTAATGTCAGGGCTGCCTTAACCCCTTAACAGTTTACCCCGAATGTCCCTTGGGCAGTGTGTGTTTGCCTACTGACTGTGCTGAGCCTCATTTCAACCACCACCAGTTGATTCTTGTTTGGATGAGATACCCTCCTGTGTCCATTTGTTTTATATCCACTATGTTTGGCATACTTTTTAAATTTAGAATATTGTATTTGCCTTTGATGTTTGTTTCTAGTGAAATCTAATAAGTTCTAGTTATTTTCTATTACTAATTCATGTTTATTAGTGAAAAATAAACTGTAATTTTGTGCTATAATGTATAAAAACTCTTATTGTAAGTATGTTAGATATAATTTTTCTACTCCAGAACTCAGTGATAGTCTTTTACAATACAAAAAATAGACACGTTTGGGACACTGAGACTGAACAAGAGGGAAGTGCCAAACAATCGGCAAAAGAAAAAGCTGAAAAAGGGAAAACTATTAGCATATTAGAGAGGAAAAGTCTGTTGTGAATTGGAAAACAGAAATGACATCTTATTGTCAACTACTTATAATACAAAAATAATAGAACTTGAAAGAAGGAACAATACTTTAAAAGTTCCAGTATTGGTCAGTGATTATAATTCTATGGGTAGTAATGACAGAATTGACCACATCTAACAAGCTAGCCTATAATCAGAAAGGGAGGAAAAAATATTGTCATAAAATATTTATGCACCTTCTGGAACAAATAACAAACTCATTTGTTATTTATTTTAAAATTTACTCAAAAACGGGATTCAAAAAGCCATTTGCAATTTAGGTCTAATAGACTAATTGAAAAATATGGGATAGGGAAATACTAACCAGGATGTCCATCATTGACATCTTCACCATTACATTTAGTAGTTGGACATTTTATAGAAATTATATCACCCACAAAAAAAAAGGGAAAGGCAAAGTGTGTTGTTCAAAGAAAGACAATTGAAAAAGAATTTGGAAACAGATGAGATACTATTGTTCAGATTGTTACATTGATTTGTGTATTGAATATTTTATGCTGTACCATACGAGAAAAATTGTTGAATAAATTTGAAAATCTGTCATTTTGATATTTCCTGTTATAAAAATTAATGAAAAATATGCAATTTTTGGTCATCTTGTATTCACATAATTGGACTGATGAGTGGTGAAGAAGTACAGAGCATTTACTTCTTTGTCCACATTTTTGCCAATTTTAATTTAACACCCTCCTTTATTCCAGTGCATAGGAATAAAAGAGATGATTATTGCCTTAGTTTCTTTCAGATTGTTAAGCAATAAATGAGTTTAGTTTTCTTTAGAGATTTGTCATAATGATAAATCTCTTGGCTTTTATGAACCTTGACCTTGTGAAGCCCTTGTAGCTACTTTCTCAGTGTACTAATCTTTTATGTCCCAGTTCACCTGTTGTTGCCACCTCTAGTGTTTCCACCCTATTAATGAATATGCTTCTGTGTCCTGTTAAGATTTGCCCCGCCCTCTCTTTTTATAGTGAGCTCTCTCACTCATTTTCTCATTTCTCTTGGTTCATACTTGTTAGAGAAGGGAGCTGATTTTGTTGTGTAGCCATCATCCAGATGGGCAGTACTCTCATGAGCCACCTCATAGATCTTTGCTGGTCTTTAGGTCCATGTTGTGGCTTATATCTAGATGCACCCCTAAAGCTTTATTTGGTCATAAGTGGGGCTTTTCAGAAGTGACTGGAGCTAGGGTTTGTGCTGCTGGGATCAGAGACATGATGCTGGGATTGATTGATTAACCGTGTGATGGTAGGATTAAGGATTGAGTGCTACCTGCCCTAAGATACAAGGGACAGAAAGAGCTGTAGTCTTAGCTTGTTGCTTGTCTTGTGCTTGCTTTTACTGCCTTCTGCCTGCCTTGAATTGTTTCTCTGTGATGCCAGTCTTTCATGCCTCTCTGCCTTAGAGCTAGCCCACTGTGAACTGAAATATCTATAAAATGTGAGCTGAATAAACCTTTTCTCCTTTAACTTTTGGTGTTGAGTATTTTGTCTCAGCAATGAGAAAAGTAACCAAGACAGTCCAACACTGGTCCCTCATCTTAGTCACTTGAAGCTAATTTTGTTGTGTCATCTGAATGATAGTAATGATCATATTGAAAGGACTTCTTAGAAGAGACCTAGCTGGCCTAAGTAAGATACTCAGAGCACCATATTTTATCCTCTATTCTTGGGACACTGAGAGCTTTCAGACCGGAGGAGTAGAAAGTGCTCATTTGTGTGGGATGTATTTCTAGTCTCCAAAAGGAGTCATGCAGGGATATTCAAAACAAAGTAAAATTATCTTTATGTGTCCTGGTGCTTGCTATAGCTTTTCTTAAAAGTAAAATGTCTTAGAAACTATTAGCAACTGAGGTATATTTGTGTTTTCCACCTCCTTTTATTTAATTCAAGACTTTTACTAAAATGAGAGTGATAACTTATATTAAAAAATGGATTACAGTATATTTTGGCATGGATACAATGAGCTGGATCATTTCATAAGTGAAAAGAAAACAGTGGATGGCTGTAGCCAGCAGCCTCCTAAGTGTGAGGAGAAGGTGGTTGAGAGTACCAGGTCATATGTATGTTTCCTTTAGCCAGCTCAGTAAGCCAACACCTGGAGATCTCGGTCAGTGCTCTTTTTATGAAGGCTTTCTTTGGGAATGACAACTTTCTGAAGAGCCAAATACGGCATTTTATGGGTGGTCAATGTAGCTACTTGATTTTCTTGTTTGAGAACATGCAGATAGCATATCTTGATTTCCTCAGTAGTACAAACTCAGCTTCATGAAAGTCACATATTACTCTTTCTTATTTTACCAAAGATTAGTGCAGACTTCTTCATGAAGCAGAAGCTCTGGGAGAGATAAAGGCAAAGGAGTGGCCAGACCTTAACTGGCTGATAACTGCCCAGAAGAGGTTGATGCCTACTGGGGGGCAGGCCATATCCAGGCCATGAATTTGGCCAGGTGCTGTGCACCTTGGCAAGACTTGGAGTCTGGAGGCAAGGTGAGAGGCCCAGGGAGGAGTGGCAGGAGATCAGGCTGAAAGGGAAAGCAGTCAATTGCTACATGTTTCAGTTTGTTTTGGAATATAATACTTCTCTATTTTCTGTGGTTGGCGACTATCACCTGTGTAAAAGGAAAACTTGGGCTGGAGATTTAGCTCAGTGGTTCTGCTGCCTGCTTCACAAGTGCAAAATCCCAAGTTCAATCCCTAATATCATTAAAAAAAAAAGGAAAACTCTAACCCAAGGCTGAGAGTTTTTTGCTGTTTATAAATGCATCACCTCTGATTTGTCTTTTCTTTTTCCCTTCAGGCTGTTTGGTAGGGACAGTGAATCTCAAATCCAGCAACCGGAACCCAGTGGTACAGGAGTTTGAAAGTAAGTATGACTTGCTGAGAGGAGATGTGGGCACCCTCTGGTGGACATATGGTAGTCTTGCAGCCACCTCAGGACACTCCTAGGCAGCTATCCCAGCAGTGTGCCTGTCATAGGAGTGCATCATTACCACAGTGAGGCACTCTGTGTGGATTTTACATTGCCTGACACCTGTTTACTGCTTGGTTTTGTGCTTAAACAACAAAGCAGGGTCACAGTGTCAGTAGTTTTTTCCTAGTAAAACCTCCTATTTTCTCAGAGACTCAGAGCCTGGAGATACCTGGTTGGTTAACTGCCTGAAAGCCTCTCTTACACTAGGGATGGTTCAAGGGGTCTGGTCCTACACACACATCTGGAAGAGTTCCACAGCCATGGAATGCTCTTTCCATTTACTCATTAGGTGTGGAATTGTCTTGTATCATCACGGATTCACAGACCAGCGACCCCAGGATCGAGTGGAAGAAAATTCAAGATGACCAGACCTCATATGTGTTTTTTGAAAACCAAATTCAAGGTATGACTCATGGCCCTCTGTGCCTTCGGACCTCCCTCTCATTCATGGGCCTCAACATGCACTAGTGTCCAGAAATCTTCCCAGACTACTGACTGCATCTGTAGCCAAAATTGTTTTTAAAATTTGCTATTATGAAGCTGGGCATGATGACACATGCCTGTGATCCCTGCACTAGGGAGGCTGAGTCCGGAGGATCTCTGTGAGTTCAAGTCCAACCTGCGATACATAGTGAGTTCAAGTCCAGCTTGAACTACATAATAAGACCCTGTCTAAAAAAAAAATAAACAAAAATTTTCTATTATAGAAAATTTCAAACATATGCAAAAGTAGAATAGATATTGTTTCTCTGTGCCTATCACCCAACTTCAACAAATACTAGTTAGAACCTCACTCTATGCACAATCCATTTTTAAAATTAAATTTTAAAAATAAAGTATTTTTAGTACAAGTATTTGGTGAAATAAGGATTCCTTATGGAATTTTATAATTCCATGTTTCTGGCATAAAATGTCATGAGCTCTTCAGGGCACATCATGGTCCTAGATGAATCTGACATATGGAAGGGGTTTTGCAATGAGGTATTCTTTCCGGTTTCCCTTTTCCTTGTTTTTTTGTTGCTATGCTTTTTTTTTTCTTAAAAAAAATTTTATTAGTACATGTTTGCATTATATAATGATTACATTTACTGTGGGGAATTGGTACATGTACAGAACACATCCCAATTCTTTTTTTACCCTTCCCCTCCACCCCCATTTCTAAAATATTTTGCCAACATCAGCTTTATTTATTTTGTAAGTGTTTATCACCATCAACACAGATTAATAGTAAGACTAACAGACCAAAAACATATAAAACACATACAATAATGACATTAAATCAAGGTACACTTTTTAATGTACACAGTGTATTTCTGAGGAATAAAAGAGCTGTCTTGTCATAACCTGGGATGGGTGTGATACAGGTGAGGTTGTCAGAAGGACAGACCATGGCACAGAGACCAGTGGGTGTTGTGGAATGCCCATCAAGTCCCAGGTATGGTGCTGGGTGTATACCTGAGGGAAAGTGCTCTGGACGGGTTAGCAGACCTCATCCTGGGTCATGCCTGGCTGCCAGGGGATACAGCAGGAAACAGGGAGGATGTGGTCTGGGTGCATAATGGCTTGCTCACTGGGAAGCATGGTGTGATGTGGAGAAAAGTGTCAGGACAGAAAAGCTGTGTGTGAAGACAAGCCAAAGAGAGCTCAGCTGAAGGGAGGAACGCAGGGTTCTTGCTTCTGCCAGGGCCTGGGTGAGGCAAGAGACATGGAGAAGGAGAGGAAACTGAGCTGATACCCCAAGTGCTGGCAACACAGGCGGTACGCAGTGCCTGAGGGGCTAGCACGGTTTCTGGAGAAGTGATATGGTCACATCTGTGCTTTAGACTAGAAGATTGAGGTGGATGTTCTACCTCAGGAGAGTGGAGATGGGCAAAGCTTGGAGGAGGGCCATCATGACAGAGATCTGCAGAACCTAGAGGGAGCTGCTAGTTGCCTGAGCTGAGCTTGGAGGCAGTGGGCATTCAGGGGAGATTGCTAGGACCTTACTGTGCAGGAGGTGGCAAGGGAAAGGCAAGAGATGGACCAGAGAAGAGGGACATCGTCTTCCTTTAGACAGGAGGGGAGGAATAACCAGGAGTTGCTGGGGCAGGCAATTTCAGAGTTCTCAGAAATTGAAAGTTAAATATCATTAGAAGACGCAGGCTCTTCCAAATAGTTTTTTCCCAACCCGTATTTTTAAAGAGATGGACATGTTATTCTCAGAAACATCAATATTTTTTTGGTCACATAGATAGCCCCTGCTAACTGCGTACAGTTTGGGTCAGCAGAGCAACCAAGTAAAAATTCTTGAAAGAACTTTCTGGAAATTAAACATTTTCTTTCAGCCATATCGATGGGGAATGAAAAAGGAGGATTTTTCTGCACAGGACACAAGGGTTGGGAATACTTGCATCTACTTGGCCTTTTCTTATGCTTTTCAGGATTGTACTAAAAGGACCCCTTTAAAATGTATAATTCAGTGGTGTTAGTGCACATAGTTGTGTAACCAACACCTCAGTCAGATTCCACATTTCATCACTTCCATTAGCAGCCCATCCTCTACCCCCAGAAGTCCTTCATCTGCTTCTGTCTCTCTGGATTTGGCTGTCCTTGATACTTCCTATAAAGGAATCTTAGAGTCTTTTGTGTCTGGCATCTTTCTCTTAGCATAGTATTTTCAAGACTAATTCATGTTGTAGCAGGTGTTATTACATCCTTTTTTACAACTGATACTTCATTGTAAGTATACCATGTTTTATCACTTAATCAGTTCATGCATATTTGGGTTTGCATTTTGTGACTGTTACCAATAATGCTGTAAACATTCTTGTACAGGTTTTTTCATGAACATGTTTTCATTTCTGTGAGATAAATGACCAAGAGTATATCCATGGGGTCACATGACAGTGGCATGTTTAGTTTTCAGAGGAACTGACCATTTTCCAAGTTATTTCAGCATCTTACATTCCCACTGTCAATGGATTCCCCTGCATCCTTACCGATGTTTATCATCTGACTTTGTGATGTAGCTGTCTTAGAGGGTAGAAAGTAGTATAGTATCTCAAGGTGTTTCTGATTTGCATTTCCCTGATGACAGATATGTTGAGTATCTTTTTCATGTGCATATTGAACATTTGAATATTTCTTTGGAGAAATGTTTATTCAAATCTCAATTTTTAATTTGGTTATTTCTCTATTTGTTATTTAGTTATAAATTCTTTATATATTCTACATAGTAGTCTTTCATCGGATACATGATTTGCAGATATTGTGTCCCATTCTGTGGACTTTTTGTGGTTTTTGAAGGAAAGATATTTTTAATTTTGATGACATCCAGTGTAACTTGGGTTTTGGGTCTCATGAAGATTTAATTTAAGCCCATAATTTGATCTTTAACTCTTTCATCTGGACATTAGGTTTTCATTGCCTGTGGAGGGAGAAACTCAGATTCTTTGCTTTGCATGTGGATGGATACCTAGTCGTCCCAGCATTCTTTTTGAAAAGTCACTTTTCTTTTTAACATTTATTTAATTTTTCTTTTAATGGGGTATCCCTTTGTGGATGAGGAGATGAGCTTTCTGGCTTAACAGAGACACATAAAAATGAGTGCCTGTTACACACCAGCTTCTGCTTTTGGTGCTCATGTTAGTCATGACTGCTATCCTCGGGGTGTTCATTCCATTACATGGAGAAACAGAAATCCATCTTTTTACTGAGGCATCGAATCTGGCCCCAGAAACCACCTTCTCCAAGTGGCAAAGATGTCTCCACAGTGTTTTAGTGCTTATGTCTTCTTTTCTACAGGGGACCTAGCAGGCCGTGCAGAGATACTGGGGAAATCCTCCCTAAAGATCTGGAATGTGACACGCTTAGATGCAGCCCTCTATCGATGTGAGGTGGTTGCTCGAAATGACCGCAAAGAAATTGATGAGATTGCCATTGAGCTAATTGTACAAGGTAGGAACTCCTGGTAAAGCATTTCCGCCCATCAGGCCTCACACTGTGCTAAGAGATCAGTTCTTATTTTGATTTCTTTTCCATCCAGAGCTCACTCCCAAGGGTGTCTTGTAGCTTAGGGAAGTGAGCTAGTAAGGCTGAGACTTCCTGAGTTGGTGGAAGGTGGCTGGAAAGTTAAGTTTCTGCACTTTTCCTAAGATGCTCTAGCATCCTTAGTCTCCTCTCTCCCTCTGGAAGTTGGAAGGAATTGGGGACTAAGGTCTAATGGGGCAGGGGTTTGAACATGAAGGACACCATGTGGTGGCAGCAGGTCAGCTGGGAGGCAGCAGTGGTACAGGATCACTTGGCTGGCTTCCTTGTTTTTGTAGCTGGTTTATTCAAATGGGGTTTGATAATAATAGTGGAGCTGTGTTGCTGAGATTTAAAACACCAGCCCGTATTTTTTTCTGCAGTGAAGCCAGTAACCCCTGTCTGCAGAGTACCAAAGGCTGTCCCTGCAGGCAAGATGGCAACGCTGCAGTGCCAGGAGAGCGAGGGCCACCCTCGGCCTCACTACAGCTGGTACCGTAATGACGTGCCACTGCCGACGGACTCCAGAGCCAACCCCAGATTCCGAAATTCCTCTTTTCTCTTAAACTCTGAAACAGGCACTCTGGTAAGATCTCTTCTAAGAGATAAATATGGAGATGTCTTCGTTGGAGCAAGTGATGTTTTTTGTAGAAAGAATGGTTATTAAGAGAGACTGTAAGACTGTATTATAAGACAGGAGTTACATATCGAGAATGTTAGAAGTTCTACAGGAAAAATGGCCCTCCCTTCATTATAAACAAGTCCAAGCGGTAAAATAAAGGAAGGGAAACCTACAGATTAAAGAGAGACCAAGGAAGGCTACTAGACAAATGGTATGGGTGGACATTATTTGAGTCTTGATTTGGCTTATCAGCTACACAAACCATTATGAGACACTGGGGAACTTGATTACTGGCTGTGTGCCTGATGGTATTAATGGTTAATTGCTTTAGGCCTGACAGTGAGTATGATTTTTAAAAGTCCTTTTCTTCAAGAGATACATACTGAAATATTCATTGATAAAATGCGTCTGGAATTTGCCTCAAAAGAACCCAGTGGTAGAGGGGGGTGACATGGGAAAAGGAAACAGGATTGGTCAGGCTGCTTCACCAGTTAGCACCACAGGCTTGTTCTCATGCCCTTGTCATCAGGGAGGCCTCTGGCCTATGGCATGCCAGCTGCATGTGGTAGTAGGAGGTTATGTTAAATAAATAGGATGCTTGGTATTTGTTTGGCCAAAGTTTTGCCTGAGGAGTAGTCTCTGTCACAGTTTCTGCTGAATGTGCGTAAAGCACAGCCTATCATTCTGGATGTTGCCAGTTTTGGTATCTGCTGCTTCAAAGGAGTGCACCGTTGGGGTCCTGTTAGGCAGCAGTGGAGAGCTTAGCAGGAAGAAGCTGCATAGTGTCTAAGAAAGAAGCCAGAAGCAAGAGAGCAGATACTGACCATACTTTAGCTTCTGCAGGACTAAAGGTGGCAGCTGTGGTGCCCTCTACACTGTTGTCTACTTACTGACATGTCACTTTCTGGACAGGTTTTCAGTGCTGTTCACAAGGAGGACTCTGGGCAGTATTACTGCATTGCTTCTAATGATGCAGGTTCAGCCAGATGTGAGGAGCAGGAAATGGAAGTCTGTGAGTTAACTTTTCGAAAAGGTTTCACTGTAAAACTGGGAAAGGAATTGGACATTTGAGAATGAATTCTAGACCATCACTTTAAACAACTCTTCTGGCATGCATCAGCTTTTGTCTGGAGGTGACAGGGTCTACCAGAAGCCATTTGGGAGGTTGAAGGAAGGATGAGAAAGCACTGAATCTCAACTAGTAGATGCCAAACAGGCCTGGCACTGGACAAGTGGCCGCTCATGTAACTTACACAGTGTGTCATCACACTCTTTCTCCAGTGGTTGATAGGATCATCAAAGCACAAGATTGGATAAACTTCCAGGAATTTATTCAGTTGGCTATTTTTAAGGAAATCGTAAGATAGCTTTCACCCCAGTGATTTTTCCCTGTCCTGTGATGGTGGCACTGAAGGAGAGAAGGGGCAGGTGTAGGGTGTCTGAGTCACTTGAATTGCTTCTAGAATCCTTTACTGTCCCATTTGCAACCACCCTGGAGCAGTGTTTTCTAAAGTTATTTGATGGGAAAAGCCTTTGGACCACTCCTCCACAAACATCTCATGGCCCTAGGCACACATTATACATACATTCTGTCATTCTTCTCACCTGGCAAGTAGGCAAGGTCTGCTCTAGGGTCATTTTCTCCTGGAGGAAAGTTTGAGTTGATAAATTCCCTGTGTATTTTTTCATGTATTTAATTTACATAAACAGCCAGTAGTGCCCCCATGTTGAATGCAACCTTGGCCCTGTGTATAGAAATGGGAAAGGGGAATGCAGGGGTTTCTCCTGAGAGGCCAGGTGGACAGTGGGGTACTCATTTAGTAGTTTTTATTTTTCAGGCTCAAAACTAACTTATTTCCCCAAAATACTACATGGCAAAAGTAGGCTCTGATAATTAGGATTTTTTTCACATGGCTCCTTGCTCCTAATTCTACATATCATGTAAACATATCTTCCATCAACAATATTCTTGGGCATTCAGCTGGAGGACTTCTAGGTGTTTTATGGAAGGCCAGGCCTCTCTTAATTCAGTGTTCAGTGTAACTGCCTTTGAACTGTGGAAGGCCCAGTACTTTTCACTTGTGGCATCAGGGGTTCTTGGCTAGAAAAATATTAAGTGTTCTCTATGTGTTCTTCTGGCCAGGGTAGGCTGGAGAGGGCAGTGGGGTAAGTGGGGTGGGCAAAGGGAGGCAGGGCAAGGCAGGTTTCTTTTCTCAGAACAAATAGTAGGTAGCATAGCATCTCTTTGCATAAAACTTCTTTTCTGCAGATGACCTGAACATTGCTGGCATTATTGGAGGGGTTCTGGTTGTCCTTGCAGTCCTGGTCCTGATAACACTGGGCATTTGTTGTGCATACAGACGCGGCTACTTCATCAACAGCAAAGAGAATGGAGAGAGGTGGGCCTGACTTACATGAAAAAGACAAAGTCCAGGCCAGCATTCATAGGGTGGCCACGCCACTGATGTGCTCTCTTTCTCTATTTACAGTTACAAGAGCCCAGGAAAGCCCGATGGCGTTAACTATATCAGGACAGATGAGGAGGTAAGGAGCGAAGAGGACAGATAGCATTCAGGAAACAAGGCCATCCAGATGTGCCCAGCCAGGAAAATATTCCTGCTTAGAAAACCAGGGGGCCCTCATAGGAAGATTACAAGTTACATGGCAGACCCTGAGCTCTTAGCTGTTCACAGTAATGGTGCACACTCATGGCATTCCCACTTTGCAAACTCTAGTGCATACTACTGTTTTATTCTGTGTGGGGTTGGGGAAGTACTGGGATTGAAACCTAGGCCCTCTACACTGAGCTACATCCCCAGCCCTTTTTATTTTTAAATAGGGTTTAAGTCATTAAGTTGCCCAGGCTGGGCTTGAACTTGAGATGCTCTTGCCTCAGCCTTAGTGTTCTGGGATTACAGGTGTGCACCATCATGCCCTCCCAGCTGTTAAGACCAGTTGTTTTATTTGGCCCTTCCCTTCCACTGTGGTATGGGCTAAATGAGTTTTCCCTTTCCCACCACCCCACTTGGGTCCTGACTGTGGCCTGGCTTTGTAGGGTGACTTTAGACACAAGTCATCGTTTGTGATCTGAGACCTGGGAGTGGTGTGGCCAAGAGCACATGCAGATACCTCTCCTAGAAACTCCTGTCAAGGGAGCCACGAGCTGTACGTGCCTGGATGAAGCAGACACTCATGCAGAAGCTTTTTATTTTGGCCAAAGTTGACCACTTGACTCCTTTCTTCTCTAACAAGCCACATGAATAAAAGAACCTTCCTCAAGATGGGCATGGTAACCACCAGGAAAAGAATGAGCTCACCAATTTGCTCCCCAGTCCACTGCTGGCCCAGTCCCTCTGTGGGTAACAGGTGATCTCAAAGTCCCAAGCCACACACTATGGGCCTGTATCTGCTACTGGCTGTTCAGCAGCCAGAGTAAGAGCTGTTGCATGTTTGGATGAGGTGTTGCAGTGGTAGCAGCAGCATCACTGTGAGCACTGGAAAAGGGTTTGCATGTAGATTTTGTCTGTGGGCCTGACCCTCCTGCATGCTTTTCTTCAGGCTCTGGTGATGGGTGTTGTCCATCTTGTCAGATCTGTATTTGGTAAAGAACCAAATGGGAGGCTACATAGCTTGCTGGAAGAGGGCTCTTCTCTGAGGACTCTGCTTGTCCAAGAGGCTATAGGATTTGAGGAAACCCCTTTGTCTTAGGCAAAGTCTGTAATGGTACTGAAAAAATGCTTTTCTATGGGTCTTGCTTATTTTATAACATTTTACATTCTAAATTTTTGCTAAAGATGTATTTTGACTATTGAAAGGAAAATTTCTATTTAAACTGTAAATATATTCTCATACATTGTTTAAAAACTTATTTTTTTAAGAGTTCAACCTAAAATGGAAGTTCCAAGCTACTAGTGGTTAACTGAAAAAAATCCATAATTCTTTTGCCCAAGGAATCCTCTAAAGTTGGCTTCCTGGAATGTTCCTTTATGCATCCAAGTTTTAGCATTTTCATAAGAAAACTTAGGCCATCTGTACTTGAGACCATTGTTATTGAAGAAACCTTTAAATATTCCAGCTCAGCCATGTGGACGTCTTTTTGCATATTTCCAAAAGAAAGCCAGGGAGCTAGATCAGCTTTGTGCTGCCTATTCCTGAGGTCACTAAAGCTCCTGTGCCCTGAAGCAGACCACATTGATGGACTCTTGAGGGTCAAATGCCACCATTCCGAGTCGGGGTTTGGCCCCTTCACCTTCATGGCCCTGGCTACAGCTTTTGCTCCACCCTTTTGTTGGTATTTCACGTGCCATGAAGTGCTTGGTGGTTCTGGGTTGGGTGCCTCAGGCTTGCATCTGCTGTGTGATGTCCCAGCTTTCTGGTTCCCATGAAAGACCTTTTGATTGAGGATGGCTCACAAAACAAAGGAGCCACTGCTGTTTGTCTTGTTAAGTTCATTTTGATTGTGCAGTGCATAAGATTGTCCAGTGTCAAAGGCAATTCTGAAATCAAACCTGTGAGCTATTTTTTAAAGAAAATGAAACCACTGATCCTCTTTTCCCTGAAGAACACACCTGGCACTGCAGGTTCTTCCTCCTTCACAACAAACCATTGTGTGCTGGCAGCCAGGCCAGCCTTTTGAAGATCAAATGGTGCAGCCAGGGTTGAAAGCAAGATGGTAAGGAAAAGAAAATGCCTCCATCAAAAACCATTTTCTAATTTTGATTTTGAATTTTTTATCTACCTGATACTGCTCACTTTGCAGGGACATTAAAATCATCATTGAAAAGTTTTTGTTCTTCAAGAGGAGATGTTCTCAGGCACAGATACACTGCCGTTAGACTTTTGATGAAGTGGTTCGAGCCAGGAGCTTCTCAAAGGAGCACCGATTTCCATTGTGTGCCTGGAGGGTGGTTTTTATGTAGAATGTAGTCACCTGTGATTCTGCTTTCAGTGTCTTAATTTTTTATACTTTCAAATTTTTTTTATTGAATACTTGAGATGTACTTACTTTTTTTTTATGTGACCTACCGTCATTTGGGACATTGGGCAGGGCAGCAAGCAACTCTTCTGCATTCAGTCTTGGGTATCTGCATCCTCAGTGCATAAGACTGCCCCTTCCTCTCCTCTTCTGCCTCTTGATAGGAAGGGCAGCTGCCCCACCCCCACTGTTGGGGTTTAATACCCTGCCCCCATCCTGGGGTCACAGCAGTAGCACAGCCAGATCTCCTTTGTATACCTAGTCTTCTGCACTAGTGCCATGGGAACTGAGTCTAACAAAGAAGTGACACAGCCTGTGAAGTGTTGCCTGTGACATAAAGCTGCAGCAGAGAAGGAGCACTTGTTGGTGAAGACTCAAGAAGCTTGTACAGGGGTGTTCTTCAGGCCTTTGGTATGAATGTTGTTGTATATAGGTGTTACAGACTTTTACTAACACACATGTAATTTGGTATTTGTTAAAACCTCATTTATAAAAGCTTTAAAAACATCAAGTTTACTTTCTCCTTCTTTGTAGTTCGGTTGTGTGTAGCACATCTTCCTCACATTGTTAGGCAGGTACACTAGAAAGGTACAGTCTCATCACTGTGCTCAGGGAAATCAGACACTGCATGGAGCCATCTGTTTACTCAGAAGCGGCTTTGTGACTCTGCTCTGATGACGAGGCCACCTGTGTCAGAGTTCATGTATGGGAGTCTGGTGGCTTTCTGTCTCCCAAATCTAACTACTGAATGCCAAAACACACTTGAAACAGCAATTTGGGGGCTAGCTAGGGGTGGCTCTGTGGAGCACTTGCCTAGCATGCCTGAGGCCCTGGGTTCCATCCCCAACACCACACAGCATGAAAGGGGTGCTTAAGGATAACGGGGAGCCAGGGGTTTGGCTTGGTGGTTCTGTCTGTCACCTGCCTTGCAAGTGAAAGATCCTGAGTTTTATCCCCAGTACCCCCCCAAAAAAGATAATAGGAAGTGAACACAATCAAATATATGGTGATTCTTTAAATTTATCACAATAAAAGATACATGGCTCCTGATCCCCACTCTACCCCCTTATCCTGTTGTTCTTGCCACTCTGTGAAGCAGTCCTGGAAGCTCTCTTTCAGGACTGTTTTTACAAGATGTGACCAGACATACAGAGAATGCTGCTGCTCAGTGTCATCAAAAGGAAAAAAGCAGGTTTGTAAAACCATTGCTGTATGTCCTCATCCATCTTTTTCATTGAATCTAGCTCTTCCCCAAAGCTGAAATGACCATAAAAGATAACTGATGTGGGGCTCAGTGGTTCTGCCACCTACCTGGCAAGCGCAAGGTCCTGAGTTTGATGCCAGCACACACACACACGAAAAAAAAAAAGGTAAATGATGTGAATCAATTCAGGACATTGAGGCAGCTAAGGCAAGTGTAACTAAAGATACAAATGAGGACTTCTGGCCCTACTTCAGAATGTGGTAAGGACAATGGGATGTGTTTACAAGG
>NW_022900928.1:81980646-81998914 GCF_012274545.1 Fukomys damarensis
CTTTTTTTTTAAATAAAAAATTGAATATTCACTATATTTTTCAATCACACTTCATATGTTATATACATGGGTAAAATACCACACACTGAGCCAGGAGTGGTGTACACCTGTAATTCTAGCACATATAAGGCTGAGGGAAGAGGACAGAATTTGAGGCTAGCCTGGGCTGCACAGCAACTTTAAGGCTAACCCGGACTATGTGAAAAAGATTCATAAAAACCAAGCAAAAAGTAAATACGTCACTGAAACCAGTTATTTTATAAAATCAATAGGTACCTGTAACAAAATTTTCAGTAACTTTAAAAGGAGGAAAAAAACAGTTAACTTTTTATTACTGGAGTTTAAAAAAGAAAAAACAAAACAAAACAAACAACCCAGCCAGGCCTGGTGGTGTGAGCCTGCAGCCCTAGCTGCTAAGGACTCCTGACTGAAGCTGGAGGATTACCTGAGGCCAAGAGTTGGCCCAGCCTAGGTGGTTCAGTAAGATCTTGCTCTTAAAAACAACCATCCACATTTCCTCTTGGGTGCAGTTCAGAGGCAGCTGGATTCTCCTGATGGGGCCAGCAGAGATGAAGCTGCCCCACCACAGCAGTCCTATGAACTGGCATCACTGTCATTCTGCATATGGGTACGAAACTGTTTTCACAATCAGGAATCATGCAGTTAACTACCCCCAGCCCCTAACTCCCCAAAGCACCTGCAAAATTCATCCCCATTCAGGTGAACCAGCTGGTCTGATCCGCTCTCCAACATGTGCCCCCTCCAGTTTCTCAAAATGAAGCCCTTTTCCTTTTTTTCCTTTGTTAGGGGATTGGCTTGATCTTTGTCAGGTATTTTCTCTCTTCAGTTAAGACTTCTGTAAATTTGTGCTGAAAGCCTCAGTTTAATCTCCATTAGCATTGCACAGAGGCCCCACATAGCCAGTGAGGGTGCTCTATACTAATAGGATGTCTGCTGTTAGGGGCACACAGCTTCCATGTGGAACAAAAGGCAGGTAGCAGATGAGCCAGACTTTGGGACAACTGGAATCTTTCTCCTAATGGGAGATTTAGTTTCACCCTTAAATACTTGATGTAAAATTATAAAGATCATAATAAAAAAGCTTTGTTCTAAAAAACTGTTGAATGCTAGAAGCCTGTATTTATGATTGGCTTTTATTAATTTTAGAAAGCTGTACAATATTTTGAAAAATCTGAAATTATAAATAGAAAAAATATTACAGTCAAAATTTTGTCATTACATATGGGAAAATACATACTATAAGGAATTCAGACAAGCTAGTAATAGAAGCTTGATTTACATAAAAGAAAGTTGGAGTATTTTGTGTTCCTTAAAGGCCACATTTGTAGCGTATCAGAATGGGACTTGACACTCAAATGGAATGAAGTTTTAATATTAATCTAACATTTCTGTTATTTTACAATGTTTTCACTCCAAGTTTTGTAAAAAGAAATATAAATGGTTGGCTGGCCAGCCAGAGACAGGTGAGCATTAGAGTGCTGGGACCTCATGGAAAAGCTTTGGTATCACACAGCTTTGAGCAGCACCCAGAAGAGATGCATGACCCCTGCCTGTCCCCACACAGCAAACAAGAACTTCCCTCCAGGGCCCTGCCTTCCTGGGCCATCAGTGGGGTGCCGCTTCAGTTGGCTGTTTTCAGGGGGGCCTTTCGGATGGACCTCCTGCTGGGGACCAGGTTGCCTTTTTTCCTGGCTGGGGACGTCACATTCCACTGTTGAGGCTGTGCAGGCCTGGGGAAAGAAACCACTTCTGGATCTAAAAGAAGAAACCCTGACCAAAACATCAACCTCAAAAGGAACCCCTTGGCAAACTTACGGTTTATCAGGCAGTGATAAACATAAAATGTCATTTCCTTGACTCTGGGCTTCGATTTTATCTGAAAGGAAATTAAACACAAATTCAGTTTTCCCAAAATTTCAAAGGCAGCTGGTGGATCAGACATGAAGGAAAGTGGGAACTTGCCTTTGGCTGGAAGAGGAGTCTGTGATGTCTCTATGTAACTGACCCCTGCTCCAAACGTGACTTCACTGATGGACTCTGGGTAAAGGGGAGACACTGCCGTTATTGAAAATCTGGTAAGACCAAGGCCTCAGATACAGCTGCCTGAGCAAGTGGGACAGCTTTACTCTGGTTTTTATTTACAGCCTCTGCCTTGCACCCAAGTGACAGCCACTGTGAGGCCTCAGGCTGACCTTTTCCCAAGACCTGATGGTGTGAATCTCCTCCTGAAAACTCCCTTAAATCCCCCGGACCTTCACTCTAACCACAGCCTCCTCAGACTGCCATGGCCCCTGTGCCTTCACTGCCTGTGACTGATGACTGATACATGCCAAAAATTCCTTGCCCCACTTGGCTAGTTGCTATTGTACTTCACCAGGAGTGCCTACAGAGAAGTCACTAGCTCACCACCTCTTCACACTTTCCCTTTTTGGGTACCAGGGATGTTCCTTCTGTTTTCCTACTCAGTAAATAGTCCATCCAAGAGATAGCACAGCAGCCACTTTCCCACACCAGTCTGTCCTAGCTAGCTTCAAGGAGCCCAGCATCCCATGACCTGCCCTCCTACTTCACTGTGAACACCGAGAGCATCTTGCTGCTGGTGTTTACAGGTCTTTTGGTCCCCCTCAGGGGACTGCTAAAGAACAGACTATAGCATACTGAGTTTGCATCCTGGCTCTGTTTTATAGTGTGAGGTTATGCTAAGAATTCAACTCTCTTCATTCTAAAATGGAGATGAAAACTCGTCTAACCAACAGGGTTGTCAAGATTAAATGATATTATTTACGTAAAGTACCTGCTACAAGGTAAGTGCTGAACGAATGTTGGCCACTATCATAGTTTTTTAGTTATAACTTACTGGGTAACTATTTCCTGTGTCACTGGGGTCATGTTTAATTAAAGACCAAGTAAAGTTACTGCACAGAGCACCTTGATGACTGTGTTCTAAGGAGACTTAAAATCTATTCTTGCTCCATGGGGGGCTCAAGCTGCCCTTATAAACACATGCTATGTGCACCTGCCATGGTCCACTGTGCCTGTTGTGTCTGTGGAGTTTCTCTCCACGAGGCCCTGGCATGTCACACCTGTGTAAATATTAGCTTCCGCCTGGCCTACTGGCCCCCATCTGCCCACAATGCACCCCCAACTCATACCCTCCTTCCCCGTGGTGCTGCACACGCTGCCTAATTGTCATCAACACACTTCTTAGGGGGCAGAGGACAGCCTGGCTCATTCTGCCCTCCTGATAGGTGCACTGGTCAGGGGAGCTTTAGAGTTCTTCTCATTCTCCTCATGCTGTAACTCCTTACAATCAGCCTGTACCTTTTTGTTCTAAATTTTAAAGTCCTGCAGTTCTACGGACCTGGGAATACTCCAGCTTTTAGGTAATGATAGAGAATTGCACTTTCACTGCTGCTACCACCAACACAGCTCAGAACTACTTTTTCCTGCTGTTCCTGTGAGGTTCTTCATTGTGCTGTCATCTGAGATTCCCCTTTCTTCCCTAGACACTGCCTTTCCTGGTTTGGAAGCCTATGTGCAGTCCAGATAATCTCTCACCTTTAAAACAGCACATACACAGTAGCTCTCACACCCTCAGTGCACACCATGCTTAGACTCAAAGGTAGAATCCTCTTGGCTGCCTTAATTACAGCAGTAAAAAAGGTACTTGCTTGTTTCTCCCTGATTTCAGTTAAAATCCTAGCTCTGAAATTATCCCTTTCCATTTAGCAAAACCAGTATCTGTTGAATATTCTTGGTGGCTTGCAGTTTTCCTACTGGCTTCACAGTGCTAAGAACACTTCTAACAGTCATCCCCACCTAAACTGGGAGCCACTTGTTTATAAACCACACTGATGCTAACAGCACTGAGTGCTCTTCAGTTCTCTGATAATTCTCCCAGTGAGGGGAACCAATAGCCCTTCTTCAAGCATTTCTTCCTGATTTAAAATGGACAGAAGTCGTATAGACAGGGGCATCATACTCCACAACCTGGAGAAAGAGCAAGTGTTCTGCTGATCCAAAGAAAGTAGTCTCATTTTCAGTGCAGATGAGTTTCACACATGCAAATTCAAGCAGCATTAATGTGCCATGCTAGGTTTCACTGCTGAGGACACAGGCTGCCAGTAAACCACAAAACTGAAATCAGGGACTCAAGGGATGAGGGAGGCTAAAATGAGAAAGAAGCATTCTCTCTGCTTCTGCAACATATGGCACCTAACTGCCAAAATAGAAGCTCTTGGTGCCCCTGAGCTGGGAACACAGAACATAGAGACATCTTTACTCTTTGAAGGATGCTGGCTATTTTACATTTTTAACATTATACTTGTCAACAGGAAGCTAGAACTGCCAACCTTTTGTGACAGAACCATCACGATGCAGTTGTACCTGAGGAGAGGTGGGGTGGGAATTCTGTTCATCCATTAATCTCCCTTTAAAAGAAGGCCCTGGAAGAAAATTACCTAAAACCCTGAGTATTCGATGACATACAGCACCACAAGTAAGCAAACAGCCAGAGGCAGGAGGTACTCAGGCCAGTGAGCTGACAGAAGGGTGCCTGCCCTTCCACTATAAAAGGGAACACCTGGGCACAACACTCCTCTCTTCATGCTTGGATCTGAACTGGGAAAGCCAGGCTAGACAAAGGACATGGCGTGAATCCAGAGGCCTGAGTTCAGCCCCAGCTCTGCCAATGTGACATCCATATCTGTGGAGTGGGCCCACAGAGTCATTGAGGAGTTAAACAGGTCACAATGGCAAGGACAGGCAGAACGAATACGGAGGGCTGGGAGAGGCTGCGCCAGGTGAGGACATGGCACAAGAGGGCCCGAGTCAGGAAGAATGTGGCTGGATGTCAGCACCGGAAGGAGGCTGCACACCACTGGGGTGCAGATGAGGGATACACAGGAGCATACTAGGCAGGCCCCAGAAACTCTAGTCCGTATTTTGGAGAGTAACGATTTCTTCATACCACAGATGAAGGATCCCTTATCTGAAAATAGAAGATCTAAAATGCTCTAAAATCTGACCTGTCTGGAATGCCAACATGAGGCCTTAAGTGGAAAATTCCACACCTCTGTGTGATGTGTTGCAGTCAAAATATAGGTACTGTAAAAATACTGTAAAAAATAACCTTTTACACGTGTAAAAGGAGTATACAAAACATAAATAAATTTTGTGTAGGCTTGGGTTGCATCCCCAAGGTATTTCATTTTATTTGTATATAAATATTCCAAAATCTGAAAATACCTGAAATCTAAAACACTTCTGGTCATAAGTAATTTGGATAAAGGATCCTCACTGTGCGTAATTTTCTCAAAATCTTGGTCTATGAAGTTTGAGTCAACAGTAAGCCACAAAATGAAAAACTGGGATAAAACATTCTACTCTTCTAACTGGCCTATCAAAAAGAAAAACACCAGGTAGAAATGAGAAGCCACTGGCTCTAGGCACAGCAGGGCACAGTCCTCACTGCCGACCTGTGGCTTATGGTGCTAGGAAGCCCACTCCAGGGCACACAAGGTACCTCCAGTGCTAACCCCCTACCACTCTGGCTGGAACAGACCATTGAGTGCACACACACAACACACCTGCATGGCATGGAGGGCACGAAGAGTGCTACTTCACAATGGCACCAGGCGGGTAGGTGACTGATCTATCTAGGCCTCAGCTTCACATTGGTCACTCTAAACTGAGGCAAGCAAAGCACTGGGAAGAGCACCTGACCTTCAGGAAACTTTCGCTCAACGAATACAGCAACTGCATGGCTATGAAACACAGAATCTGAACAATGTACTGTAGTGCAGCTGTATATCAGGAAAGCCTTTAGATAGAAGATCTATCTATCTTGCAACAGAGTTTTACTACTACTTCAGCAAGCACAGGACAGCTGTGGTGGAAAGCTGGAAGGAGAAGTTCATTCAAACTCACGACTTACTCTCTGGGGTGCTGATGGCTCTTTTGGTTAACCAGTCCATGGATCCATCAGTCTCTCGCTCTAAGCTGTAGGGTGATGCTACAATAGAACAGAAAAGTCTTATCTGACCAAAAACCCCCAAACAGTGTCATAAAACAAGAAACCAAATGAGAAAATTAAGATATATATGGTAAAATTAAAATTCCTAATGTTTAGTGTTCTTATAAAGAATCAATTCAGAAATAACTACAAATAAATGACCAACATGGAAAAAAAATGCCCATTCTTGCTAGAATTCAAAGAAATGGAAATTAAAATCATACCATTTTTGGTCCATAAAGATCAGCAAAGACAATGTAAAATTATAAAGCCAGTGCTTCTAAGCAGGAAAATAGATACTCCTGCACCATTTGGCATGAATTATGGATAATTTGATACTATCAGAGCTTTTAAGTTCAGCCTTTGGCTGCTGGGAACAATCCCATTACACATACAAAACTGTGTATGCAAGAATATTTACTAGTGTGATACTATTTGTATCAAAAAATTGAAAAGCATCTACACTTTGAAGAATTGGGCAGTAATAAAAAAAGTTGCGGTACTTTCACAAGATGTGCTATACACACAGGAAAAAGTTTTGGAAGTTCATGAAAAAATTTTCACTGTGTCATTAAAAACGTATGTAGGGAAGCGGGTTATAAAACAAGGTATACTGAGATCATAATTTTGTAAATAAAACGTATGTGAGGAGTAGAAAGGCTGGAGGAATAAAATCTCATTGCTATGGGTAAGTTATATTTCATTGTTTCCTAAATCTTTTAGCAAAAACATGTATCATTTTCTTATGTATAATCTTATATCCCCAATTAATGTTACTTATTTGAAAAATAAGAAAATAGAAACCATTTTAAAAGGAATGAGAAGTAGACCTGTGTTTTTGCCTGCAAGTTCCCACTATGTTAAGGCTTACTATTGCTGGTTGGTTTCCCTGGGCTTCCAGAATTTAAAGAGAAAGGTAATACTCCCACGCTTCGGCTGTGGTGCCTACTCTTGGACTCCACAGCTTTCTTGACAGAATTCAGGATTGCAATGGTACTCAGGGACATGGGCCTGTAGAGGAAACACATAGACCCTGACTCAGGGCAGACCACTGTGCTGGCAGTGGGGACACAAGAGATGCCCACCGATTTCCTTTTAAACCACCAATGACCCACCCTCTTGCCTGTCTCCATGAAGGAGTGGAGCAAGGTGTCAGCACAGACACTGGTGGAGAGACAGAGGCAAAACCTCTGCAGAGTATCCTGAGCAACATCGACCGCCACCGCCTCATCGTGCTCCTTACCTGGCCCTGGGCATTAACATCTTTGGAGGCCCAGTTTCCAGAGTGTGGCCAGCACTGGACTCAGGTGCTAAAGGCCGGCTTGTGCTCGGAGATACAGCAGCAGGTTTTTGGCCAACAGGAGCTGGTATTATCTCTAAGCCTGGGATGACCTGTTAAGAGAAAATGAATGGAATCTTGACATGCTGTGAGCAAGCCCATACATAATCTACTTTAAAACATATCAGCATGGGTTAATACAATTTCTCTTTAAAACAGAACCATCGGCAAACTGCCATATGCAGATATTGTGGCATTAAAGAGAAAAAGGAGTAAGTTTGGCCTCATCACTTTTTAATGCTGCAGATCTGTTTGGATCCCTCAGGCAATGAGAACTTCTTGCTTCTAATATGAGTAGCACCTAAACCCAAAGACCCTAGGGGCCTCTGCTCTACAGAGAGGCAGCCATGAGAAAAGAGACAGCAATGACCTAAGATGTCCGAGGTCATGGGTATAAAGAAAGATACCCTCTGCCAGCCTGTCTACTAGACATTCACACAGCTACCAGTGTAACAAAGGAAGACACACCTGATCATAAGGTGGGTTTTGAGGCAAGCTAGGGAAGCACAGAGAGGACTGGAAAACTGGTCAGCCTAAGGTGGGCCTCTTGTCTACCTGCACAGCTGGTGCTCTGGTGTCACTGTCAGCCACCCTATGTGCTTCTTCTGCATGTTTGGCCAGCTCTCGCTCCTGGGCCAGCTGTTCATTGTACTTCTTCATGTCATATTCAAGTTCTGAAGCTAACTGTTTGTCAACTGCAAAGAACTCTTTGACTTCATCTCGGTAATCCTGCATCACCTCCTAAAAGAGACCCAAAAGCATCTTTTAGTGTTTCCTTAAACAGAGAAATAAGCTCTCCAACAGAGCTTGGAATAAAATAACAGAACAGTAAGATTTGTATTCCTGAGTCCAGACTACTTCTATCACACTAATGACTGGGTTACTTAACATAACTGCACATTCCAAGGAAACAAACTACCCTTGTGCTGACCATGAAGGGAGATGTTCACTAATCGGATCTCCTAGGCAGTATCCTATCTACTCACAGGTAAGGAGTGGCTGCCTGGACTCCTGATGAGGGAAAGACTCAGATCCAGCTCAGACAAGCCCAGCAGCAGTCACAGAAGGTAGTGCAGTGTACAGGCTGCTCCACTGTGCTTGTCAGTGTTTACCACTGGCACCCAGGGATTACATTTTTGTTTACAGTAAACCTCGTATGTCACACCTGGGCAAGAACATTCTCAGGCCTTAAAAAGGAATGCTTGGAGCAAGGCCTCTTGGCCAAGAGCAAGAAAGCATTTTCCTGACAATATCAGAGGAAGGAAAAGATAGACTGCAGCTCCAATGAAGAGAGAAGCCCCAGCAGAAAAGAGGAAAATCCCTCTGTGCTTCC
Source organism: Fukomys damarensis (assembly GCF_012274545.1). Taxonomy (NCBI): domain Eukaryota; kingdom Metazoa; phylum Chordata; class Mammalia; order Rodentia; family Bathyergidae; genus Fukomys; species Fukomys damarensis. The sequence continues at coordinate 81,989,353 of NW_022900928.1, forward strand.
AGCTGTCACTACACACAGCTCCACAGAAGATGGAATCCTTCCCGGACTCTGCTGTGAAGCGGCAGTCCTGTGACACAGCTCAGAAACAGGGCAAGACTTGTTTAGGTGTCCCTCCACACCCCCCTGAAGTTTAAAATGGCAATAAAAATATAAGAATAATTTCATTTTTTCCATGTCATAAGTTTCTCTCTTCCTCAGGTTTCCTAGGATAAAAAGCTATTATAAAAATTATATCTAATATAATTTTGTTGTAGCCTTTGTAAGGAAAATTTTTTGAAGAAACACAGGAAAAAATCCTGACAGATTAAAGGAAAATATTGTTGCATTTATTTCTGAGACACTTGGAAGGTAAACACCCCATAATTAACCCCCTAACAACCTTTTACCTCACCCCTCACCAAGATGCACTGAGGTGACTGCCCTGAGCCCAGCAGAGAAAAGTTTTCAAAATAGAATCTAATTCTATCTATTAAGGGTGGACACTCAGCACAGCGCATCAGCCCTTTATAAACCCAACTGCACAAGAAGGAGCAACGGCAGCAGTGCCCCTGATCAAGCCCCACCTGACAGGAGTATTTCTAAACAAATCAGTGGAATGTCGCTTTTGCTGCTTCCTTGGTGCTTATCATTACTATCTGTCTACACCTGCAGAAGATGTTAAGTGGTGAACTTGGCAGTGGACACAACCCCAAAAGTCAAGCTCCTCCTTTACCCTGAGATAATACATGAGTTCCCGCAACGCTGGGATCTTATTTTTCTCCAGCACAGTCTTCAGGGAAATGATAATTGGAATAATATTTTCTATGAAGTTCTTCTTCTGGACCTGCAGTAATATAAAGACATGTTTTAGATTTACAAACTTCTGAAAGAAAGTTTCCCTTGACCTAATTTCTTTTTGTACAGCCAACCTAGCATACTATGACAATTTAGTTTTGATTTTTTTGGTTATGATACTGGGGATGTATACACTTACTGCTTTTCTCCTAAAGACTCTGTAGCATTACAGGAAAATGTCTGGAAGATTTGTATAGCAGAGCACAGATAAATACTACTTATATTTTCTAAGTAAGAAAAAAAAGACTAGAAATATATTGGAAAATGACAAAAAGCTCCAAATAACATCACAGACCCTTGACTTTGGCTCCATTTTCAGTCTTTGCATTAAGCATCTTTCCCTTTGGAATGAAAATGAGCTTACTCTGCTTTCCAGAAACATCCTATGTTTCTGAGGTTGAAATAACAATGGTCAAAAATGGCTAAGCATGAAAATGGCCAGCTTTGTGCATGCATGTGTGTGCACACACCACTTTGTATATTCAACTCTGTAAATTTTCAAAAGTGCTCTGTATTTACGTAGTACTTGATTTCAATGATCAGTAACTCAAATATTTTCTAATAAATCTTTCAGAATTAAAATAGTAATATGTATAAGATTTATACTCCTGAACTTGCAAAGAACTCTTTTATCTTATTTAAAGTCACTAATATGGTTTTTCCTTATAAATTACTTCTAAAAAGTCTTATCATGGCCAGGCTTGGTGGCACACACTTATAATCCCAACACTCAGGAGACTGAGGCATAAGTATTACTACAAGTTCAAATGCCAGCTTGAATTACATAGCGAGACCTTGTCTCAAAAAACAAACAAAACAAGTTAGATCAGTCCCTGAAACAGGAGGGCAATAGGCAAAACAAGAAGCAATTAAATAAATATAAAATTGAGCAGATGGTACTAGTTTAGGAACAGTCTTAAAGAGTGGACCACATGCATTGTTAACAGGCACGATCAAGGACCTTCTTTCTCTGCCTCAGACACAAAGCCAACCTCTGGTGATACAAAAGTGAAGCCAAGAATTCCTGCCCTCAAGCTGCTGAAGGGCATAATGCAACAGTGTCAGGAAGCTGAAGAACTTACTATGGAGGAGGGACACCCAGAAGGGAGGAAGTGGATGGGAATGTGTATCAGTATCTTCTCTTAAAATGACAGTCAAGGTAGGTGGGGATCTGGAGGGGAGGCAGAGGGCACTGCAGAGAAGAGCCAGTGTTACAGCCCACAGCAGGAGCAGGACCGAGGACTACCACCACTGGAGGGAGGGAGGAAGAGTGGCAAGGGACAGGGCAGGCCAGGCACACTTGAGTTGTTTTGAGAGAGAATGGGGTTCTATTTAGAAGATGGTGGGAAGCTACCAATATGGCTTTCAAAGACTGTTAACGAGATAAAACATATATATGATAAATTTGCCTATCTTAAGAGAACAGTTTTGAGCTCTGACTACAGGATATACTACTGGGTAACCAGTACCACAAATCCCCTACAGTCAATCATCCCCAGAAGTTCCTTGCTGCCCCTCACAGTCATTCTGCTTGCAGTGTACTTTAAGCAGAGGGATAAAATGCTCCAATCTGCACTTAAGGAAGATTGCTCTGGCAGCAATGCAGTCCATAGCCTGCAACAGAAAGAACTAGAGACAGGGTGCTGAGGAATCTACCAGGAATGGAACAGGCCTGAAAGGTCAGAACCAGTGGAAATGCAGAAGAGGAGTGGTCTACAAGATTAAAAGGGTAGGATTGTGTGGCAAGCCTGTAGGACCAAAGTCTATTCCTTTGGGTCAGATGGAAAACAGAAATCAGCCATTCAAACTATATTCCAAGAATACAGGACTTGGTAAGGTCTGAGGGGCAAGTGGGCTTTCCCAAGGTCAATCAAAGTTATTCTCCTGATTAAACAAAGAACATGCCTGGCACACCAGACTCCTTTCCTGTGCTCTGCTGTAGCGCCAGGTACCCTTTTTAATGATGTGGTAGATAAATTAGAAGAGGCAACAGCAGGAGGAAGAGAGGATTAGGATCAGTTCAGCCTTTACAGACACACATCTAGGCAGGCAAGCAGAACTGGGTCCAAGCTCTTACGAGGAGCTGGAGCTAGAAACAGGCTTGAGGGTCCTCCACTGCTGGACAGACAACAGCAGAACGCCAAGCACAACCACCAGGAAGCACAGGCTGGGAGCAGCCGCAGAAGAGGATGGCACACGCACCTGAGAGATGAGCTGCTTCTGTGCTTCCTGCATGACGATGTTGGCCAAGGCCACGTCATCCTCCTCCATGAGGAGGATGTCCTTATCCGGCTTAGCTCTCATCGCCATAAGCTTAATCTCTTTGGAGCTGAGGACCTCAAAGGTATCTGACAATAACTCACTGGCTTCCATGTCCAGAGGCAGGATGCCATCAGCGAAGCAGGCTGAGAAAGGGACAAGAGACCAGCTTCTGTGAAACACCCAGACATGGGGGAAGGGTAATTCAGAGAACTGGGGCCATCTGGGGCTGGGAGAGGTGGTGCCGAGAGGTCTGCATGGGCCACAGCTGATGGCAAAGGAGGACGGGTCTTCAAGCAGATCACCCTATAGACCTGCTGGGCCACGGTTGACATCCATTTCACCCCAAACACACCATGCCTACCCAAAATGCTAAGGCAGATTTTGGAAGTGATATTGAACCGCTGTTCATCTGTGAAGTGCTCCAGAAGAAACTTGTAGATTTTCATTCGGCTCTCCTTGTTTGTCTTTCCCTTCAGTGAAAACAACCGCTTCTCTCTGTGGCAGAGGAGGACAATTTTACCATATCACATGTGCTGGGTGGCAAAAATAAAACACAAAATGTGAAAGGTTCCTTCATAGCTGGGCACACCGTGCTCAAGGACACTGGTGAGACTAGGCTGTCAGCACGGGAACTTTTTCCTCAGGACTCTGGTGACGGTCTGTGTTCCACAGACCGCCCCCCCGCCACCGCCCCATGCCTCACTCTGCTCTGCCGAAAGGCAAGGCACGGAGGTCACTAGGTGCCCTGCTGACCTCTCTGACTGGGGAAACTTGTTGTACTTCTCGTGCTTCTCGTAGTTGTTGAAGTGGAAAATACACTCGATGAAGTGCTGGAAGAACATGACAGGGTTCCTCTTCAGTAACAGGTGAGCCAGGCAAAACTCCCCAAAGCTACAAAGAAGAAAGATTCAAAAGGAAGAGACCCATTTGCTCTCCACCTCTACAAATACGTAAGTACCTCTGGAGAACAGAAAAAAATGTCAAGGTAAGGTAAAGGGTTCTAAGCTTAACCCAATAAATAGGTTCATCAGATCAAAAGCAAGGCAGAAGCTGGGCACAAACCATCGTGCCTATAATCCCAGCACTCTGGGAGACTGAGGCGGAGGATCACACATTTAAGCCCAGCCTACACTACTTACTTAGCAGAATTTTGTCTCAAAATACAAAATAAAATAAAAAAAAGGCTGGAAATGTAGCTCAGTATGAGATTCCTACATTTAATTCCCAGTAATACAAACAAAACAAAATACAACAAAACAAGCTAGGTAGAAATTCTGCTTCTTTTGTCTGTTCCTCCCCAATGATTCCTTTTGAATCTGAGGTCAGTCTAAATGCTTTTGCTATAAAGTTGCCTTTCAAAATTTTAACAAGATGTGACCCTCCAGATACATTTCAAGGAGGAAAACCAAACAACCCAGCTTCCCCTAACAGTTTCTTCAAGTATAGATCATGATGATGGTCACCTTAAAATAAACATATGGACTTCATCCCCCAAACTTTTAAGTTTTTTATCACAATGATGAACAGCCGATTTTGGTTACTTTTAAGGAGGAGGATTATTAAAAAGACCTTCATAGTCTGTGTCAATGGAGCAAGTAAAGAACTCTTCACAGAATGACTATCACTGAGCTCTGGTCACCAGCAAGCCCTGGGCACCCTCTTCCACCTAGCCGAGGTTCCCAACACATCTGCCTGATGCTACACAATGGACAGATGCCACCAAGACTGCACCAAAGTGAGGGGAAAGAACCTAACAGTTTCCAAAGCCATTTGGAAAGGACAAAAGCCAAACTGCTGGCCTACAGGCTGCCTGACCATTTCTGGTTTTCCATGGTAGTGACAAACAATGCCAAGGCTCTGGATTTGCTTGGGGGTCAACCTCAGGTGGTGCAGGGCTCACTGTGGTTCATTCACTGCTAAGAACAATGCTTAGCTTCATTTCAAGCTCAGATGCAATTCCTATCTAGAAAGGATCACTGGGCAGCTCTCCGCTAGACAGGAGTAGGGACTAAACAATCCAGCGGGCTGGGGCTTGGCTTTGGGAACATCAGAACTTTGCAGGAGATTCACCTTCCCTTACTGTGTGCCTCAGGCTAAAATTCATGTCAGATAGGATTCTTAGCAATTAAAATTACGCACATCAATTAAAACTCACAGGATGGTTCAGAAATTGTGATTTTAGTAAGCCTAGAAAAAATTCTGATGCTGATATAATATCATGCTTTAACTATTTATCTAGGAAGTAAGGCAGCAGTCTGATTTATAAATACAAAAACAAATGAAATTCTATTTAACATAAGAAATTCTCAAGAATTCACACAGAAGCACTGTTTGACCTGAGAGCAGTCAGTATATTCTTTACAAACTGTTGCTTAGTAATCCAGATTTGACAGGGAAAGAAAATCATCTTATGTTCTTTCTAAACAAGGGTTACTTTGGTATTTATACTTTATATATATATATATATTTATACTTTATATACATCTTTATATTTAACAGAGTAAAGCAGAATTCTCCACATTCTCTGACCAGAATAGAGGAAACCATTAGATAAATAAAACACAACCTCCAAAGAAAATAAACCATGATTTTACATTTTGTGGTCCTCTATTATAGTTAATCTAGCATGGCACAGAAGGTTTAATGTCTACCTGAACTTTCTCCTCAGATTTAAAGGCATGTTTATGAGAATGTAAAACTACAACTTCTGCCAAAGGAGCTAGTTTAACTTCAACTTGATACCAAAATGCTAATCTACTCTGAGCTTAGGTCAAGAAGAGACTAATAGAGATATTACTGTAGAGCAGTGGTGGCGAAACTATGGCATGAGTGCTGCAGTGGGCACACACCGCCCTCTCTGTCAGAATGAGAGCCAAGTCATACCAGCAGCGGAGCCAGCGGATACACAATTTTAATTGTGGTGTTGGTACTTTGTGATAAATAAATGGGTTTTGGGTTGCATTTTGGGCACTCATCTCTAAAAGGTTCACCATCACATCACTGCTGTACAGTCTCTGCCCTACTGGAGAACTGGCCCAACTAAACTATACAGATAAACTCAGTAGTAACCCAAGAGTTCCTGTGCTTAGGGAAGAAAGCAGAATCAGATTACCAGTGTGAGAAGCCAGGGATCAGGCAGTAGTTATATCCAGGAATAACCCTGCTGTTGCATCTACTGGGGTTTTATTAAAAGGTCAAGTTTCAGTCTTGGTGGGGAAGACAAAGACAAAGCCCATGAACTTGATACATATGAGAAGAGAGACTATTTTGGCATTCGTTGGCTGAAAAGTTAACAGAAATTACCATCCCAAAGTAATGCTTTCTAGAACAGAAGAGGCAGAAGATCTCCAGGTAACTGGAGCAGAAAACCTCAATGGCTCTAAATAAAGCTTAGTAAATTAAGAACTCAGCCGGCATCTGTGGCAGTTAATTTTGATTATCAACGAGGCTGCACTGACAGGTGCCCAGAGGATTTGTAAAGGTTCTAGAGATGCTTGGGGACTATATCGGGCCCATGGCCCCTTCTCTATGGACTGGTCCCCTGTTCTCTGATTCCTGGAGCCATGAATGGAGCAGCTTTCCCCCACCATGCCCTCTGCCATGACGATTCTGCCTTGGGAGTTAGCCCACCATGGACTCAAACCTCTGAAACAAGCCAAATAAATCTCTCCTCCTTTAAGTTGTATATCTCAGGTAAGTTGTGTATCATGGAAAAGAAAAGCTGAATAATACAGCACCTTTCCCAGCCTTTTGGCATCCCTCAGGACAAGTACCATGGACAGATGGAATCACAACGCAGACACAGGGATACTGTCTAGATATCTGACACAGCATTAACCACGGACATGGAAAACAAGGCAAGACCAGCGAGTTGGAGCAACAACCCTTTAGGAGAAAATAATTACTTACTCTTTTATTAAGAATCAAAATGCAGGATTCAAACAACCTGCTGAGGCCACAAAGAAAGTAGTCTGTTCACTTCCATTTTCAGCATTACAGGAAAAATAAAAATATGACTTATTTTGGATTTTTTTTCCAAGATAAGTAATATTTTGAAGGCTTCTATTATCAGGCTCCTATTCCCGATCTGGCTTCCATGTGTCTACATGGGATCTGACCCACTTCTACCAGAATTCTATTTAAGTCTGGAGCCTAGCTCTTTCCTCCATCTTTGCTCTCCTTCGTTCCTACCAAGGAATCCACACCCCTCCTGTTATAAGGCTCTCCATATCTCTAGCCCAACCCAATACTGTTCTATTTCTTTTCTCCTGATCTAATCTCCGATGATGCCTTTTTCTGACCTTTCTACTCTGTGTTGTGTTCCAGGCATCATGATGAATCGAGCTCCTACTCTCCAGGTCAGCAATGGTGAATGTTCTAGAGACTGCCCAAATTGCATCCCTGAACCTACTTATTTATCACAAAGTACCAACACTACAGTTAAACCTGAATACCCGATGTGTGGCTGCTAGGGCGGTAATGGGGCAACTTGGCTTGTGTGCAGACAGGTACGGCTGTGTGTGCCAGCCATGACATGCATGCCAGAGGTTTGCCACCACTGCTCTAAGTAATGCTCTGTACTTCCTCTTCATGAGAGCTGGCTTTCTACCAGGGATGTCATTTCACTTACATTCCTCTCAAAGGGAGGCTGCCTCCTCTCAAATCCCACAGGCAGGGGACAAGGACCACATTTCCCAATGCCCTCTCTCTTCACTTATTTATTTACCAAATGTTCATGGAGTGTCTACTTGGGTTTCAAGCTCCCTTTCAGGTGCTAGACTTTTAGTCCTCTATCCCTCAGGAATCCTAAAATGTAGTGGGCAGATAGTCAATACAAAAAGTGTTATCAGAAGTGCTCTGAAGAAAAAAACAGCTGGAGGAGGGTACAAACGAGGGGAGAGAGAGCTGGCTAGTGGTTGAAGCAAACAAAAAAACCCCCACAAACTGTTGTTCTACTTGGTTCAGCTCAGAACATCCAACCTCTACTGTCATAGCCCCCTCCACCTACCTACTCTGCTCTCTACTACTTGATATCTGGTTCAACTTTTTCTTTTCATTCTAGATCCTAACATGACTCAGTGCATTCAATATCCATACAAAGGAGCTCAACTGACAGTCTAACCTTCTGTTTCCCCAACTGCATGGTCTATAGGGATCCCATATATGTGCTTCATGTCACCAGTCCATTGCCACATTTTGGCACATCTCTACATTGGATATCGAACAGTCTACTTTATGAACACCCCCGCCTATCCTTCTAGCTGTCTGGCTTCCTACCCCATTCCACTTCTTCAACTTCACTAGCCCTCTAGGTAGTTTAATACTTCCTGTTTCTCCCAAAGCAAGAATCTGTCATTTAACCGTTTTCTTCCTCAAGGGTATATTATATGTTATTATTAACTTTCTTGCCTTGATTCTCTCTGGACCCTGCCTGCTTGCACTTCTGAGGCAACTATCAAGTTGTATGGCTTATATTAAAATGTCCCCCCAAAGCCTCGTGCAGTCATAGTTGGGACTTCTTTGGAGGATCTAGGGTGTGTGAGTGTGGACTAAGGGTGCATGGCATTGGATTAGTCCACTAGTTTGTATCATACTTCTGGGAGTGGTTTATGGGAAGCCCTACCTTGGATGTGGGTGGCACCACCCAAAAGCTTATATCCTGGGTGGGACACAAGGGAAAGGGAGGCTTGCTGCTCTTCTACTGCTTCTGCTCTTTGCTTAGTGCTTTCTGCCTTCCCTGACATGGACTGTTTCCTCTCTGTGATGCCCCTGTGCCATGCCACCCAACCTTGGAGCCAGCTTTACAAATAGGGAGCCTTTAACTTTGGGTGTTGAATATTTTATCTCAGCAAAAAAGTAACTAAGATACCAATTAAACAACCCAAATGTCTGGCTATTGCCTTATGACTACTAAATTACAAGGCCATTCACCTATGTGGAGAGAGGAGAAAAAAAAAATCAGTTCTGTAGCTCCCAAATTTTGATTTATATGACCAATTAAAAATTTCATACAGGACCAAGGATTTAGCTCAGTGGTTCTGCTGCCTGCCTTACAAGTGCAGGACCCAAGTTTGATCCCTGGTACCAAAAAAAGAAGAAAAAAAAAATTTCATATAAATTTGTATATGCCAGAATCTTCAGAAAATCCAGCTGAAGAAATATTTTAATGTAAGCAGATATGTCTGGTCTTTGACCTAAAATTTGGGGAACAGACTAACAAATTACATTTAGCAAATGTAGTCATCAACTCTTTAAAGCTAAAAATCTTGTCCACATTTGATCCACAGTTAAAGCAAACCCAGAATGCCAAAATAAAATGGAAGGATTTAAGGAAGGGGTATTAAAATGCTAGAAGAAATGATAACCTTACTATAGTGTAAGATCTCTAATCTTTCTGATCAATTTTCTGAGTAATTGTATTTACAGGTTCTATTTATGCACTGATTAAGTCTTCTTTTTTTTTTTT
>NW_022900928.1:81999526-82012787 GCF_012274545.1 Fukomys damarensis
TTTTTTTTTTTTTTTTTTTTTTTTTTTGTACCAGGGATTGAACTCAGGTCCTTGCACTTGCGAGGCCGTTGCCAGAACCACTGAGCTAAATCCCCAGCCTTTATTAATTCTCCTTTTAAATTAGAATCTTTTACATTGAAAAAAAATTAATTTTAACATATATATATAAAACCATACAAATCATACATATTTATGAAGTATACGATATTTTAACATGTGTACATACTATGTAATGTTTAAGTAAGGTAACTGTATTTATTCTTCTTTTTAGTACATGTGTAGAAACTAACAACAGTGACCAAAAAATGAGAAAATACAGAACACACAACCGCTCTTACCTCCAAAGCTCCCAGTTGAAAGCACTCCAGGAATTTCTAATTATGCCAGCCCATGGGCTATGCACTGTACAGACAGAGCTGTGAGGGTCAGCATTAGGGAGGTATTGTAAAGGTAGGAGAAAGTGGCATAGTTATCTTGTCTCTTTCCCAATTATACAAAGAAACAGAAAAAGTGATAGCCCTAGCTTTGCGCTTTGGGCACCAGACAGTATTAATTAGAACATTAACCTTTTACTACTTGATTATGTGAACTATTCCTCCTTAGAAAATAACACCCAAACAGCAGAAATCCTTCCACAGAACTCAGGCTAAATTATTGGTGACCATATTTAGAACCAGAGGGACCCATTATTATAAGCTACTTATAGTCAACAAACTCTGTAAAACCCAATGTGGTAGCTTTTGCCATGGCATTCAACATTGTTTTCCAATAGCACACTTGCTTTCAAAAGAATAATTCATACAGTATAATCTAGGATAGCAAATTCTATCAGACAAATTCTCAACTCTTTAAAAAGAAATCCTTAAAAATGATAAAATGATACAAGTTGTGCATTGCTGTGATTCCAGCTACTTGGGAGATTGAGGCAGGAAGACTTCAAGATTGAGGCTAGCTTGGACAATTTAGTAAAACCTGGTCTGAAAGTAAAATAATAAAAAGGACTGGGAATGCAGCTCAGTGCTCTCAGGGTTTAATCCCCATCACTGCCCCCAAAAAAAGAAAGAAAGAAAAAAAAAGGACACAAGAATAGGAGCCTTATAGTTTGTATGCTATATTTCACAGTGTAACTATCTTAATTCCTAGAAATTCTTCCTTAAAATTCCTGCACTTAAAAGAAAGTATAAATTTTTTAACAAATTAACATTTTGGGGGGCATAGAAATCAACATATTGAAGTGAAGTCCGCAGTAATTTCTATACAGATTAATATGAGAAAGCACATGTTACTCCTTTGGGAGAGCAAATAATGTTAGCAAATGCAGCCAATACAGAGATTATATATGAGTCTGGATGGGTTTTTTTTCTTTTGCTTTGTTCCCAACTTACACATAAAATAAAGATCTGTTACATAGCTTACCATTTTAAAAAATCTGCTACTTTTTCAAGCAACTACCCAAAGCTCAAAATCCTGAATAAGTCAACTGTAAATGAATCATAAAGAAATCTTGTGCATACCAGAAATTAGATAAAAGTATTCAGTTGTTTGACATGAAGGAAAGACTTACCTGACAATATCTGGGTGTGAATCTATCAGTGTACTGACAAATCGAAAGAACAGAGAGCCTTTCCATTTCACAAATTCTTCCTGTACAAAGAAAAACAGGCACATTTTAGGATGAATGTTAATTGTAAACCCTTGATGCATCCATAGATGTTCCTTGTGTAACAGCACATCTGCAGCGTGGTCTGCCCGGGAAACGTGAGCTCCATTTGTCAGCATTTACTTTCCAGCCATCTTGAAAGCACTGAAATGGAGGAACATGTAGGCATAACAGCACAAAACATTCTATTGTGCTGGAAGTAACTCAAAGCACATGGCTTTAACAGGACAGAGACACTGGGGCCTCTGTAGGAACAAAATGCACGAAAAGATCAGAATGTAAGACATAGAAGAGTAGATATATAATTCAGTCAAATGCCTTCTTTCTAAACATGAAATATTATTTCTTCCTCATTTCAGACCAAACATATTCTCTGAATGAATATTACATCCAATGCTCTGTAGAACCTTGTCATTCACTATTTCTTTCACACACTAAAATCTTTCACGGGATTCTCAGAGCAACACTTCTGTGATAGCCCGGCCCAAATCATTTTATAATAGTTAAGTCTGAGAAACATAAACTTGTCTGAGGTCAAGGAGCGTAAGAGAATTGGAATGAAAACTACTTGCCCACCAAGTGTGTTTTTCCCTACATGGCATATGTAAAAGTGGAACATAGCATTGTTTGATGGGATGTCAAAAAATACCCTACGTGAGTGTTTACAAGTAAAGATGTGTTTAAAACACTACCATGAACATCAAAAACATTCTAATGTTAAAATTCTAAACGAGATGGAGCTAATTATTTTTGGATCCCGCTACAAAGCAAATACACTTCCTAAGCTAATTAAATATTTCCTTAAACCTGAAACAATGATGGTGGTGGTTGCACGACAATCTCATTTTCATACGTACTTGCAAAAGGTTGGTAAGCAAGATGAGTGTCTGCTTCCGGATAAAGGGATCAGGGTCCTTCAGGCACATGGAGATATGGGGAATGTAGTTGTCCACCATGACAGTGTACCGGATACAAAGATCACACAGCACAATGATAACGTTGTTACGGACAGCCACATCCTCACACAGCTCGAGCTCTCGCACCAAGGCTGGGATGCTCTTTTTTGCAAGGTCCTCATGCTGTAAGGACAGCTTACCTACCACAGAACAGAACAAAATGTTTGGATTCTAATCTATGGGTTTTATTTATAAAAAGTTAAAACAGTAATCACAAATAATAAAAATAAGAAGTAGATACAACTATCCTAAATATTATAAAGTTTGAAATAACTTAAGGGAAATAAACTTCATCAGGGGTTACATGAGGTACATGTTATGGAATGTTTGTTTACATTAATAAAATTATCTTTTAAGTAAAGTCAACATTTGAATTTTGCATTTATCTAGAAAATGGCCAATAATATCTAACAGATGATTTATTTTACTCTTTTTGGGGGGCAGTACTTGGGACTGAACCCAGAGCCTTTGCACTGAGCTAAACCTCTGGCCCTTTTTTATTTTGAGAAAGGGTCTTGCTAAGTAAGTTGCCCAGGTTGGTCTCAAACTTCTAATACGAAACCAAACCAAACCAGACAAAACCCCCAAATTTGCAATCCTCTTTCCTGCCTCAGCCTTCCAGAGTGCTGAGATTATAGGGACTGTGCCACTGGTCACCACACCTGGCGTCATTTTACTTTGATTATACATGTACTCTAAATACCTTTTTAAAAATATGACATAAGAGGTAGGTAGGAAGGAAAGAATGTCACCTCATTTGTTCATATTCACAGGAGAGCTGCTGAATTTTATTTGTATGTTTGTTCTGTGGCCTCGGGAATGTTTTACTCTTGCAATTCTTAAAATAAGCAACGTTAGAAAAAAATTTGTAACACGTACCAAAAGTACACAATCACGCTAAGGAAATGCAAATTATAAACAGAGGTCGGTATTTTCAAGATAAACAATTTGAGTTTATGAAATAATGTGCTTATGGCTCCTTAACATTTCCATAAATATGAAATAAACCATCTCTCTTTATAAACTAAACTTCAACTTTTTCCATTCCCAGAACTCAGTGCAGTGACTGAAATACAACTTTTGATAAATGGACTTCCTGGTGTTCCACCAAGTATAAAAAATTATAGGAACATGGGGCTGGGGATGAGGCCCAGCGGGGCAGCTCTTGCCTAGCCTGAACAAGGACCTGGGTTCAATCAACACCACCACAAAAACAAAACAAAACAAAAAAAACCCAACAACACAAAACACCAATTAATATAGGTTATAATGGTAATAAATTAACAGACATCTACTGAAAAATTAAAGCTCACTATAGTGTTCTGATCTGACAGTCCTGGGTAATCATCCACTGAAGGCTATTTTTTTTTCTTTAATTATTAATTAGCACATGTTCACAGTTCATATAGTTTATAATCATGTTGGGGAGTGGTTACATGTATGAACCACAGCTTATTTTTTTTTAAATCCCCTTCCTCTTCCCTCCCTGCCTCCTTCCATTCCCCTATCCCATTTTCTTGTTGATATTATTAATCTTAGTTCATGTATAACATATGTCTGTATTAGTTGAGGTTATTAGGTTCCTGTACATGGCATATCTTTACTTATTTCCTCTTCACCTCCTCCTCACCTCTTGCTATTGTTCCCTTGGTCTACTTCCCTTTCACAAGAGATCCATCCATCCTTGACCTGTCACTCATCCTTTATTATTCTTTGTTTGTACTTTGCTTCATTCAAATAAGATATCATATGGTATTTAAACTTGTGACTGGCTTATTTCATGCAACACTGTATTTTCCAGGTGCATCCATTTTCCTATAAATGTCTCGAATCTGTCATTCTTTATAGCACAGTAGTACTCCATGATATATAGATATCACACTTTCTTTATCCAATCATCTGTTGATGGGTATAAAGGCTCCTTCCAGAATTTAGTTATTACAAATTTTACTGCTATAAGCATTGGTATGCATGCATCACCAGCATGATGTCTTAAGTACGTTGGGGAAAATGCCCAGGGGAATAGCTGGGTCATATGGAATTTCTAATTTTAGTTGAGAAATCTCCGCATTGATTTTCATAATGGTTGTACCAGTTTATATTCCCACCAATAATGCTGGAGGGTTCCTTTCTTTCACCACAGCCATGCCAGCATTTGTTATTGATTTCTTAGTGATTGCCAGTCTTTCTGGAGTAAGATGGAATCTCAGCATTGTATTAATTTGCAATTCTCTAATGGCCAGAGACGCAGAGCGTTTTTTCATTATTTGTTGGACATTTGTATTTTTTCCTCTGTGAAGTATCTATCTGGTCATTTCTCTCACCCATTTCTTGACTGTATCTTTAATTTTAGATGGTTTAATTTTTTCAGTTCTTTGTGTAGTTTAGTAACATTCCTATGAGAAGTAGCTGGCAAAATTTTTTCCCATTCTGTAGGCTCTCTCTTTATTCTACTCACTGATTCTTTAGCTGTACAGCTTTACTGCCTAATGCCACTTGTTAATTCTAGTGTAATTGAGGTTCTGTTTAGAAAATCTTTTCCTATACTTACATCTTCGTGTTTTACCTATTCTTCCAGTAGGTTTAATGTTTCTGTTTTAATGTTTAGATTTTTGATCCATTTTGATTTTAATTTAGTATATGGTGAGAGATAAGCATCCAATTTCAATCTTCTGCACACAGATGACCAGTTTACCCAGCAGCACTTGTTGAATAGACAATCTTTCCTCCAATATATGCTTTTAGAAAAGATTAAATAGCTGAATGTTTCTAGGAAGTTTTTGTATCCTTAATTCTGTTCTATTAATCTATGTTTCAGTTTTTGTTTTAGTACCATGCCATTTTTATCACTGTTGCTTTGTAGTACAGCTTAAAGTCACGTATTGCAATGCCTCATGCTTTGCTTTTGTTGCCCAAATTGCTTTTGTTATTCTGGGACTCTTTTGGTTCCATATAAATGTTAGCATTCTTTTCTTTAGATCTATGAAGTATGTGTTGGTATTTTGTTTTGGACTACACTGAATCTGTATACAGTTTTGGGAGTATGGTCATTTTGGCAATACTGATTCTGCCTATCCAGAATCAAAGCACATCTTTCCATTTTCTGATGTCCTCCTCAATCTCCTTTTTCAGAGTACTGTAGTTTTCTTTGAAGAGGTCTTTAATTTCCTTGGTTAGGTTAATACCTAGATATTTCATTTTCTTGATGCTACCACGGATGGTTCTATTTTACTAATATTCTCCTAATTGAGTTCATTATTGGTGTAATCAAACACTATAGTTTTTTGCTATAAATTTTTAGTGTTGATTTATATCCTGCTGCACAGTTGAAAGTGGTTATTTTACAAGTTTTTTGGTAGAATTCTTTGGTGGTAGAGCATCATGTCATGCGCACACAATGATAATTTGAGTTCTTCCTTTCCTATATGTAACCATCTTATTTCTTTCTCTTGTCTGTTTGCTCTGGCTAATGTTTTAAGTACTATGTTGAACAGAAGAGGTGATACTGGGCATCTTTGTCTTGTCCTTGATTTTAGAAGGAATACTTTTAGTTTTTCCCCATTTAGTATGATGCTGGCTATTGGTTTGTCATAAATAGCCTCTATCATATAGCCTGTTTTCAAATAGCCTATTTTCTTCAGGGTTTTTATCATGAAGAGGCTTTTTGTCAAAAGACTTTCCTTATTTATTTATATGATCATATGGTTTTCTACCTTACTGAAGCCTCTCACAGTGAGCA
Source organism: Fukomys damarensis (assembly GCF_012274545.1). NCBI lineage: Eukaryota > Metazoa > Chordata > Mammalia > Rodentia > Bathyergidae > Fukomys > Fukomys damarensis. The sequence continues at coordinate 82,005,882 of NW_022900928.1, forward strand.
TTCTATCACACTGGCAGCTGGGTGCCCATATCAGAATTACCTCTAAAACCCAGAGTAAGAGGAGGCACAAGCTCAGCAGGCTACATTATTAGGGCTAGGCTTATTTAAGACAAATGTGACACACAGAAGCTGACCTCAGCCTCATTTGCTCACATGTTCTCCTTACCTAAGGTGATAATGGCATGTGCTCTAATCACAGAAGGCATGACAGAACTTCTGACCTTGGAGGGCAGCTGAATGTCTGGGGCTTCTTCAGAACCTTGAGATGGCAGCACTACAGGGAAGGAAACAGATTTAGTAACAGAGGCTTAAGTGTTACTTGACCTTAAGACCACATAGTACAATCTGATTTCAAGTGTCTTACAATGGTCTGCGTCCACAGAAGAAGCCAGAATGGACTGAATCAGAAGGAAGACTCGCTTCTCCACTCTGGCTGGACACAGCTGGGCGATATCTCCCAGGGTAAAAATGTACTTAACCTGCAAAAAGAATAGTATTACAATAAGCATAAGGCAAAATGAAAACCCTACCTAGAGTAAAGACATTTCAATGGAATAATTTTATTTTTGTCTCTCAAAGTACAAAAACTTGACTATATTTTGTTTCAGAAAAATACATGGTCATGAAACTCAGTTGCTACTTTATGAAACTCACCTGAAGTTAGGGTATCTATATAATTTTCTAACTGAAATCTGGACTCCTATAAATAATTGTTGTGATAACAAGTATAAGCCTGAATAATCTTGGGTAAACTATGATGTAAAATCATTTACCTGTAATCCCAGAAAGATATTATTTTTGTGTATAACTTTCACTTTGAAGTATTTTTATAATCACAGGGCTTTGTCTTTCTTTTTTAAAAACATATACTTACCAATAAGCTACTTTGAAGTCTGTGTTACTTTGAATATTTTGTATTACTTTCAATATTAAGCATCTTTCACGTTAATATATATAATATATTCAATTGCTACAGATGTATACCATCTAAAAACAATGTCATTAATTTTTCTTACTAATCCACAATTAGTGAATTATTTCTAACCCTCTGGTTTTGTTTACATTAGCTCTGGTGAATACAGCTCTGTACTCTTGGAACTGCTCTATTTACTTGGACATGAAATCCAGGGTTAAAGAGCATATAAAACTATTTTATATTTTAAAACATAATTCCAAACTGTCCTCAAGGTTAGTTTATTACCTAGATTTCTACCCAAAACACACACAAGGACCTGATTTTTTTTACAGCCACCACTACGGAGAAAGAATCCATCTCAAAAACAGAAAAAACAAGAAAAGCAAAAATCTTTCTCTGGAGTTGAAAAGTCAATAGTAAATACATTTGAGTTTAGAAATATTTGAACATAGGTTATTTCTTAATGGATTAAAGCATGAGATAAATAATACACACAGGGCAAAACATCTCTACATGTTTTGACTGAAGGGTAGATTCTGGTGATATACTTAATAGTGAAACAAAAAAAATTTTAGAGGGAAAGATTTACAGATCACAATAAGCATTTTTCTTAGTGTGGCTGGTAACTTCCCAAACAAATAAAAAAGCAATTCTCTGTCAAACTCTGGGCCTAGTCTGAACTACATACCATGGCCCTAATACAGATTCTCATAAAAATACTATCAACTATTGAACATCAGCATAGCAGTGCCTTTGGCACAGTGGTTTTCTCTTTTACAAATCTAAACTTGGTCTGCAATCACTAACAACTATAAGAGCTAAGCAGACAGAGCAGAAACTAAACACAGAAAAGTAGTGCTCAACTAATTTAGACAGAGGAGAAAAATGGCCACTGTTGGTTAAACAATGGCCTATACTGAAGGGCATCAAAAGGTAGCTCAGTATTTCTTTTACTGGGCAGTGTCAAATGCTATAAGAGGACTATCATAATATACTTATCAACAGCCCACTGGCTTGACTTGTCCTGACTCAAGGGATCTCTTACAGCAAAAACATTTCTAACATAAGGGTGACATGTAAGACAATCTCCCCTTTCAGGACATTTGTGTTTTGAATTGTCAAATCTGTCCTTTTTCTTTAGATATAAGTGTAACTACTCAGCTCTATGCCCCAGTTCTGTAGTTCAATGTCCAAACAGCTCAGAAGAGATGTTATAATAGTTTTAAAATTCAAACAAATCAAAGGCGAAAGACCTTTTTTATAAACTCTATTATTTTGTTATTATTTCTACATTTGACTCTACTAAGCTCACAACCCACCCACTGATAATAAAAGGAAGAAAGGAGAAGCAGCTGCTTACCAACAGGTCTTCATCCATATTTCCTGCCCCGTCCTCCTTCAGAATGATGTTGGAAAGGTGGTGCTCACAGGTGGATAGCACATCCCCACATACCTGCTTCAGTAGTTCCTGCAGCAAGTAACAGATCAGCTTTGAAGGGACTGCACATCTACGAGGCAACCCACAACACCTATATTCTCAGAACTTCTAGGATCTTCAAATGTAAGAGAAACCCCAGCCATCATGCTTGTCCAAAACCACAATGACAGACTTAGCAAGCTGGCCATGAGAACTGGCTAGATGAAATTTTTAGAGAACAGTGCATATGTCATCTATCTTTCTGTATTTGCCCTATTAGAGCAAAAGGCAAATAGGAAGATCTAGTGCACTAATTTTAAGGTATCTGTAATAGCAGTGCCTCTAACAACAGAGAAAAAAGTTACATATGTAGATAGTAAATTAACTACCGTGATAAACAATTTCCTTTAAAAAGACATACAATAAAATGGATTGCTGTCACTCCTGAATTTATTCCTTTGGGACGAATTTTCAGTGTCTCTTACTGGTCAAGATAAATTCCAGAGGCCACTACCAGTGCCCATCCAAGGCACCTCTATGCCAAGACAGCCTCCTAACTACATTCCAGAACTCCTGGGCTTCATGCTGCCCCGGAGGCTGTCCCAAGTACCCAGGTTGGGCAAAGCGCCTGCACCTCAGCACTTCCTCCTCACCTCGTGCTCACTTATAATTTAGGGACACCTGTATCCCACTGACATTATGTGCTCACATGTTTGTTTCCCCACAATATTGAAGATGCCTTAGGAAGGCTACTATCACCCAGTGCCTAGCAGCACTACTACAACATGGTACCCTGTCAGTGTTTGCTAAAATTACTATTATGAACAAAATGTTTTTCAGTCTTAGTTGGCCTAAAATGTTCCAAAACTGTTGTTTATTACTTTTAAAGACTAACTGCATCAAGACTAAGAGAATACACAAGATGGAACATTACACTGGCCAAGAGCGTGTCTGAAACTTACAGGCTTTCTCCTGATGAGGAAAAAAAGGTTAACGTGTAAGACTGCAGGACTACAATCTGAGTGGACAGAGCTAAATCTGAGTATCAGAACTTGGACAGCTGACGAGGCCATTACTCCTGGGATTGTCTCCATCAGACAGGGTTCACATTCAGTTACTGCCCAAGTTCTTATGAACAACTGCAGTGACTCAGGGCATGTTCTGAGGTAAGCCCCTTTGTTTTAAGCAGACTTCTGTTTTTTTCCACGGCTGGCCAAACTTTGGTGCCTTATAATTTCTACCCATCAGTCCAGACAAATCCTCTGGTATACCAATAAATCAAACACTTGCTGGGGGGCTTCTAGGGATCGAACTCAGGCCCTTGCACTTGGGAGGCAGGCAGCAGAACAATTGAGCCAAATCCCTGACCCAATCAAATGCTTTTGTTTAGAAGTTCTTCATATATTTGCATTTAGCTACGCAGCCTGTCTCTAACAGAACAATTCTTTCTTTCTCCATACTAAACCATCCAAGGAGGCCTTCAGCTGATCCTTACTTACCTTATTGCAACACCTCATCTAATTGTTCTTGTCTATATAAACTCCATTTTATCAACTCTTCTCTAGAAGGTTGTCAGTAAAATTGAATTATACATCACATAAGTAATAATATACAGTACAGTGAATGTTTAAACTTTAAAAACATTACAGTAAAAGACACGTCACTAATCCCCCTCAAAATACTACTACCCCTCACTTTGAACACGTTTCTTATTATTTTTGCCACTTTCTGAAGCAGTTCTGTAAGTTCTCTTTTGTGTCTTTATGAGGTATGATTAAAGAAAAAAGTATAGTAAATGCTGCTGCTGAGTGCCATCCAATGGAAAGGGAATCTACTAAGATTACAGTACGTTATCATCGACCTTATTCACTGGGTCTGGCACCTTGAAACTTCTGGCTCTTCCTCAAAGTCAGAGTGACCATGAAAAGTAAACAGTTTGAAACAATTCAGAACATTGAGGCTATGATGGTGCAAATAAAAACAGTCAAGAAATAGACCTTTAGAACTGCTTCAAAAGGTGGCAAGAATGATGGGCTATGTCTGAAGTGAGGGGAAGGATTTTCAGGGGTACTGATGGCAATGTGTCTTTAACTATAATAAATTTTTTAAAATGCACAGCATTATTCAAACCACATTTCATAGAACATGTCAACTTAGATTTAACCAGGACAAAGAACAGGACCATCACCCTTCTTATTCTAGACACAATTCTATTAATACAGGGCAAGATCTCATTGAGATATTAATGACAGCCACAAAGACTACAAATTCAAGCCAAGAAAGACCTAAGTCTCTATACACACAACTGTTGAGATGTATCCTGTCTCTATTCTTTGGGTAATTACTCATTTTCAGTAAAATACAGAATATTTATTTACAGAGAAAAGAAGACAGTTTAGGGGAAACAAATGAGTCACATGCATTCAAGACACCCTAAGGTTCTGAAAATAACAGGGCCTTATTCCACTGTCTACTACCTACCAAAGGAGGCGGTACTAGCAGAAGAAAAACTGGCCATTTTTCCAACATAGTTTTGTTTTATCCTTTCCTACCTCTCAGTTCCTAAATCTGATGGCAACTCTTTGTCTTCCTCACAAGACTCTAATACAATATAAGCCACTGTTCTAAAGACTACTATTTGCTGCTACTAGTAGGCAGCAAATGACTTATGGTCCTGACAGCCCACACGTATTTCTTTCTCTGGCCCATCCTGGTGAAAAATATACTGGGAAGGTTCAGAAATCTTTGTTCCACTCCTGCCCCTGCTATCAATCAGTAAGCTGTGTACCACTTATCTTTGCAGGATTACACTTTCAAATTCTGCCAAAATTTTCCTTACATCATTCTGTCTTTATTCATACTTGACTTACCATAATACCAGCTATTTTTTATTGTTTGGTGCTATTAAAATGCTTCATCAAATGTTTATTAAAAAGCTTTTCATACAATTTCTTGGGTCAGAAAGATATCAACCCAAGTATCCCGTTTACAACATAAGTGCTGAAAGGCATGTATAGCAGAATACCAGATGCCATTTACCTAAGAAATGGCTCAAGCACATTTTTTTTAGCTAAGTGCATTCCTAATTCTGTTAAGTCATAAGCAAAAAACATGTATTATAAGTAGAAAATAGAACATACCAAGAAAGGTCTTTCTTGAAGGAACTATTGAAGAAAAAAAGCATAGAAAAGTACCTAGGCAACAACATAACCTTTGTTTTTTAATTCTAGAAAACTTAAAATACACTATAACAAATGTTTAATCTATGACTTCTGTAATCATTATTAAAGGCCCATAGCCCTATTTTTTTCTATTTTGAATAGCAATACCTAAGAGTATATCTCATGATAAAAATAGAAGACAGTGATAAAATGATTCAATAGACGTACTGACATGGAAAGAAGGAAAAGGAATAAATATGAGAAAAGGAAAAAAAAGAAACAGTCTTTGTAAATAGGGAAGGGTTAAATGGAGGGCAGGGGAAGGGGGAAAAATATAAGAACAAAGATATATCATATAAAAGGTACAGATTCCCAATGATGAATGTCATCATATTGTATACCTAAAATGTACCAATAAACTTAATGAATTAAAAAAAAAAAAAGTGCTGACATGGATACGTAAAGGGAATGAAAGCAATTCTGCCTCACATACATCACTGATTTGGATATGTGACTATAAATCATTAGCTATAGGCTGTGGGCCACTTTGTGTATATGGTGCCAGAGAGAGAATTGAGCAATGTAACCTCATATAACAGGACAGGCATTTTCCAGATTATGACCTAAGAGTTAAAAGCCTTCTGATCTGGAGAGAAATGCCTGACTAGGTGGAAAATTATGTATTAAATATTCCTAAGACTACTACTTATCAAAAGATACCTTTCAGAATTCTCACCAGGAGATAAATGTCAACCAACAGGTACACCCTGCTAAAAACCACCTGTACCTAGAGCCAAGGGTAGGATATCTAAGGGCACCTAGGTCAGCAGCAATCAAATCTAAGAAGGCCATGTGAGCTGCTAGTCACATAAGTACTGCCTTGCTGTAGCAACAGCTACTGGGGACTGATGGAGACCACCCTAAGCAGGCTACAAATTTATAAATTGGCTTCATATTAAAAGTCTGAGCCTGCCTATTAGCCCCCAATGGCTTGCCAGAAGAGCCAGCAGTTGGTGTGTGGGAACGAAACAACTTCACACACCACTAGGCACAGCAGAAGTCTCAGTGATCCGTGATGCTGTGACATCTTGGCTGGCAAAACAATAGTGCAGCTAAGGGCAACATGACTCGTACACAAAACTTCTATAAAACCAAAAATTAATTTATTGAAAAAAAATTTTTCCCATTAATCAATGATCTGTACCGTGTAGAATATCTTGTTCCCTCATTGCTCAGATCCCAACTATATCAGTGCTCTCTACTTCACTGTTCGCTGCACTGCCTTTTACCCCTTCAAGGAGTGTTTAATAAATAGTGGCAAGTGCAGGAGACAGCATCTTTGGCCTGATAAGAGCTTTGAGCATTCTGGATGCCCTGTATGCAGTAAAGATTTTGTTTTTTTTTTTTTTTTT
>NW_022900928.1:82012872-82027872 GCF_012274545.1 Fukomys damarensis
TTTTTTTTTTTTTTTTTTTTTTTGGTTTTTGTTACTGGGGATTGAACTTGGGTCCTTGCGCTTGCAAGTCAGGCCACCAAACCGCTGAGCTAAATCCCCAGCCCCAGTAAAGATCTTGTTTTGTCCGTTGTTATCCTGTGCCAGACGCTTGGTCAGGTGGTTGGAGGTCTGATCAGCTTCCAATAGGAGACTACACATCCATACACCCCTCATACTTCAAAGCCAGGTAACATGCCCAAGTACAAATACAAGTACAGATGGGTTAGAAACATCAGGGGAATGTGTATGGCCATACCTGTTCTTCCATCGGTGTCTTTGCAGATGCTCTACAAAGACTCTGCAAAGTATCAACAGCTGAACTGATCAACTCTAGAGACCACTGAAATCCATTCAGCTTACACTTGACAATATCTAAGAAGGAAGTCAAAACCTTATATTTTATATATAAACACACACACCGAAGCAAATGACTTTTTCAGAAACATTCTCCAATAAACACTCACCTGTCACCCTGTCCCGAGTGTTGTCTGGAAGATGCTTTGCAATATGCCCAATGACAGACAGTATATGTCCTAAGGTGTTTGAATTGGGATTCTGCTGACTAAAGACAGGGCAGGAGAAATGCCAAGACAGAATCAAATTAAACATTGTACTGCAGCAAAGTGCCTTTTCTTCTAGAGTGTCAATTCTGGAGGGAAGTGGGTAGGCAGAATGATTTCAGGGTCATGCTGTGGGACACTAAGGGACTTAATGGACAAAGGGTTAAGTGACCATGCTTAAAAGTGATTATTTTTTCATGTTTTTTATACCAGACTTTAAACAGACTTGCTGTACACAGCTATACAATAGTCCTTTTCCTCAAAATATGAGCTTTGTTTCCAACCTTTAGTGTCCACCAATGGGCTGTTATAATCATGCGAACCTGCTGATTTTCTCCCAGGACTGCATGATTTTGGTGTAGTCAAGCTTGGGTGAGGAGCCAGCAATCTTGGAGAGCAGCATCCAGGCAGGTGCAAAATGTTCCGTGCCAGTGTGAGATATTATATTGTTTATAAAAGTGGATGAGAATTTATCTTTCTTGGACCAGATATGAAAAGCCTTATTTAAATAGCGGCTGGAAAAAAAAAAAAAAAAAAAAGACAGGAAAGCAGAAATGTAACTATAAATACACAAAACTGCTCCAATCAGCCCTTTGCTGAAAGGGTATCAATTTTGCTGCTCCATGATTTCTCTGATACAGAAAGCACATACTCATAAGGCCTGACACCATCTAGGTGCCTTTAGTAAGAAGTATTTTCCCCTTACCAAATACTTACTTTTTAATGGAAAAGACAAAACTTCTTAATTCATTTCAGAATCTTATCTTTATCCCCTCCAAAATTTCAAACAAATACATGGGATAGGTTAGCATAACATATGTCCAAAGGTTACAGGGTTATAGTGACAAAAAATAGAAACATTGTCCTTTTTTTAGTCACAAGATTAGGGAGAAATGACATCTTAGCATTTAAATATGGTGAAAGTAAATGAGCTAAAATTCGCTATATCCTATTTCTTTTTTTTTTTTGGTACTAGGGATCAAACTCAAGCACACTGAGCTAAGTCCCCAGCCCCTGCTATATCCTATTAATACTACTCAGGAACAGATTTTCAGATGTTTTAGACTAAAAATTTAAAACATGTTCTGATATGTATTAAACTGTTTTTAAGACTATTTCTAGTTTTCTTTTCAAAGCAATTAAATCGTATAAATAACAAGACAATGCCATGTTACATATTAAAAAGAGAAAAAGACACTTCCACAATTCATTTTTCTTACACTGTTAGGAACACATCCATGTGCACACATGCACACACACACACACCCATGCACATGCAGACTTTCTTAAGAATATTCTCAAAGCATGCAGAAACATAACAAAATAAATATGTTATCCTAGTAAGCACATGTACATAAATGTTTTATGATTAAATTAGCTACTGATTAAAAATCTATGTCAAATTTTACCATAATTAGCTCACGTGATTCGTACCTGATATATATCCAAATATAAGACAATGCAATAAACATATTTTAAAATTTTTTTTCAGAGAGCCAGATAAAATATTGAAATTACAAGAAAACAATAGAATGGGCAAAAATTTCTCTCAAATTCTAGTTTTAAGTCTCAAGTTTGGCTCTTCTCTCACAACTTGCACTCCTCGACCCACCAAACAGACACTAGCAAGCCTTCTGCCCCATCCCTCAGTCAGCTCAATGCTGATCACAACCATTCTCCACCTTACCAGAATGCATTCCACAAAACACTGTCCAAATCTCCACTATGCTAGTAGGCAGTCCTCAGACCATTTTACTTGGCCTCTACTGGAGGTGTAGAATCTAGTCATTACCCTAAATCATCACCCTAAGTCATCCAACTCTTGCTTCTCTTCCATTTCCCCTCTCTAATCTTTTTCTGAGCACTCCCCCCCATGTTGGGGTGCAGGGATTGAACCCACAGCCTTCTGTATGAGCCACATGCCCAGTTTCTGTTCACTTTAAATGCTGGTTTTGAAAAGCTCACTTTTCATCCTCTTTATCTACAAACTGGCTCTGGGTGACCTCATTCATTACAGAGCTCCCCACTCATAGGTGACCACATATCCCAAACTGGACTTCCATCTCAGCCCTCCTACATGCATTCTCCACCTGCCTGACTTGTGCTTTCAATGGCATATGAAAGAGTAATTTTTCTTAGACTCTCTGGTGTCTTCAGGCCTCTGAGCCTTTGCATGCTATTTTCTGCCTCAATAGTCTCACTATTATGGCTCCCTCGCTGATTCCTACATATTCTCCAATATTCAGCTCATGCACTTAGGAAAGCCATTTGCTATGGTTTGGATATGATCTGTTTATATCCTCCAAGTTTTGTGTGCAGGAAGTGTGGTCCCACTGTGGCAGTGTTGAGGGAGGTAGAACCTTCAGATGAAGCCTAGTGGAAGGTATGAGGTCATGGGCACCACCCTTCAGACGGGCCCCTTGTAGTTAAAGTTAGTTCTCATGAGTAAGCCTGACCCTGGAACTCTCTGGCTTCTTGTCCCCATACAGTGATCTTTCCTATGCCTGTCTCTGCCATTATGACACCACACACTAGAGGAAGGCCCTCATCAGAGGCTGAACCAGCTGGGCAACCTGATCTTGGACTAAGAGCTTCCAAAACCATAAGCTGAATAAACCTCATTTCTTCCTAAGATATCCTGCCTCAAGTATTTTCTTATGGCAAGAGAAGTTGGACTAGGATATCATTCTAAAGAAGAGAAACGAGGGGGAGAAAAAAATAGAAGAGAAATAAGTCACCAAAATGCTAAATGCTACCTGCTCTTTCTTCCTCCATGCTTCTAACTTTCTATTTTATTATAACAAAATTTCCACTAGACTGAAAGCAAACTGAGTAGAACAGGTGTCCTAATGCTGCAATCTCCAACCAAAAATGAGGTACTCCAACTATAATTATTTATAACTCCTCTTCCATTTCTTTCCATCTCAAGCTCAATCTGATTCTACACCTGCCATTTGTCAGGCAACTCTGAAGAATTCTCCCTTTCTCCATTTGCACCTTAACTCAGCTCCTCATTGTCTTTGACTTCAATTATTGTAACAGTAGCCCATGTTCTCAGACTCCAGTTCTGTCCTCTTGGTTACCAGACACAAGACCATTCTCAAAACTCCTTAAATACAAAATCTGGAATTTCTCCTTTAATTCGATCAGCAGCCTCCCCTGGCAACGTGCTTTTAATAATCGAACTTGCTGGCGTGCTGCACCATAATTCTCCACCTTCCCCTGGGGCCCAGCCACACAGGCAGTGTCACACCAGCCTAGGTTGCAATGCAGCGCTGGCACAGTGCACGTTACCATATCCATCTGGGTCTATTTTTTCCATGAGTTATTCTGCTCCTTATCGTTCTGAAGATTCAATTCAAAGGTCACCTATTCTGTGAAGTTCTCTCTCCAGGAAGATTTCTTGATATTCTAGTAATATTGTTTTTTTAATAAAGCTTAACATTTTGTTTTCAAATGTTTACTGAACTCTTTATTCTACTAATATCACTGCTCTCAATAGCATTTTTGCTTTTTAAAACTGACTTCTTATTCAGTGGTTCTCACATCTTTTTCATATCAGATCTCCTTTAAATTCTTTTTTCTTTTTCTTTTGGTAGTGCTGGGCCTTGAGCATGCTACGCAAGCATTCTACCAAGAAAGCATATCCCTAACCCAGAACCCCATTAAATTTTCAAAAATTTCTGACCATCCCAATGAACTTTTGACTTTATAGATTATATCTACCAACGTTTGCAATTGATTTAAAAATACTTATTTAATTCATTGAAAAGAAATTAGATTTCAAATAAATAATAGTTTTACCAAAAATTAAGTCTTTTCTACAACAAACTTTGTAAGAGTGTTGTATACTGTTGTGTACCTTTGTAGATGTCTAAGGACTAGAAGAACCAGGAGATGGAGTGTTTTCATATCTGCTCCTGTACTCAGTGTCTTCTAGTGTCATCATATAGCTTTTGGAAAATTCCAGTGTACTATCATGAAAGAATGAGAGTGAAATGTGGCTAACATATCTTAGTATTATGATTAAAGAGTCAGATTTCATAAGCCCTTTATACCAGCCCTACTACCCTAGCCTATGCCCTACACTAGTTCTTCCAAGTCTTTATACTCCAGGTCCCCAAGTTTACCTTCTCCTTCCTCACTTTGGGCAAGTGATCTTAATGGCTACTTTAATGAGGAAAGGAAAACTGGCAAGCTCTAGTCTTCATACTATTAACTCTCCTGTGGTTTCTGAACTCACCTTTGAGTCCTTTTATCTTTGACATTCCCTAACCCTAGTTTATAAACATACTATTCTTTTCCAAAAGCTTTCATTAAATTAAATAACACCCATCTTTCATTCACCCACAGGTGTTTACTCTTACTGAAAATGGGGAGGGAGGAGCCTATGGAGGATGCTACGACACTTCTAAAATGTAAGATGCACCTTAATTCCAGATGTTAAAATGTGTTAGATTGATGAAATGCAGTAAGTCAGGCCAGGAGGGAAGGCAGCAAGGGAGGGAAGTACAGGAAATCTAAAAGGTCGAGTAAGAGCACTCAAGTCTGGGAAGGGTAAAAGAGCATTTTATGGAAAGAGAAGGCCATGCTCAAGACATGTGGTTGCAAGAGGGTGCGAGGGTGTGGGGAGCAGGCTGCAGTTGGTGGGCACAGAACTCACAAGGGGAAATGTGAAGCAAAGATGAGGAATAGATATGACAGTGAACATTTTATGAAGCTTCCTGAAGGTATCATGGCAGAGAAAGGTCACTGGGTAGAGGGAAGTTGGACAGGAGAGCCAGGGAGCTGGGGGCAGGGAGAAAGTAACACATTTTCAGGAATGGAAAAGGATATATGTTTTATCTTGAGATGTATACTGCTAGACTCTGAAAATTTACACTCTCACAAAGTAAAAATTCCATTTCCTCAAATTCTCAATACTTGGTTAGAGTGTAAAATGTAAAGTTTCCCATTTTGTCAAACTGAAATTTATTGTTTTAATTTGAACTTCTTTGGCTGTTAGAGAAATTTAGCATTAGATTCAGTATCTATTTTTATTTATTGTTTATTTGTTTCAGTTTTTACAAACTTTTTTTGTGTAATCTATTTTTCTATTGAGGAGTTCATCTTTTCCTTACTAATTTATAAAAGGATAGTACAATGTGATAAAAAATACAGTGCATGTTCCAGTTAAAAAAAATTATTACAATTGGGGATATAGCTCAGCAGCACTACACCTGCCTGGCAAGTGCAAGATTCTGAGTCTGATTCCCAGAACTGGAAAAAAAAATGTATTTTAATAAGACACATGATACTGAATAGTTTCCCTGGTGTGAATAATCTGCAACAATGCATAAGATTCTAATAAGATTACTGACATTTAGAAATGGAAAGAAAGGAGCTAAAGGTGTAGGGAAGGTGGGATGGGTAGGGGAAGAGTAAAAAGGGAAAAGAAAAAAATGTGAGAAAATGAAAAGATGAAAATTAAGTGTTTGTAGATGGGGAGGGGAGGAGGGGGTGAAGGGAGGGCAGAGGTAAGGGGAAAAAATGAGAATCAAGACTTGTCATGTAGAGGTACAAGATCCCAACAATGAATGTAACTGTACTGTATCCCTAAAATGTACCAATAAACTCAATTAAAGCTGAAAAAAAAATAAAAAATAAAAAATAAATTAAAAAAATAAAAAATAAGACACATGACATTAATTCCCATTAAAATACTCCCCCTTGCTTCAAATATACTTAGCTCTTCATTCTTCCCACTTTCTGAAGCAGTTCTAAAAGTCCTTTTTCACTGTACTGTCATAGCTGCCTTGACATCCTGAAATGATTCAAAATATTTACCTTCATGGTTATTTGGACTTTGGGGAAGAGCCAGAAATCACATTGTGCCAGATCCAGTGAATAAGGTAGTGGGGACACTATAATGTCTTCATGAACCTGCTCTCCACTGGATGACACTTGGTAGCAGCACTACTCTGATTATACCCAGTGAAGACACTCAGGAAAGAGGACTTGCAGAACTGCTTCAAAAAGTGGCAAGAACAATGGGGTGAGTGTAAATGAAGCAAGGGAGGGGGTATCCCAAGAAGAATTAATGGCAATGTGTCCTTTACTACAATAAATATTTAAAAACGTAAACATTTGCCATATATTTTGATATACCTCATAAATACAGAACATTACTCTTTATCACTTTTTGTTTTTTCCAACTCGTTTTTTGTTTTAATTTTTAGTGTTGTCTTAGTCTTTTTTTTTGGGGGGGTGCCCTTCTATAACAATACCTGAGACTAGATAATTTATACATAATAGGAATGGACTACTCACAGTTCCAGAAGCTGCGAAGTCTAACGATAAGGCACCAGCATAACAAGTGTCTGCATGAGGCTGCTCTATGCTTCCAAGGTACTGCCCTATGCCCTACGTGCTGCATATTCACTGGCAGAAGGGGCAAGAAAGAGCCCACTCATGAAAGCCCTTACATCATGACACTAATCCTTTCATGAAGGTGGAGCCCTCATGGTCTAACCGGCCTACTTCCTGGTACTGTTACAATGGCCATTAAATTTCAACACAAGCTTTGGAGGGGACAAATATTAAATCACAGCAGGTGTTGATAATCGTCATTCAAGCAAGCAGTCAACTGAGGCACTACAATATGCCAGGTAATGTGTTTGCTTAGGCTTCTTTTCTGTGAAAAGAAAATTTAACCTTTTCTCTTTAGAAGCTCCTCAGGAGGCTGAGAAAATTGCTGCAAGATCAAAGGCAGCCTGGGCGAGTTCAAGGCCAGCTTGAACTACCATCTCAAAAACAAACAAACAAAAAAGAATAAACAACAACAAAAAATCATGTTGTGGCTAAATTATATTCCTAAGCCAGATAACCTTAGAATGTGACTGCATTTGCAGACAAGGCCTATAAAAAATGACGAAATTAAAATTAAATGTTTGGGTGGGCCCCAATACAATTTGACAGGTGAATGGATCAGAAGAAATGTGGGTACACAGATGGCAGGCCACAGAAGGGCAGAACAAGATGGCAGCCATCTCTAGGTCAGACAAAGGTGTGAAGAGAAACTGAGGTTGCCGGGGCCTCAATCTCAGACTTCCAACCTCCAGAACTGTGAGAAATAAATAGCTGTTACTTACCAATACAAGGGATTATATCAATTAAAGCTTTATATTTAAAAAAAATTAGAGAACTGTACCCCTTTTAATAAAAGAACTACTACATTCTGCACATTTTACAAATCTGTAAATGCCTACAGCTGTACCATCCATTGCACGGATAATACTGTCCATCTGTGCCTTCTCTTTCCTTTTGCAAAATCTTGAACTTTGTCTTTCCTACTAAACTTTCTGAAGACTAAGTTTCCCCCTTGTATCCAGTTTTGTAATATCTATGTCTAACTCTAGAAATAACAACTACCATAAGAATACCTCAGTAAACGGATTTAACAGTGATTTACATATAAACAGAGAAAGTCAAAGGGCTCGGGATATAGCTCAGTGGCTTGCCTTGTATGTATGAAGCCCTGGTTACAATTCTCAGTAGTACAGAAGAAGGAGGGAGAGAAGGAGAGAGGAAGGGGCAGAGATAGGAAGGAGAGGGAGAATAGGAAAAAGAGGACGGCGGGGGGGCCAAGGTATTAACCCAACCTTTCCAGGAAATATCCTTGGATCCCCACGCTTACTGAAAATCCTTGTATGCTTGCTACAGACTTGCTCCCCCATTTGACACCCATTTAATAAATATTACCTGGGTGACTGTACTCTTGATCGGTTGGTCACTGTTTTGCCCCACCTCATGCCCACCTTTTCCACTGGGTCTTATACTTTAGTCCCATTTTGTACCAGCCTCACCACATGACAATGCTGTATAAAACACCTTTGAGAAGTGGGGTGGGCGGGCAATCCACTTTCCAGTCCCTCTTCTGTCTCTTTTAGACAGAAGCTATCTTTCTCTCAATAAATATTTCTTACCCTTTAAAGAAAAAAAAAAAGGAGGAAAGAAAGAAAAGAAAAGTAGGCAAGAATAAATAACGCTGAAAAATTATGCAGGGGTAGAAGAGCACAAGACTTATTCTAATGGCTGGGCAAACCTAAAAAGCCACAATAATTAAATCTGTGATACGATACAGAGGAACAAAAAGGTAAAAAGAGTAAAAGAATAGAGAATTCTGCACTAGAATTATGAACACTGTCATAATGCAAAGGAGCAAAAAAAAAAAAAAAAAAAAAAAAAAATACTAAAAAAAAAAAAAAAAGAAAAAAAAAAAAAAAAAAAAAAAAAAAAAAAAAAGGATAACGCTGCAAAGCAGTGAATAAAAGATTATCTTTTAAATTAGCATTGTTAGATTGATTGCGTTATTTATTTAGAAAAACATCAAATTTGATCCCTAACTAGTATAGTGCCCAAAAGTCAAAGGCAGAGAATAGTGAAAAGGAAAAAAAAAAAGCAAATTTCTAGGAGATTATGTAGAATATTTACATGATCCTGAGGTTAAAATTTTTTTTCTTAAAATACATTAACCATAAAGAAAACCACTGACAAACTAACCTTATCAAAAAACACCATTAAGATTTCATCCCCCAAACAGCAAAACAACAAAAATAAAATAAAAACAGAAACAAAACCCCCACACCATTTAGGGGTTGGGTTTGATAGAGCTTATGCTTAGTAATGTGTAAGGCCTTGATTCCCACCACCAAAAACAAAAAACAAGAAGATAAAGTAAAATCCAGGACAAGAGAGATGAAGAGATAATTCACAAATGTGAATATCTAAATGCTAATCCATGTATGAAAAATGGCTCGATTTTGCTAGTCAACATGGAATATAAATTAAAGCCACAATGAAACAGCACTATGCCTTTGCCAAAATGGCTAACAAAAGACAATACAAAATACTGGCCAAGATATGGAGCAGCTGGAACTCTCACATACTGCTAGTAAGAAGGCAAACTGCTGTGACACTTGAGATAACATCTAGCAGTATTTATTCAGGTGAATAAAAACATACTCAGCAATAGGTATACACCCAAGAGATATGCTACAAGTTATATGCATGAATATGTACACACACATAAATAACGGTCAAAAACTGGAAGCAATCTAGTTTATCTACTGACGTTTGAATGGACAGTGGTTCAGTCAGGTCACGCCTATGTGTGTGCATGTACAGCAATGAATGGGCTACTACAGCTGTATATAACATAACCTGAACACATCTCACATTATGCTTGGTAAAATTAGTCATGACTCACAAAAGCGTAGATACCACAAAATTTCATTTATATAAAGTTCAAGAATTAAAATGAATAGTTGAAGAACACAGGAAAGCAGCATGGGAATGCCAAAATGATAAGAGTACCTATAGGTGAGGGAAGGGAAGGAGACTGACAGGATGGTATGAAAATACTTCCTGGGCCCAGCTATGTTCTATATTGTTGTTAACACAGGTAGTGATTACATGGATATGTTTTTTGGTAGTATTTATTAATTTTATGGTTTTCTCACTTTTCTGAGCATAGTACACTTTAATATAGAAGTTTAAAAAACAAACAACAACAACAAAAAACACCTTCCCAAAAGTTATTATGAGCTACTAAGGCCCTCTGCTATTTTTATGAAAAATGGGTCCTACCTTTTGTCACTCTATCATGAAGCTTTAATATTTCGAGTGTGCATAATGTGGTATCCCTACAAAATAGTCAATTCTGTTGCTGGTGAAATCCTTCCCTTCTTAGAACCTCAGCAAACATACAGTTGATATAGAGAACATATTTACTGAGTAAATACATTTTCAGCCAGCGTTTTAATACCAAAGGGATCTTGAGAAATCACATAATCTATCTGGCTGCTCTTGCAAATGAGGAAAATGTGGCCCAGGGTAAAGTTATTTGCCAATGCCATCGAGTGGTATTTTATAACACTAAATCTATTATTCTTTCTGTTGTATAATTCTTTCGGAACTATATGTAAAAAGTAGAGAGGGCTGGGGATTTAGCTCAGTGGTTCTGGCGCCTGCCTCGCAAGCACAAGGACCTGAGTTGGATCCCTGATACCCCCGCCAAAAATAGAGAAATGTCTCTTGTATGACAAAAGAAATGTAAGAAAAAGAAAAAGGCAGCCAAGATAGTTCATTCACTGTACACAGTATGCATTAAATAAATGTTATCAAATCCACCAATCCAATAAAATGTGACAAGAAGTTTTAATTTGCACAGACAAGAAAGTTATCTTTCACAATAACCAGCACTGGGAAAAGGGGATGCTGATTCGTCTTATCCACCAGTGTTTTATACTATGTATCAAGATACCAGCCTAAAACTGGAAAGGAGTTGGAGGAAAACAAAGGAAGTGATTAAAGCTGCCACAAAAACAATCATCACAAAAATGCTAAGAGATATGAAGTAGGTCAAAAGAAGAAGAGACCAAGACTGTGTCTTCACATACACTATGTAATTTGGAAAGGTGATTTTCTAAGATCAGTAGAAAAGTTTACTATAAAGAAGCTAGTGGCCTTTATAGGAAAAAAAGTCACATGGTTCACATACCTCAGTCCCTGGCCTTCTGTAGTGAGGAGGGCAAGGAGAGCCCAAGCAAGCACCTGGCTGTCATCCTCTCTGTGAAATTTACTGTAATGCTTGATGTTTTGCAGCAATAGTTGGTCCAAGTACTCCAGCGCCTTCTCTTGAACTGTGCTCTCACAGTCCATCACCACAGGGATGACACCCATCAGCCAGGCCTTCTGAATTGGCACACATCTGGGCTGGGCCTGCAGATTGGGATATTATGATGTCAAAAGGTCTGAACACAATCTAAATACAAAAAAGTCCAAATAACAGTCAGTGAAGTAGTTAGGAACATTTTGAGAGATATGTTAAAATTATCACACCTATATGGCTAGCGGACTTTGCCTGCCTGAAGCCTTGGGTATGATCCCTAACACACCACTATCAATCCCCTAAAAAAACAGAAAGGAAAAAAAAAAAAAAACCTATGATCTATGAATGCAAACACAATATAACATGAAAAAAAATCAATATCCATAAAACACAAAAACAAAGTTAATCTCTAGGTTATCACAAATCTGTGCACGTTGAAATCTTAAACTTATACGTTAAAAACATTATTTCATCATTATAAAAATGTAATGCAGTACATTTTTGGTCATTCAAAAACCAAGAACAAATAATGTTTATCTCAAAGAATAATTAGGATGTTGAAAGTCAAAATACACATCGCTTACTGCCATCTCTCATGAAATAGGAAATAAATATGCTTTTCAAATTCTTTAACAGCTAATTAGTTGGGGTCCAGGGATTTAGCTCAGTGGTTCTGCCACCTGCCTTGCAAATGCAAGGACCCGAGTTCAATCCCTGGTAACCACCGCCCCCCAAAAATCAAATAGCTAATAAGTTGGCAGAAATAAATTATATATAGTATTAGTGAATTGTCCCTTTTGGTACTAACCTCCATACATGAGTATAAATCTTAATTGACAGCAATTAATCTAGGACTATAGCTTAACCAAACTAATTTTTAAATTTCTTTTTCTAAGATTTCAGATGAAATTAAGAAAAGACATTAGCACTGTTTAGTATTAGTTCTGAATTACATTTACTAGAAAGTGTAGTCTATCACATGTAATTGAAGGACATCTCTTCCCTTACACTGTACAGTACTACAGCAGATGTCACTTTGACATTTATCAACAGGTAATTATGTATTATACATAATTTACTGTTTTTTCCTTTTTGGTGCCGAGGCATGCTGTAATGATTCATCTTGACTATGATGGTTCCACTTGCATGGATTGACAAACACCTAGAAAATTAGTAAAACACACTGGTGGATGTGTTTGTGAGGGTGTTTCCAGAGATATTTGGCATGTGACACAGAGAACTGAGGTGGTATACCCATCCTAACGATGGGTAGCACCCCAGATGAAACAAAAGCAGGAGGAAGCCCATCAGCAGAGGTGAAAGCCTGTGCTCCTCTCTCTTTTCCTTCTCCCTTCCTTTTTCCCTGACTGCCATGAGGTAAGCAGTTTTCCTCTGCTACACCTTCTGCCACAAAAGCAACAAAAAGCAATGAGCATAAAAGCAACAAAGCTGGCTGACCATGTACTAAAATCTGTGGAACCATGAGCCAAAATAAATTTTATCTCCTCTAAAATGTTTTTCTCCAGTATATGCCACAGCAATGGAAAGCTGACTAACTTATATATGCTCCAGTCCCAGACTTACTTTTGACACAAGATACCATATAATAGATATAAAACACCTTTCCTCTCACCATAAGAAGTTCAGTGAGAGATTGCACAGCCTGCTTCCGGACAGATACAGCAGGATCCCGACAGTGGTCCTGCAGAATTGTCAGGTCTTCCTCCATACCCAAGATGTCACAGTGTTTCAAGATACTCACTAACACCTAAAGGCATACATACAACAGGAAGTGGTGACTAGAGAGCCATAAATACAGAAAGATCCAAAGCCAGCTAAGGAATACTTCAAGTCTGTGGTTCTCAACTTACCATGTGTCAGGCATCCGTACTCCTCCCTATAATACCCCATATTTTGGAATCAGATGAAAGCTAAGGCCTTTCTCCAGAGAAAGTTTAACATTTCGTGTAAACAAATATTTAAAACCAATTCTACAAAGCTACTGAAATTCATTGTTAGTCCCCAGATTAAGAATCTAAACAAAATAGATTACATTTATAAGTTTGTGATTCTTAAAAAGCCAGCATCCTAATAGGAAACTTAAAAAAAAGAAAATGCTTTCAGGTCACTTGTACAATGTATGTATAAAAGGACTAGTCAACTATGAAAAGCAAATTAAGTCCAAGTGAGGTTCAAGCAACTATGGAGTTAGGATTTAGAAAATATTTCCAAGTTTTCAGTGCTTAAAAATAAAGTACATTTAAGAGTGTGTACAAGAGCTCCCACCTGGAGTGCCGACTTCCTGACGTTGGTCTTCTCATCCCTGATTCTCTTTCTTAGCATTGCCATGACACATCTTTCTGTTGAAGGAATGCCAAAGAATCACCACAGTCTGAGGAAGACCAGAGAGCTAACATGCCACCACATAATACAAAGAAAACACTACTCTTAAAAGACTAACTCATTAGCTTGTTTTAAATCCTAAGAAGTAAGAGCATGAAAAAGTATTGAAAAAGAACAAAATCTGAATGGTGGGTATTTACTATAAAAAACATCAGTTTTGGAATACTAAAAATTTCATTTTAAATGAATTATTTAGCTCTTCTTTTTTGTTCAGCTGCAAATAAGAATATCTAACCTACAGGGTTGTTTTGAAGATTTGATAAGCTATGTAACAGCGGCCTTTAAAAGTCCACTGAAAGGCCTTTTTATATACATATCAACAAAGACTCCAGACCTTTTCTTATGTGGGTTACAATAATGAAAGACTGACAAATTTAAAATGAGAATTGAAAAAAAATTTAGTAATTAATTTTAAAATAGCAAGACATGTTACCATTTATTAACTTCTTAAAGTAAAAAAGAACTACTACATTTTCCAAAACAAAACAAAAGACACCAAAAAAGTGGTACTGCTTTTCATTTTTGTAAACTCTTTAGTGCCAGGCTTTAGTGTTGCAATTTCATGGGACCTCAGTAAAACTCCAATTCACAAATGGAGAAGGTCAGGGTGGGAAAGGAATGATGTCCTGATGTTACTATGAACACATGGTCGCACCAAGGGCTTGGAGTAGTTCAAGGTCACACAATCACACTTTAGGAACTGCCAATTTGTAAAAAAATCACCTTAAAAAAAACAAGAGAATGGAAAATGACAGAGAAAAACAATGAAAACAAAAGTAGGCTCCTTGAAAAGATGTCAATTAACAAACCTTTAGATAGAATGTCCAAAAAAATAAGATGCAAATATCAGGAATGAAAGAGGAGACATTACTATCAACTTTACATAAATAAAAAGGATTATAAAGTAAATACTAAGATCAATTTTATGCCAAGGAATCAAGAACCCTACATGAAATGGACACATTTCTAGAAAGATACAAACTGCAAAGCTGGCTTCAAAAGAAACTGGTAATCAAAAAACCTCATATCACACACACACACACACACAAAAGCCAAAGACCAGATGTTTTTACAGAAGAATACTACCAAAAATGAGTACTAACTCTTCACAAACTCTTTCAAAAAACAGAAGAGAATACGCTTCCCAATTTACAACAATGGGTCAATATTACCATGACAGCAAAACCAATGACCTCTCAATAAAAAATTAATAATCCCTTATGAATATAGATACCAATATTCTCAATAAAATACGAGTAAATCAAATCAAGCATGATATAAAGAGGGTTATACACCATGCTTAGAAATTATCCATGTAAGGAAATGTTGAATCTATATGTGAATATT
>NW_022900928.1:82030372-82075784 GCF_012274545.1 Fukomys damarensis
ACCATATGTAAAATTAACTCAGAATTGCTTATAGACCTACAAGTAAAAGCGAAAACTATGAAACTCTTAGGTGAAAATATAGGCATAAATCTTTGTGACCTCTGATTAGGTTACGGCTTTTTAGCTGTGACACCAAAAGCACAAGTGAAAAAAAAAACACAACATAATCTGAACTTGAAATTTTTTTAAATATTCACCTAAAAAATAAGGGTTGGACAAACATTTTGCAAAATAACCCTGACACACAGATTCCAATAAATGTGAAAATCTCACACCATTAGGCCTTAGGGAAATAAAAATCAAAACTACAGTGAGATATATCAAAACATCACATCTAGGGGTAGGGATTTAGCTCAGTGGTTCCGATGCCTGCCTTGCAAGTGCAAGGACCAGAGTTCAATCCCCAGGACGAAAAAACAACAACAACAACAACAAAAAAAATCACATCTACTTGGATAGACATGACAAATGCTGGTAAGGGTAGGGAGAGACAAGACTTGTCATACTTTGCTAATGACTTTGTACAATGGTATGGCCACTATGGACAAGTCTAGTGACATCTCAGAACACTGAACACTTGCTACACGACTGAGCAGCTCCACTTCCTTACATGCAGTCAGTGTCCATATCAAAACGTGTAAGTGAATCAATCAACAGCACAGTAACTTACTAAGTGGATTCCAGGATGGCTTGAGGAAAGCTCACAAGACAGCAAAATGACCAGGAACAAAAAAAGAGAAACAAGATTGGGCATAGCAGCACCGTGTTTAGTGGTGACTTTTCCCCAAACATAAATTTAATCTCTACTCAACTTTTCCTAATAACTGGTTCTTTTCTTAGCAATCCCAAGAGTTCACAACAATTAACTGTAAACATAAAATAAAATATCTACTAATTTTTTTAGTGTTAGAGGTACACAGGGGTTCAGTACATGATAACTAGGATATTTATCTTATTATCTTAAAATATAGTACAAGGATATCTATTCAACGATATAATAGAAATCACTTTTAAGGAAAAAATTTCAATTAAGGGTGAATTTTTTTGTTGTTTTATTTTGTAATTCAGGCTGGCCTTGAATTCACTGTGTAATACAATTTGGTCTCAAACTTGCAGCAATCCTCTTGCCTCAGCCTCCGATGTGCTACGCATACAGATGTGCAGCGCAAAGGGATGAAATTATCAGAAAATAAAGTTCAAGGTTTTTAACTCTATTTACTGTCTGAAATCTAATGTGTTACCCATGTGATGGTGATAAAATATGACATTACCTCTAGATCCAGCTATGCGGCCACTGCTGTCTGTGTTCATCTCCCCTGGTGGTTCAAATGGGTTGAATGTTTGCCTCTGACAGGAAAACGCTAAAAAAAGAAAGGTAAAATTCTGTTATATTTTTAATAGCATATTTCTGGGCACAGTGGCATATGCCTATAACCCCAGCACTTGGGGAGGCTTACAGGCAGGAGGATTGATGTGAATTTGAAGCCAGCCTAGGCTACATTTTGAACTACACAGCGAGACCCGGTCTCAAAAAGCAAAAAAAAAAAGTATGTATAAGTACAGCATGTTATAAAGTTATATTATTATTGAGGTGAATTTCAACTTCTTGCATAATGAAGAAAAGTACAACATTAACACAGGCAAATGTGCAAGAAGAAAAAAATTTCAAATGATCAAGTCTTTAAAAGATAATTATGTGCCGGGGATTTAGCTCAGTGGCACCACACCTGCCTTACAAGTGCAAGTTCCTGAGTTCAATCCCTAGTATCAAGAAAAAAAAGAGAAAAAAAAAATCATTAAAAAAAAAAGACAATTAAGCAATATTTGAAAATATACCCGTCCATTACCTGATGAATTTTTCAATAAGGCAGCAGGATGAATCCCTGTTTCTGAAACTGCAGGACCTTTAAAATAAGCGTAGACAGGAGGGAAAATGTATCATGAACCATGAGTAAGTATCACAGAGGCATTCAAATCAAGATAGTTAGGGGCCGGGGATTTAGCTCTGGTTCTGCTACCTGCCTCACAAGTGCAAGGACCCGAGTTCCATCCCTGGTAGATAATACTTAGGCTTAACCGCAAAGCAGACAGATTCTAAATTGCTGACAGTGAACAATGTCCTCATACACAGTCTCCAGGGGAGATCCAGCCTAATACAGCCAATGCCCAAGGGTGCAAACTGCAAAGGCAGTCAACATCCCCTCTAACACATGAACACATGACACTCCTTAAAAAGGATCAGGCATCCCTATTTCAAGCTATTCAAAGGCAGGGGTATACACCAACACTCAGGAGGCTGACTTAGGAGGACCATGAGTTAGAGGCCAGCTCAGACTATAGAATGAAAGCAGGCCTCAAAAACAAAACCAAAACAATTAGGGGTGTACCTCAGTGTCAGATCACATGCTTGGCATATACAAGGCACTGGATTTGATCCTTATCATCAGAAAAATGTCATTAGACAATAAAAGATTCTGAAAATGACTTATGAATATAAAAGTTAACCATACCAAAAGTTGGCTGTCGTAGTGCAAGCCTATAACCCCAATCACAAATTTGAGCCCAGTCTCAGCAAATTATCAACTTATTGAGCCCATGCCTTAAAATGAGTAAAACAACAAGAGGTAGGAATGTAGCTCAGAGCAAAGTCCCTGGGGTCAGCCCCAATCCTGAAAAAAATTCATTATCGTTGTTATATCATACCCATTATTTCTGCCACAGAAAAAAAACTAAAGAATGATCCCTTACAGTTAACATCCAGACTTTTTTGGGAGGGTTGGGAACCAAACCCAGGGCCTGCAAATGCCAGTCAAGTACTGTACTGTTTCTGACACTGAACAACACTCTCAGCTTCTCTTACTTACTATTAACAAGCAGCTCCAATATACTCTCTGATGAGTTGTGAATGGATATCTCTAGACAATGTGCAAAGCTGGAGAGTGCCTTGCTGCGCACAGTAGGAGCTTTGTCCAAACAACGGTCAAACATAATCTCCTGCACCAAGAATTTGTGCCTTAGGAACTTCTGGTGCTCCAAGGAGAGAGTGCCATCCACCACTCTTTCAGGCAGCTCTAACAGAGCTAAGACAACATCAAGAGTAAAAACCCGGTGGGCAATCTGGCAAAGCAAACCATAAGAGTTACCATGAGACAGGGACAAGAACCAAAGAACTCTCCTGCCTTAGATCTGAGTGTCACCTGACAGAGCCAGGACAAGGGATTTTATGAAGATAAAACTCTGACCTTGGAACTTCGTGAGTATTTGTAAAGCCAGGAGATGAACGTAGCATATTCCCCACAAGGGAGTTTACTCAGCAGGTGCACAAGGGACTGAGCTGCAGAGGTCCGATACTCTGATTTATCTGTCACCTGAAACACAAAATTCAGAAAGGTGTTTAGCCTCAGTGTAACAACAGCTGAAACCCTTGTTGTGATGTACACTGAAAATTAGTGAGTGCAACCAGTTTAAGGATCTTTAAGTGTTATGTAAATAACTAAGAAATTTCAGATTCCAGACCTCTTTGAAAACTGAACTATAAACCCTCTGTCCAGAAAATTTCACATACAGGGGCAACCCATTTTCCAGGACCCCTTCTGTCTTAGAAGCTATCTTTCTTTCAATAAATTCTTCTACTCTGAGGAAAAAAAAAAGAAAGAAAAAAATTACACACACAAATTTATCACACAATTTCAGAGTTTATGACTCTCTAGGATCTGTAGGGTTTAAATTAAGAATCATTTGTCTAAGTAGTTATAGAAATTTAGAAGATATTCATGAAAATTTGAACACTGGCTGAATTACTACTATTTAGGTGTGTTAATATATTGTAGTCATATTTTTAAAGAGTTCTTAAATAAAAAAATTGAAATATTATGAACAAAAGGATATAATGGAATCTACTTAAAAGAAACAACCCAGTGTGTACGTGTGTGAGGAAGGGGTGTACAAATGACACAAAATTGATGAAGATGGGAGATGGGTATAGGATGGTGATTTAACATATAATTGTCCTTGTTTCTCTTTAATAT
This sequence comes from Fukomys damarensis, assembly GCF_012274545.1. Classification (NCBI taxonomy): domain Eukaryota; kingdom Metazoa; phylum Chordata; class Mammalia; order Rodentia; family Bathyergidae; genus Fukomys; species Fukomys damarensis. The sequence continues at coordinate 82,034,401 of NW_022900928.1, forward strand.
TTTCCAAAATAAAGTTTATTTTTTAAAAGAATACTCTGTTTAGAACATTTAGTATTAAATAAAACATTTGAGTAATTATAGACACATTCCCAACAACAAATATACATTTTTCTTCATGTATGTTACATACAAGCATATAATCATTATTATGACTAAAGCAAAAGGTACCTTGGCACAGATGTGCTGCAGTAGGATACGAAGAACTGGAAATATACTCTCTTTTAGTTCATCCACAAGCAAGCTATTTTAAAAAAGCACAGTGTTTATAATATACCTATTATGACAAAAGTAGTAATTTTCCGACTCTGTCCTCAAAAACTACCACTACTGTGTTTTAAAAATTCCAAATATTAAAACAAATTTGGTGGAGGGGGTGAAGGGAGGGCAGAGGTATGGGGAAAAATGAGAACCAAAATCTGTCATATAAAGGTACAAGATCCCAAAGATGAATAGAATGGTACTGTATACTTAAAAAGCACCAATAAACTCAGTAAGATTTAAAAAAAAAAAAACTTACCCACATATTGTAAGAGTTGTTTCAGTAAAATAAAGAACACAGACATAAGGTATTAAGAGTAGAAAACTGTTAAGTACTTCCTATGTACAGTTTTAAAGAGCTGTTGTTGAGAAGCCAAGTCGGGGCAAAACAAAAATTCAATCTTCATAGAGTTAATTTTGACTAGCTGTTAAATTTCATATTAATACAAAAACTATATGTAGCTGGGCAAGGTGACACATGACTATAATCCCAGCACTCCAGAAAGACTAAGGCAAGAAGAATCCAAGTTTGAGCTCAGCCTGGCCAACTTAGTGAGACTATCTTTACAAGGAGTGGGGAGGTGGCTGGAGATGTAGCCTACTGTGAAGGAGTCCTCCACAAAAGCAAACCACACCAAAACAAACCAACCAAACACCTCAATGTAAAATACATCCTTTTAGGATAGACACACTACTAAGACATACTACCACCTTGTGGCGGGATAGAGAAATGCTGTTACTTTAATGTATTTGTAACATTCCATCTCCAAACTCTTTAAGAACTTACTACAATGTCCATATTTGATCCATTTTTAGCATTAAATTTATTTGTATCATTATATGGATGGTATTGCAATGGGCAACATGATGAACTCTCATGGAGAAACCAAAGTGACCATGTCTCCACCTGAAGCATTTAGTTGTTAAATGTTAAAAAAAAAAAAAAAAACCAACCAAACAAAAAACCTTATAATAGCCAGGTAGACTACATGCCTGTAGTCCAGCACTTGGGAAGATGAGGCAGGGTTGTCCTGAGTTCGAGGATAGCCTGGGTTACAAAGTGGGTTCAAGGCCAGCCTGATCCTGTCTCAAAAACCAAAAAAAAAAAAAAAAAAAAAAAAAAAAAAAAAAAAAAAAATCCCAAAAGCAACAACGAAAAAAACCTTAGCAAGACATGATGTGTTCAGTGATAAGACATCACCACCCTATGATTCCAGCTCTACACAGTGCACAGCTGTGGACAAATATACACTCCCAGGTACGTACTCACCACTCTTCTCTGCACCTCCACAGTGCATTCCCAATATTCAGCGAGGGAAGGAAAGGATAGCTGAGGACACAGCAAACTTATCTTTCCCAATAAAGCTAAGACAGGACTTTAAAGTGCAGCTGAATGACTCATGGGGAAAAAGTAGTCTATCAATTATTGCTAAGGAAGCAAAAGTAATTTACTTTTTTCCTCCAGGAAGGTCTTTCTAAGGGGGAAGGGGACAGAAAAGTGAGAAGAAATTAGGAAAAAGGGGCAAGGAACAAAAGCAAAGAGATATGAGCAAAGAAAAACAAGAGAAGAGGAAGCAGACTTCTTTCTCAGTTGGAAACGTGAATACCTAAGCCAGCGAAGGTGAACTTATAGCACACACGCTACTGTGATTTTAAAACAAAAGATACTAATGTAAAATTGTTGTTTCTAAACTAAAACCTCAGTATTCAGATTTAATCACAGTGCTGGTGCTCTTTGATAAATAAGTGGGTTTTAGGTTATAGTTTGGCATTTGGTCTCTAAAAGGTTTGCCATCACTGACTTATGCACAGTGCTAAGAAAAAGGAAGCAATTGTCTTTCTCAGAGGCTGACCACATAGGCTGCATGGAATTAAGTTAGAGGCTGGCTCTGGCCTAAGAAATGCAGGTTTTCCATCATTTTAACAATGTCCCGACATAGGAGTTACCAACAATTATTCAGACCACAAGAACCAGATCATTTTGACATGCAAAACTACTATTCAGCCAGATATTTCGACTCCATAGGCATTGGAAATTTTGGTTAATGTGGACTCCAGAAGACTGAGGCAAAGATAAAGAGAGCAAACATCTGTGTGCCTCACCTGATAAACTGGACTGCCTGGTTTTTACGACTGATGACTTGTGAAGTAATAGCAAGAGGGGTGTGAGGGGATCCTTCACCTACTTCTAACATCAATATTACATTTAGCATCTGATGGAAAATACAACCAATAACCTAGAAAAGAAAAGAAAATTCAATTTGTGCACAACAAAAAGTACAAAGATCTCAAACACCGTGATGCAGACTATAGTAAGTCTCTTTAAGCCATCTGAAGACAGGCAAAGTTAACAGAATTGCTGGCTGAAAACTAGAGGTATGTTTCTTGGATAATTACTAGGCACCCAATAAATGCACAATGTATAAAAAACTGCTTATAGAACACGATCTAGTTTCTCTCCCCATTCACGGCATATAACCTAGAATTGATGGCAAGTAGAGAACTGCTACTCATAAATAAAAAATTCTACTAATGTTCCTTTATTCTAAAAAGGGGAAGAATGATACCTATGTTAGCTCATATAATTTATTCAGCTAGCTAATTTATTCATCTGACAAATCAAACATTTAATAAAGCCAAATATATAGTAGGTAGTACATTAAGTTACTGCTTTCTTTAGCCAGACTTTAATGTATTTTCACTTTTAAGCCTTTCAACAACTCCATGAGGCAAGAAGGATAATGTACAATTTCCAATAATAGATAACAAAGGAAACTGCAAAGGTGAGTTGGTTGTCCAAGTCAAGTAAAATTCTGGTTAAAATCAAGGCTACCTAATTCTTCTAATTAAAAGGAAAATTCCCTTTCCATTTTATCTTTTCAAATGTTAAAAGGACATGAAAATTAAAAATATTTCTGTGGGTTATATTTTCCCCATATTTTAAGCACATAGAAATTATATGTAATACATTATAAAATAGCAAATATTTTTTAAGCAAGCATTTCACTCAGTATTTGGCATGTTTAATTTCATTTAACCATTTACCAGTCCAATTATTTAAATACAAGATGACAAAATTGCACATTTTTTCATTAATTCTTACAACATGAAATATAAAAATGACAATTTTATCAAATTTATTCAGCATTTTTCCTGTGAACAGCATATCATAAAACATTTAATATACAAAGCAACATTACAAACTGGATAGTAGTATCTAGTCTCTTTCTGAATTATTTTTGTGTTACTGTCTTTATTTATTTTTTTTGAGAGAGAGAGAGAGAGGGTCTCACTATGTAGTTCAGGCTGGCCTTGAACTTAAAGCCATCCTCCTGCCTCAGCCTGCCAAGTACTGGGATTACAGGCATGCACCACCATACCAGGCTGTCTTTCTTTGAACAGACTTTACACCACTGTGTTGGCCTTTCCTTTTTTTTTTCTTTTGGGTGGTATAATTCCTACAAAATGTCTACCCACTAAATGTAATGGTGAAGATGTCAATAATGGACATCCTGCTTGGCATTTCTCTCTCTCTCTTTTTTTTTTTTTTTTTGGTAGCAGGGATCGAACTTGGGTCCTTACGCTTACAAGGCAGGCAGCAGAACCACTGAGCTAAATCCCTGGCTTGGTTGGCATTTTTTTATCCCATATTTTTCAATTATTTGGTCTATTAGACCTAAATTGTAAATGACTTTTTGAACCTCCTTGTTTTAAATAAACAAAAAACGAGTTCCATTATTGTTTGGTCCAAAAGGTGAATAAATATTTTATGACATTTGATATTTTTTTCCTCACTTTTGGATTACAGGATATCTTGTGACGATGTTGATCAACTCTGTCAATACTATACATAGAATTATTAAAATCACTGACCAATTTTGGAATTTTTAAAGTTTTGTTTTTTCTTTCAAATTCTTTATTTTTGTATTATGAATACTTGACAATAAGGAAATGTCTTTTCTGAGTCTCCACTTCATAACAGACTTTTCCTCTCTGATATGGTAACACTTCTCCCTTTTCAGCTTTTGCTTTTGTAGATCATTTGGCACTTCCCTCCTGTTCAGTCTCAGTGTCCCAAACGTGCTCATTCTGTGCTATAAAAGAGTAACACTGAGTTCTGGAGAAACAGAAAAATTATATCTGATGTACTTATGCTAAGAGTTTTTATACACTGTAACACAAAATTGTAAGTTATTTTTCACATGTAAACATGAATTAGTAAAAGAAAATAACCAGGACTTACTATTAGATATCACTAGAACAAACATCAAAGGTGAATACAACATTCTAAATAAAAAGTATGTAAAAAATGCTGATATAAAACAAATAAACAGACATACAAGTGTATCTCATGCAAACAAGAAGCACACTATCTGAGTCTCACTTGAAGTGGACCGTTAAGTGCCAAAATTGAGGCTCTCACAAAGTTGAACACACAAGGAAACAGAGCTAGTGAACAGTGGAGTTGCAATGTGAGTATAGGTGTGCAGTGTCTCGAGCACACCCAAACCTTCCTTTAATCCCACCATGCTCCTACAAAGTAACTGCTACAGCCACCAGAAGCCACAGGACCTTGACCATTTTCTCAAAAATTCTGTTATTAAGCATATCTAGTTTAGAGATACTGTAATGCATCAATTCCCTACCCTTGATGTTTACTGTAGTAATAATATTCAGGTAATTTAGGGCACCAATTCTGATATCAATGCTAACTAGAAATAAAACCCCATAAAATGTGTGAAGAATATCAGCTAAATTAATACAAATACTAACATATATTGAAGCACATATGAATTGCCAAGAGGAAACTTAAAGATTCTGTGACTTTCTGTTCTTCTTTTTTGGAATAATTTCATGACTATTTCTGGAATAGTAACTTGAGCAGCTTATCAGTTCTTCCTAATTCATGATGGAACCTTTTTTCTTTTTTTGGTCTTATCTGAAACCTAACAATTTGCTATGGTCCACAAGTGCACTGGATGTGTAAACCTGGTAACAAAGACTCGACAGTGAATAAAAATAGTGATGCTAATTTTTATTATACAAATAGTACAAGGTCCTAAAAGTATCAGCAAAATAAAATGACATCACAGTGGCTCCACCATTTGCCTCACAGGTGCAAGCCTCTGAGTTCCATCCCTGGTATCAAAAAACAAAACAAAATGACATCACAGTAGTCACCACTCATCTATAGAGGATACACACCAAGCCCCGTGGTTAGCACTAGCGCAATGAGAGATTAACTAAAATCACTAGTAAAAGTAGAACAACTACACTGTAACAAAAGTTGTTTAAACGTGGTCTTGTAAAATATCTTATGGTATGAACTCTCATCTGGGGCTGACTGAAGGGAACTGAAATGCTGGAAAGTGAAACTGCTGATAAAGAGGAATTACCAAATGCCTCTACATTTTTGTCTTTCCACTGTGTGGTCTGCCTGGTAACTAAATTAAATCCTCCTTTCCCTTACCTTATCTCCTTCTCCATGAACAGGGGAACATAGCAAATATAATCCATGGTAGGCGAGTTCTGGTATGTATTTTGCTTGGCTAAGGTTTCTAAAGAAAAAAGGCAAAACACTTGTTAATAGACATGATTTTACTAGGAATGTTTCTTAACTCTTTAAGCTTTATTTAAATGTTATTATTATTATTACTATTTTTGAGATGCAGCCTCACTGGTACCCAGCCTGGCTGTAAACTTCTGGATTCAAGTGATCCTCCTGCCTTAGCCTTCCAAGTAGCTGGGACTACAGGCATTTGCCACCTTAGAGGGCTTCTAAGCCAAGCACTATTTAAGTGAGTAAATTCTACCTGTATATGCCAATTACAATAAAATGATATACTTATACTGAAGTAAAACATACTATACTATATTTATATTGTAACTATGGAAGATTTAATGGCTCACCTGGCTTGTGTAACACGAAATTCATGAAGAACTGGCTCGAGAGTAGTTAATGCAACAAAGACCTGGAAAACATCAAAGAAAGGTCTGATTTTTCCTACTTGGTAAGAATTAGCCATGGTCTATGCCCTTTGAAATTGTTCCAAGTACACTTACCTCAATACAAGTCTGAACACACTGTGGCTTTTCTCTGAGGGAAAATTTGGGCAGAAGCCTCAAAAAATTCTTCAAAAGGTCAAAGACAGCATTTCGAATTTGAGAAAGATTCCGCGCAGAAAAATAAACATCCTCTTCATCACCTTCTTCTTCTTCTATAATTTCATCCATCTGGATTATGAAAAGTCCAGGTAATATAGGTGAGAACATAATAATTCACTCAAATCAAGTGCGGTTAAACTATAGGCAGCAGCTGAATGACTGAGGTGATACAGCCTTGACTAGGTCCCTTCATTGTAGGTCCATGGCCACGATGGTAAACCACTCGACTGGATAATTACTACAGCAGTTTCTCTCTCTATTCTTTCTGTTAATGAGAATTCCTGTATTTCTTACAAGTTTAATGTCAGAAAACCTCTACCGTGTAATCTTATCATACAAGAATGTAGAAATCATGCTATTTTATTATATTCTTAGGGACATGACCTTCAGGATACTTCAACTGTGCTTTCTCATGATAATAATATGGCAAATATACTGATTAGCAAGCTGCCAAGCACACCTGGGAAAAAGTTTATTTTTAGTAAGGAGGGTGGAAAGGCCACAATGCAGAACCACATCGCTGGGTAGCACACAAAGGATAGCAGATCAAAGTTTAGGATCATTCAATTATAATCACACTGCTCAAACCTTATCCTCAGGAGAAATTAAAATTTTGTGTTGGCCTAGATAGGTTTTATTATTCTCCTTCCTTCTCACCTCAGAATCCTCTCTCCTGGGCGGCTTTCCTCTCTTTCTGTGACCCCTTGAATTAACCTGAGAGCCCCGAGGCTGTTCTTTCTTTCTTTTCCGATTCAATTTAGATTCCTGAGGCCAGCTCTTCTTTAGAATCTGAATGCACTTGTCAAACATCACTGGGTGGAACACCTGATTGGCTATACTACCTAGTCATAAAGAATAAAGAATAAAAGATTAAATTGTCTTCAAATACGCATATTAACAACAGATAAAAACTGGTGAAAAAAAACCTAAAGACTTTCACTAATTTTGAATAATAACGATCTTTAATAAAAACACTCTTCAACTTCAGCCTTAAGTGTGAACAATAGTGTTAAATGAAATATAATAATAAGAGTGGGGTGTAGTGCTATATAGCTGTAATTCCAGCATTCTGGGATGCTGAGGCGGGAGGACTTCAAGTTCTAGCTCAGTCTGGGCAATTTAGCAACTTAGCAAGACCCTGTCTCAACATTTAAAAAAGAGATGGGGACTTATGTCAGAGCAGAGGCCCTGGTTTAAATTTCCAGTATTGCACAGATTAAATAAATAAATAGATTTTCCCATGTGGCCACAACAGGTTTTGTACTTGTCTTCCTACTGGTAAGCAACTAGAAAACTGGACAAAAATTTTAAGGTACTAAGTAAGAAAAGCAATCCCTTAAAAAAGGAAACAATAAATTTAAAATCACCCCTATTTTATATCTAAAGGCAATTTCTGGACAACAGCAGAGAAATAGTGAATCGAGAAGCATATTATAAAGGTCTTGCTAAATGGAGAAATCTGAGTCAGGAAGTCAGGGGTAGTTGGAATATATATGTCACTGAATATAGGTAGTACTGAAGGAACTGGAAATACAAAAGAGCTCCAGAAACCTGCACACAACTGAATATCAGGTATGTATACATGGAATAAAATCCATCTGTGTTGGACAAAGAAATATTTCCAAGAAACCAGAATTATTTTCACAATCCACACAAAACTGAGACACAGTTGAGCTCTAAACAGCCACAGTGGAGACTTTAAAAAGTCCAAAGAGTTCAGTAGAGACCTCATAGGAAACAAACCTTAAAAATAGGGGTAAACTAAATATGGAATAAAAGCTACTTTATAACTGCCCTAACAGTTTTTTAAAAAGTTCTCAAAAGGATCCAGTTAATCCACTATTAACTATGAAGTACCAGTACATAGTTCAACACTATTTAAAAGCTGCAACAAAATCCAGACACTCAACAACATGATTCAATCTGATCTAGATTCAATGCAGTCCCTGATAAAATCCCAGCTGCCTTTTCTTTTGGAGGGGGCAGAAATTCATACACAGATCTTAAAATCCACATAGAAATCCACATAAGGTCTCAATACAGGCAAACCCATCTTGAAAACTTTAATAAATATTAAGTATCAAGAGCATCTAGATCATAATACAGAAACACTTAGAAACAGAAGGTCATTGGCAAGAAAACAGCTTGATGCAAGTGGTCCACAAACTTTCAAACAGCCATCTCTTTGCTTTGGCCCAAGAGTCAACCTTCATCAGAAGGAAGCATATCTGGCCAAGGAAGAGGAATGAAACTCAATTTCTAAAGCCATCATTTTTCTAAAAGAAGGCCTAGCTATAACCACGATACTAGAGTACCCAGCAATTAAGTTCTTTAGAAACTTACTGCAAAAGTCATTATGGAAGCATTAACAATAACATATATCAGTTTTCAAAACTTTGAACATGTTTTTACATGTTCCCAAATCATACAGAATAAACTGCTAACATTTATTACAAATGCATTTATATAAACAATGGCAAACAGCAAGCTGACTGACCCTGTGATTATCTTTACTCTAAGAACTCAAGGTTCTCCAGTTCCATCTCCATGCTATTCTTTCTTGCTCAGATTTAGGACAGAGAGAAGAACAGACTTTTTCACTGCTCAGCCATGTAAATGCTCTACAAGCACAACAACAAGGAGGAACAGCGCTCATAGGTAGATTTCGATTTGGTGTTTTCGTTCATTTAGTATTTGTAAGTAACCTAAACATACCCTCCCAGACAGCTCTACATTACTTATAATACCTAATACAATGGAAATATAAGTAGTTGCTCTATAAATATAAGTAGTTACTTACTGTGCAATTCAGGGAATAATGTCAAAAATTCTGGGTATGTGCAGTACAGATGCAACCATCATATGCCTAACCACACAGTACATTATCAGCAACTTGTAATATTTTTCTTTTCATGTATTTTCCATCTACAATTGGTTGAACCTACAGATGCATAACCCACTGATACAGAGAGCCAAATGTATACATACCTGGTATTTCTAGAAGCAAAAAATAAAGTCCAGCAGCATGAAGACCATACTCTCGATACTGCACACTCACATTTTTCTTGTGGACTACTTGAACAAAGTGATAGAATAATGCCACCAGTGTACTATGGGAAATACTGTTCTCAATGAAAAAGGTCCAAACCCTCTGGAGGGAGAGAGCAAATCATGAAAGCCAGTAATTAAGAGAAATGACAAAACTGCTTATTTTATTTAGTATTTATTAAGTATTTAGTGCTTCATTGCTGGGAGCATTGCTCTGTAGATCACTATGGCCAGGCCTAACTCGCCTCTTCCCACAGATGAGGCAGGGCCCCACTGAAGAACAGGTGACAAGAGGGCATGGTGGGGTAAGGCCTGGCAGAGAAGAGGATTATCTCCCTTCTCGCCCATTAGCCAGAGAAACATCAATCATGATGTCCTGCGAACCTTAGCTCTGGTACACAGCAGCCTCTTTTACCTCCCCAAATGTGCAGCCATTTGCTTGTGGTCTTTTCCTCCCATTAGAAGTTAAGAGCCCCACCTATACCTTATTAAATCTCTGTCTGTCTTTCTTAACTAATCTCACTGTTGTTTTTCACTCTGTGAACCCTTCTGCCACACAGTTAGTAGCACCTCACAAAAAGAATAACAAGAACTGGAAGTGAAACTCAGTGGTAGTTCACACTTAGCATATGCAAAGCCTGGCATCTGATCTCTAGCCCACCCCCAAAAGAGTAACAGACCAGCCTGCTAGTCTGGCTCCTATGATAAATGATTACCATCTTCAAAGGACTAAAACAAAAGATCAAAATTAAAAATTTATTATTCAAAATTACCAAGATAAGTATAAGAAATGTATTAAACATTTCAGAGATATTAATACCTAATATCATGTATTTAAAAAAACATCAGACTAGTACCCTGAAATTTTTGGAAAAAAAAAAAACTACTAAGATAGTACAATGAACAACCACATCCTTATGTTTCTCTTGTAATCTTTTTGAACCATGTGCTAAAAAAGCTAAAATCAGACTGTAATAAGGATTTCTACTGTCTATTTAACACCTAAACATTACTAGCTTTATTGTTTTTTCTTTACCTCTGAAGAACCACATTCTTCAGTAGCAAAGGGGAAAAGACTTTCATAGAGTTTTGTGAAGGCGCTCAATCCAGTCTCTATGATTTGTGCTTCTACACTGGAATCCAAAGGCTCAGTCTCTGTGAAGTCCAGTTCCCACACTGTGTCCACCCATTCTAGAGGAAAAATGCAACCAAATTAACAAGTGCTCAAAAACACTTAAAAACTCAGCATCTTTACACCAGACTCGGTCAGTGCATGCCTGCAATCCCAGTACTCAGGAGGCTGAGGCAGGAGGATCACAGAGTGCTAGAGGCCAGCCTGGGCTACATAGTGAGTTCAAGGCCAGCCTGAACTACATGGTGAGTCCCTGTTAAAGAAAAGAAAAGAAATGAAATCAACTTTAGACTCCATGTACACTTTAGAAAAATCATAGCAAATTTAACTATAGCAATATAGATGTAGTGAAACTGAAAATAGTAAAGAAAATCTTTTTTTTCCTAGTCATAACTGAAAGTTTGCTATTAACTTAATTATCTAAAAACATCAAGAAACAAACACTTCTTAGATGGAACAGATTTGGGGAATGACACTTTAATACACTTAATAAACAAGCCTTCCTATAAATTCTAGAAAGGGGATTAATTAATGATGTCCTCACATGCACTTTTGTGAAAAATCTCATAACCAAGTTAATAAGACCAAACAAAGGGTAGAGTACTTTCCTGGGCCCTTGGACAATAATGTACCAAGTTATAAAACAGGTATCAGCTGGGCACAATGGCACACACCTATAATCCCAACACTCTAGAGGCTGAGGCAGGAGGATTAACTTCAAGTTCGAGGCCAGCCTCAGCTACATACTGAGTTCAAGGTATGACTCTGTCTCTAAATTAATTAATTAATTTTTTGAAAAGATACCATTTCCCCAAGAAGTTTAAACTGGAGAAGATAAGCCTGACTCACAGAAATACTCAGCTCTTCGACCAATGGGAAAAATGTATTAATGCTGCATTCTTGCTGGATTCCCTGCCACGCTCTCTTAACTCTAAGCCTTATCATATTTTTCTAACCAGTTATTTTTCTTCTTTGTTTTCATTTTATTGTCCCACACCTAAAACTGGGACTAGATAAAAATGTGGAAATCTCAGAAAAATTGTTAGTCAAGTATTTCAAATTAATATTCTTTGTTTGCCACTGATTTAGAGAAGCTGGGCAGGATATGTAGAAAAGAGATGGAAAGCCACCACCTTTAATTTTTATCTTGATTTTCAGGGTTACACTGTACTAAGCAAATGAAATGATAGTTAACTAGTTCCATCCTCTTTAGAATAAAATCTTCGAATCACCTTTTGACACTTGAGACCCTACAGGAGTCCCTGTAGCTCAAATGACTTTGCATAACATTCCTTCCAAAGAGATCCAATATGCTGCCTGACATTAAGACCTCAAAAATACAATTGTTTCTTTGCGTATTTCCAGTAATGTTTTAATGCTCATATAGACATTATAACAGCACAAGTATCTCACTCATTGTTTTAGCAAATGTTTTGCATATGCTAACTTGTTTAGCATGTTTTGCATATGATAACTCACTACTGTCTAATTTGGAAGGAATCAACTGTCCGATTCCATAGTCCTAAAGTCTTCAATCACATTATTTCTAACATTTGGTTCTCCACAGGAAATTAGCATCCAAAAGCTGCTAAGATACTCCTGCAATGCTCGGGTTGACTATGGGCGGACTTGGTTTTGGAAGACAGTGTAGGCAGGAGGGAGGAAGCACGAAGGAAAGGACACCGGATTTGTGGCCTGGCTGATGCCACTATCTCGCTGTGGGAACGCAAGCTCCATTCTTGAGCTATCTACATTTGAGACATTTAGTAGGACCTATGAACACGAAGTCAAGAAACAAGTCTGACTAAAGAAAACGATCTGTGAATTAATTCCACTGGAACAGATAAAAATTGCTAGGTCCAGGGACACCTGCAGAGTAAGAGGGAGCAGGCCAGGAAAACAGACACAAGCATGGAGATCAACCTACACCAGCTCTTTTCCCTGCCGGCCACCGTCCTAGCGGGACACAAGCCTGGGGTCCCCGCACTGCGCCGAGAGCTCCCCTCCCCCACCCGCGCCCGAGCTGAGGTACCGCTGGGGGCGCGAAGCACCTCAGCCTGCCCTTCGGGACTCGCGGTTGCATCTTCTCACCCAGGTTGAGGTCCAGCGGGCACCAGGGTTGCAGGCCGCTCCCAAGGCCCCGCAGCGCCACCATGATCCCAGAGGAACCAGCTTGCTATCGCCGCACTCAACTTTCAAAGCTCGCTCCCGCGCGCGCTCCGAGACGTTCTTGCGGACCAATCACAGCTTACCGAATTTCCAATCGACCAATCAACGTGCAGGACCGGTTTCAAGCTCTTCACCAATCATATAGGTCGTCCGCTGCATGCGCAAGGAATAGGGGGCGGGGCGATGACGAAGTGGTGCGACGTTCTATGGGGTGGTAAATTTTTTGCTTTCTGTATAAAGTAGGGGTCAAGTGCTACGTTAAAGCCTTGTGGCTTCATTTCCGCCTCTTTTTCTTAAGTGGAGGAAAGCTAAAGATAATTTCAAACACGATGCTGCCTGTCACAACTGTCACCTTTGCCCCTTATCAGACGACATTTTGCGCTCGTGTCAAAGGGCTACCTTCACCGCGTCAGACAGTTCCCGGACGCTGTATATATTTAAGTGTAGGTGGCAGCCCAGTATTTACTGAGCTAAAACGGTAAGGGAAAGGCAACCTAAAGCATCATCAGAATGTCTCCCATTTCTTTGTATTTGACAGAACCTCCGAGCCCGAGTTGTACTGGAAAGAAGCCCGGGTTGCCATCTCAACTGAGGGAGAGGCCGGCTCTCTCCCACTGCACATGCGCAGTGAGCACACCTCTTGGTAACCGGGAGGCTGAGGTAGGAGAGAAGACATGCGCAGGCGCGCAGCATCTACAGCACATCCGGCTGGAGCTTGCCTCCCCCTCTCGGCCCAGAGCCGCGAAACGCCTCGGTGCGTTGCACAGTGGGAGCTCGAGCTGCTATCCTTGCTGCAAGGCGCTAGACCCAGCCTGGTGGACGACGGATAGTGCCCTCTAGGCTCTTCGCCATTGACCACCCCACTAGAGTTGCACCTTCGACCAGCCACCCTCTCCCGTTAGCTGTCGCCCACTGGTGTTTAGTGCTTAGTGCAGCGGCCGAGGGCGCTCCCGCAGGGCCCTTGTCCCCTTTCCCTAGGGCAGCCCGCGCCTGAAGGCAGGAGCGGACCTCGAGGAACCTGGCCCCGCCCGGCCCGGCGGAGCGATGAGCTTCTTCGGCTTCGGGCAGAGCGTGGAGGTGGAGATCCTGCTGAACGATGCGGAGAGTAGGAAGCGAGCAGAGCACATTAGTGCAGCGGCCGAGGGCGCTCCCGCAGGGCCCTTGTCCCCTTTCCCTAGGGCAGCCCGCGCCTGAAGGCAGGAGCGGACCTCGAGGAACCTGGCCCCGCCCGGCCCGGCGGAGCGATGAGCTTCTTCGGCTTCGGGCAGAGCGTGGAGGTGGAGATCCTGCTGAACGATGCGGAGAGTAGGAAGCGAGCAGAGCACAAGACAGAGGACGGCAAGAAGGAGAAGTATTTCCTTTTCTACGACGGGGAGACAGTCTCCGGGAAGGTGAGCCTCGCGCTCAAGAACCCAAACAAGCGGCTGGAGCACCAGGGCATCAAGATCGAATTCATTGGGCAGATTGGTGAGTCGACCCCGGGACCTCCCTTCCCCCTGCGCCTTCCTCCGGGTTGGGCCCTGAGCAAGGGGCGGGGGATAAAGGAGCAAGGTGTTTGAGGGCCCATGTCCAGCCGGGCCCCGTCACAGACTCTTGTCAACTGCATTGTGAGGCCTGGGGTTCAAGTCCCGCCCGTGGGCGACTTCCCCTGCGTTACCGTCTTCCCTGCCAAAAGTGACAGCACACTCATTGCCAAGAAGGTGGGGACAGCAAGGGTGGGAGGGCAGAGCCCTACGTGCCATCCAAGGGGCTCCCTGGGTATTCCCATTGTGTCCTTAGCATGCTCAAAGCTCTGCTTCTTGCCACCAGGATTTCATTTCAGAGCCAAGTGCTCCAGCCATAGCGTGCAGGTGGGTCTGTTAGCAGGGACTTCGCCTCCACACTGTTTTTCCCATCTCTGGTCATCTACGCTGTCAGATTCAGAGTTAAACTGCGCCCCCCGCCGCCCACACCTCTTTTCTCTTTAGATGTGCCAGTGAGAGAGCTCACCAATTGTCTTGTCTCCCCTCATCTCTGAACTGCCTATCCTGTACTTGTTTGTAAAAGAAGGCCTATAATCTTCGGCCTCGTTCTGTCTGCCTACCTAAATTGCATTTCTCAAACTGTTATTAGAGTGCTAGTCTTCAGTCGTCTCATTTTCTCCTTCAAGACAAAGAAGTGATGTTTCCAAAACCGCAATAAATGATCAGTATTTCTCAGTGTTCCATACAATTTTCAAACACAGCTATTAATCGTTAGACCTAGACAGCAAGAGTCACTAACAAAAATAAGGGAGCTGCCTGACAAGGGTGGGTTATCTCCAGAGATTGTTTGGAGACTTATATGTTACCAGAATACCCAGGTACTTCTAAAATTAATCATTTTTGGCATGAGGTCAAGAGTAGGCTCACAAAATATATGAAGTGGGCTACAGGGCTTCCTCTCCAGGGAATCCATACTGTCATGAACACATGACAGTTTTTGGAGACTTCCTTGGGAGTAGTTGCTAAACTCTCTCATATCCTGAGAATTCAACAAAGCATTTGTTTTCTCCCTCTTGTAGAAGCAGGAAACACTGAGACACAGGTAGGAGAAACGCTAGCAGAAGAAGTCCTGGCAGGCTGGCCCTGCAATCTACTGTTCGGCCTCAAACATCTTTGCCTCTGGTACTTAAGAAAATGAAATCAGGTTGAAAACTGGCTGATCCTCTAGGAAGCTTTTGTTGTTATTTTAAAAGCAGAATGTGAGAGACCTGTTCCTGTACTAGAAAAAGGGCTGAAGAATAGGTTTCGTGCTTTCTGCTTTTCTGCTTCTGGCTTAGATGGTAGGATTACTCAATAGCAGTGTCGTTGACACTTGGGGCTGGGTAGGGCTTTGTTGTAACAAGTTTTTAATAGTCTCACCAGTCTGTACCAACCAGATGCCAATGACACCCCTGACTGGTGACCACAAAATTGTTCTGTTATATTGCCGTATGTCTCCTGGAAGATAAAATCATCCCTAGTAAAGAACCATGTAACCCATGTGAGATAAATCAAAAGCATTTCATGTTAAATGTAATATATGAAGTGGTTGAGAAATCCTTGTTTATTGAGAATTGGTATTTTCAGATCGGATTTTTAAAGTTACTACAACGATTATTTGGCTCCATGATACCAACATAGACAGGCATGTTTAGTCTGTTTTATTCCATCACTTCCAAGTGGTGGTACTTTGCCAATATGTGGAAGATAAAGTAGACTATCCCTTGAACCAGGCAAGAAAAAAATGAGATTCTAAAGGAATCCCTCTGGTCTAAATGAAAGGGGGATGAGGAGACTCTTTGCTGTATGTGCCCCACCTGGTCTCTTGTCCAGTTCTTTAATTCCAAGACACCATCCTTACTGAATTTTCTCAGAACCTTCTGTTGCTTCTGCTGCTGACTCTTCCTAGACCCTTGGTCTCTGTGGGCCAAGACAGCCATGAGATTTTGGGAAAGTTAGGTCTCTTGATGGGCCTCAAATTTCTCAGCTGTAAAGCAAGGATAATGAAATCACCTGGTGACTGATTCCACAGCAGGGGATCTTGTCTTACATGCTGTATAGAAGGGTTCTTTTTAAAAATGATAAAAGTTGATATAGCTGTGTTTCTGTTTCACAACTTCTCTCGTTGTCACTGATTTATTGTTTTCTCTTTACACCTCTCATTACCTATGCCCAGTAAGATTTCCCTGTGTAGTTAGAGGGAGTGCACATTTTAGCTCTTGGCTTTTAAGTTCTTGCTTCTGCTATTTGAGCCCATCCTGAGCCAGTCCCAGCTGTGTGCTTATGTTGTCAATTATCCTTGATTCCATCAGAGAACAGAAATAGATTAATATGCTTTCATATTTCTTATTGGGCTTTGGGATGCCTTTCTTTTCTTTACTTTCTTTTTATTTTTTGTTACTGGGAATTTAGGAATTGAATCCAGACCCCTGCACTGAGCTATACTCTCAACTCTTTTTTAAAAATTGTTTGAGACAAGGTTTTGTTGAATTGATAAGTTGCCCAGGCTGGACTCTTAATCCTCCTGCCTCAGGTTCCCAGAGTGCTGGGATCACAGACTTATGACACCATAATCTTTGGGGATATTATCCTTGATGAAGAACAAGACATAAGAAAAGCCTTTCTGATTAAGTTTGATATAAAAGGGAATTTATATTTCTAGAACTGAGGGCACAAAGTGACTTTCCTTAGAAAGACTGTTAATTTTTCCGTTTCCCTCCAGAAGCAGGGCAATGAAGTATTGTGTCACACAACAAAGACAGTCATTACGCTCAGACCTCAGGGTGGTGAAGCAAGACTGCTGGGTAACTTTGCTGAAGTTGCGGTCTTGTGGTTTTCTCCTTCATTGCATTCTTTGTGTATCAAGTAGGTGGAACTTGCAATGTGTTCTCAGGTCTGGTTATGTATGGGTGACCTAGCAGGGTAAGAAAGTTATAGTACATCATTGAGCTCTATCTTCGTCACTGATTTTGGATGGGGGTTTTGTTACCATCCCTTCTCGTTCTATCTTTCCAGCTGCCTGCTGGACATGTCCACCTGGATACACCCTGTCTGCTCAGTGATGCATCCAAACAGAAACATCCCCAGTCCTTCCACACACACCCCCAACCACCCTAGCCCCACCCTGCTGCTTCTCCTGTTTCTCCACTGTGGCCTATGTGATCAGTGTCAGTTCAGCCCTAGAAATGTAGGCGTCATCTCAGAGTCTTCACATATTCAGGCGGCTTCTAATTTTTGGTCCTCTGCAACAGATCTTTTTTCACCCATACTGAGGATTAAACCTAGACCCTGTATAAGCTAGGCAAGTGCTCTATTACTAAGTAATATTCTCTGCCGCTCTTTTTTAAAATTTTGAGGGTCACATCAAGTTCCCCAGGCTGGTGTTGAACTTGAGATCTTCCTGCCTCAGCCTTCTGAGCAACTGGGATTTCATGCACATACTACCATGCAGAGCTTTTCTATATAGATCTTAAAATCTGCATTGGTTGTCCATTCTCTGTTCTGCTCCCTTTATTATGCAGCTTCCTTCTTGACCTTTTTTCCTTTTTCTCTCTTTCATATCATCATCATCTGTAAGGATGAACTTTCTAAAAGACATGTATGGATTTTTTTTCTCATCTTCTAGAGTTATTTTAATACGTTCCTGCTACCTTGAACCACTGGTGGTCCATGTATGACTGCCTCTTTGGGCAGCATGGGACAGTCACACTGGGTGATACAAGCTGCCCAATGGGGCAGTCATGCACATGTCACATGTTCCGCTTGTGAATGTGTTAACACAAAATGGGAGACCTCAGGTTTGCTTTTCTGTGTACCATTAATTGGCTGGACTTTCTACATGTGCTTGCAGCTTAATCAAGCCCACTCTGATGATTCATGACTGGCATGCATCCACCAGGGCTGCATCCTCACTAAGGTAACTGGGATAAGAAAGTGCTGAAGCTAATGTCAGTTCACTTACTTTTGCATCTTTTTGTAGTACTGAGGATTGAAACCATTCATTGAGCTGCATTCCCACCCTTTTCTGTTCTTATTTTTGAGGCGAGGTCTCACTAAATTGCTGTGTTGTCCAGGGTGGGCTTGAACTTGCAGTTCTCCTGCCTCAGCAATCCAGAATTACAGGTGGGTACCACCAGGATTACAGGTGGGTACCACCAGGCCCAACCACATCTTTCTTTCATCACATTCCTTTGCCAGGTTGAGGCTGATTTCTAAAAATGAGAAAATAGGAGCTGTCAGACCTATGGTCCACTTGGCTCTCATGTTACAGTTTGAAAATGGTCACTGAGTACATTAAGAACTTATGCATTCACCTAGGTTGATTGTTTTTGCTATCTTTAGCCAGTTTTTGAACAGCATTACTATCCTCTCTATGCCTAGCAAACTTGTTTAATGGCTTGCTCTGTCTAACAAGCCAGCAGGGGAATCTGCCATGTCAGGTCCATGGAATAGTACGGTCTAAGGCCTAGTCATTCCACCTGCTGTAATGGCCCACATTTTCAAAAAGATCCAGTAAAGAGTACCAAGCGAAGAATTTACTTGCTAGAAGTATAAGAAACCATTTCTATCAAGAATCCATTGTTTTGTTTTATTGATTTTTTTGGTACCGGAGATTGAACTCAGGACCTTGAACTTGCGAGGCAGGCAAAGAATCCTTTGGAGAACATTGGTAAAGGATGTAAGGCAGGGCTAGGGATATAGCTATGTGGCATCACACCTATCTGATAACTGCAAGGTCCTGAGTTTGATACCCAAGTTCAGAAAAAAAAAAAAAAAAAGACTAATGGGTGACTAATTGAGGTTAAAGAAACCCATTAGAATTAGGTCATTCTTGGAGGAGGGAAGACATGAACATCCCTGTACTTGAAAGCCAGAGAGATATTTATCTAGATCTTTAGAAGGTTTTTAGTGAACCAACAGTACCAATCAGACCAGTATTTTCAAAATTTCCAGAGACTTTCTGTTTTAATTCAGTACTTCTTGTTATACTAAGTTAAAGGCATGTTAAGATTAAATGCATTGATCCTGGCCTATGTGATAAGTTGCCAATAGGATTTGGAGGAGAGTTGCACATCACAGAACTGGGGAGGTGCAATCCATAGGTATCACTGTCCCAGTGTGTTTACAGGAGCCAGGAGAGGTGAGCAGGCCATGTCAAGCATGGATCTCGACCAGGCTGCCAGCCAGCAAGTGGGCTGGGAAAATCAGATAAAGAGACAGCTCTGCCGATTCCTGTTTCTTCCAAGATCACCATGAAGCCTGGACTATGTATGGCCCCATCCCAGCACCAAGTTCCAGCCTGTGTTGTAAGGCTGGCTCAGTTTCCTTCAAAGAGGCAACCTCATTTTTTGGCTGTTGGTGTCAGGTTTTACCATAAAACTTCCTGAATGAAACAGTTATTTCCTTCTTTTGGATGAGAAGGAAACTGAAGATAGAGAAGTTACCTTCAAAAGATAAAAATTAAACCAATCAGTTCCTATTTTCTAATTGGAAATGTGTGGTCTCTGAGAGCTTTGGTAGTTGGGAAGAATTACAGATGAGTGATGGTTTCTTCTTTGGAATGGAATAGAGGCAGTTCATGGTCTCCTTAGGACCCAAACTTCTTGGATTCTCCCTTCTAAATTATGCAAGATGATCTACCAACAGATGAATGGATAAAGAAAATGTGGTATTTACACACAGTAGAATACTACTCTTCCATAAATACAAACTTGAATCATTTGTAAGAAAATGGATGCACCTTCAGACTATCGTGTAAATGAAATAAATTAGACACACAGGCTTAAATATTGCATGGTTTCTCTTGTATGAGAAACCTGAAGTATAAACAAAGAGTAAAATAAAAGATAGAGAATAGGAAGTAGGAAGATAGATTCTGAAATGGGAAGGAAATGAAGAAATGGAGGGAGGGCGGGGGGGAAGGGAAAGGGTCTGGAAAAGAATCAGTATGTGGCGGGTGCATGTACCAACTCCGCAAGTGAAGTGTAAACATGTATTGCAAACGTACTAATAAACAACAGGACGACCAGGACCAGGAGATGGGCAGAACGGAAAGGAGGGAAGGGAAAGGGGATGAAAAAGAATTGATGAATCAAATACATGTTCTAGCTTTCTGCAAGGAATGTAAACATGATGTGCTACAAACATAGGCTAATAAAGACAATAGGAAGAAGGAGTTATAAAGTCCCGCCTTGTTGTCTTTGTCTCCCCCACACAGTATACTTCCATAAATATGGAGCCACAAATCATTTAACTAATAAGGAAATTCTTTTATTGTGACAGATACTCTTCATGCTGCCTAGCTCTAATAAAATCAGAATGAAAACAAAAAGGCAAGATGAAACCAATCTTTCTAACAAGTAGCAAAGAAAGGCTACTATTTCTGCCTCTCTTGCCCACGGTGTTTGGAAAAACATTGCAAATGGTTTATAAATTGTAAACTTAAAAGCCAGTTCAGCCCCCAGTGTGTCGGACCACACATTGGCCGCCCTTCTATGACATCTGATGCAGAAGCTGATGTTGGTTACAGGAGGAGCAGTAGCTGGGAGAATGTGCCATTGAGGAAAAACTTCGCCTGCCCAATGCCCTGCTGCAGCAGCAGGCAAAGCATTACTGCACTGTTGCTAGGGTGCTCCAATACTGGCAGCCTGAGTGCTTTCTCAGTCTTGTTTTGTTTATTTCTCATGTTGCCTTCTGGCTGTGTGAGCCCATTTGTGTATTTTTCCATCTTCTTCCAGTATTCTTGACCCTGGGATTTTTCTCTGCTTTTCCCTGACTTCTAGAACAAGGGAACTGAGAGGTACAAGGCTCCCAAGTTAAGTGTTCAGTTCTCATATAGGAGCCAGCACTGTTACCTAGGGCTCAGGGTCAAGTATGAGTAGAGGAGCCCTGTCACTGGGGCTGGCCAAGCTGTTCCTATACTAGCCTTGCGCTTCCTTACTTGGTTGAGCAGAACAGAGATTGAATTGCTTACTTTTCCCTCAGAGTTTGGAACTATAATTTTCCCTTTAGCAGAAGCCATTTAGTGTTAGAGTAGGTGTATTCATAATAAAAAATAGATCAAAGTATGACAGTGGAGGGCCAGGGATTTAGCTCAGTGGTGCTGCGCCTGCCTGGCAAGCACAAAGTCTGAGTTACATCCCCAGTACCTAGAAAAAAAATGTCAATGGAATAAATCAGCTACAAAACCTAATCATATAATACATTGTGAATACATACAGAAGTAGCATCACTAGTGTGGAATTATCTATACCACTGCGACCTTCGTGAGTTGATGATTTTTTTTTTTAGTGCTGGGATTGAGCCCAGGACCTATCACATACCAAGTAAGTGTTCTAGCACTGAGCCACACCCCCAGCCCAAAATGAATAAATCTCATGCCAGACCCTACTCTGCTGGATCCCTGTGGAATGGCCATGTCAAAGGAAGCTCCTAGATCAGGAAGTAGGGAGAGTTTGTTCTCCAGCTTAAAAGTACATTCTAAATTAAGTTTTCTTTCTGGTGATGGTTGTTCCCCTAGAGCAGGGCTAAACACTTTACCCAGATCTGGTTTATTGGGCCCAAGAAGGCTTTGCTCATATTCAAGACTCAAATCTTGTGCTGTCTAGCCTGGACCCAGAGCTAATGCAGCTTTCTCCAGATGCCCCTAATGCTCAAATCCTCTTGAGAAAGATGGGCTCCTGGCCTCTGGGGAGACCAAGAACTAGGCCTCATTTGCAGTTATCCCAGAGACTGCTCTTCGTAGACCCAACTCCACATGTAGCAAACCACAGAAGCATCAAGAGTGCTCTTCCTGTTCCATTTCCCAGCTCATCAGCCCTGCTGCAGTTGTAGCCTAGCTCAGCATTTGAACCTAGGAATACCTGAGGGGTAGTATATTGAGCTGTCATGTAGCCACATATAATCATGGTCAGAATTAAATGTTCAGCCAATACAAGACCAACTGTAGGGGTCCTCCAGGAACCCAGGGATATGAGCCTCATCTTTAGAAGAGGACCATCAGTCCAAACTGGGAAAGAAAGATAACAGCAAAACTTAAATAGCTGAATGCAAACACAAAATAGGACAAATGATGGCATGAGCTTATCACAAAGGAAAAATGTTTCCAGAAGAGGATGAATTTAGAGCAATGCTTCTAAAAGTGTGGTACCACCGCACCCTGGTAACTTGCTAGAGAGGTACATTCTCAGGCCCCACTCCAGACCCTGAGTCATAAACAGCCCTTTACAAGATGCTGATAATGCATGTGAAGTTTGAAGACTGCTGGCTCTGGTGAGTGAAATAATATGAAAGCGTCCGTGCCAAATGTCACATGCCTGCCCTTAGTGATAGCAGCAGCTAGTGGCTCTTTTGATTATTTGTCGTCTACTATTACTGGCCTAAATCTTGCATGCCTTACCTTCTCTGCTTCTTATTATAGCAGGTTATAGACAGATGTAGTTCAGAAAAGGCCTGTTCTAATCACAGCCCTGCAGCCAACTCTGGCTCCAAGCCAGTCTTACAAATATGCCACGCCTGTTTCCTTCTCTCTCAAATGGGTAATAAGGCCTGACCTAGCTGTCTTGTAAGATTACTAAAGGATGATAGAATTCAACAAACAACATGTATTCTTACAAAAGTTAGAAATATTAAAAGGATAATCTACTTTGATATTGGGTCCCTTGAGGTGTGTATCCTTCAGAGCTGCTCACTGAGGCTGTCTGAGCTCTGTTTCTCCCCGGTTGCTATACTTCCTTACTTTTGAGAGCGGGGGAAAGTTATTGGATTGCTAGCTGGAGCAACATCCTGGAGAAGATTATATCAGGCTCTAATTTGCTACAGAATTTCACTGTACAAAACATATAAATCACCTAGCCATTACAACACACCTGTAGTCCTAGCAACTTGGGAGGCTGAGACAGGAGGATCACTTGAGCCCAGTTCAAGGCCAGCCAGGGAAACAATGAGCCCCCCTACCATCAACAACAATACAAGACGGAAGAGTCTTTGGAAAGGAGGGAGAAAGACTAATGTCTGGGATATGCTGTAAAGGGTCAGGGAAAAAGGAGTCCGAAAACAAAGCTGGAAGGGAGCTATTTGTGGGGGTCCTCCTGAAGGGTGGTACCTCTGGCTAGAGCACCCTCACTAGGCTCCTGTAGCCTGGATCTGATAGAAGAGTGTTATTCTCTTTCCAGAACTGTATTATGACCGTGGGAATCACCATGAGTTTGTGTCCCTGGTGAAGGACTTGGCTCGGCCGGGAGAGATCACCCAGTCTCAGGCCTTCGACTTTGAATTTACCCATGTGGAGAAGCCGTATGAGTCCTACACAGGGCAGAATGTAAAGCTACGGTAAGTTGTCCTGCCGCTTCTCCACTGTCCGAGAATCTGTCCTGTATGGGTGAGGACCTGAGGCTGTCCTTGCTCCTGAAGATCTCCTTAGTTCTTGGAGTTCTGTGGAGTGCTGGTAAATGTTTTAACATTCCTAGACAGAGCTTTCTGGGGCAGAGTCCCCTGGTTTGTAGCATGTGTGTGTTTCTGTTGTGTAAGTGTACTGTGGTCAGTTTCCAAATGCTAGTTGTGTGTTCCTGAATGCAGATGTGGGGCGATAGCATTACCATCACGTGTGGACTGGGTATGCATTGCCTCTTGAGCAAAGAGCATTACAGATTGTAGGACAGTCAGTAAGAAGCAATGAGTTAAAAGTGGGCATCGTGGTGCACACTTGTAATCCCAGCACTTGGGAGACAGAGGCGATCATGGATCGCCTTGAGTTTGAGGCCAGCCTGGGCTACATAGCCAGACCCTGTCTCAAAAATCCCAAACAAAAATAGCAGCATTGAGTTTTTAGTGTATGTTACCTTGATTTTAATACAATTCACTTAATTATAAGTTAATGTAACGTACTTAAATCATAGCTGTATCTAATAACTAGGTCATAAAATTCTTGAAACTTTGAGCATCAGCTTTGGTAACTGAGCTGGTCCCAGCACACTCTCCTATGAGTGTCAGGAGATACTGATCCCTCATCTAGTTCTACTATACAACAGCAATGTGACCTTGAGCCCCATAACAACATTCTCACTTGAAAAATGGGTAATGTATTTAGATTCTAATTTTAAATCTTCCTTCTCCATCTTTTGGGATTGATAAGAAAATAAAATGCAACGTGGTATAATGAAGTCTTTAAAGATTATGGCTATGCATTCCCTTGTTAATAGCAGTATAGTTTATCATTTCTAAATCTTGGAAACAGCCTGTATGCTCTTCCACAGATGAATGGATAAAGAAAATGTGGTACTTATATACAATGGAGTACTACTCTGCCACGATGAAGGATAAACTTGAGGCATTCATAGGTAAATGGATGCACCTTGTGACCATAATGTTAAGTAAAATAAATCAGAGAGACAAGCTTCAGTATCACATGGTTTCTATTATACAAGAACTCAAAATATATAGAGTAAAATAAAAGATAGATAATAGGCAATAGGGAATTCTTTTTCAAGTGGGAAAAACAAGAGATTGTGGGGGAGAAGAGGAAAGGGATTACAAAAAAGAATTGAAAGAAAAAAAGGCCCTGGTTGCATCCCCAGTATTACACAACACAGCACACACACACATACACACACACACACACACACACACACACACACACACACAAGAAAAAATAAGAAGGCCCCTAGATTTGGTACCTGGGAGGTCACATATTCCTTTTTCCTTTCAGAAAAGCAGTTCTGTTGGGTAGATGGTGGTTGGTAGTGGCTGTTGAAGAAGCTCCAGCTGTTGGTATAGTACCTGTCATGTGACAAAGGCAAGGGAATCTGTGGCAGGTCAAGGAGGTATGGCCTGTAGAAGATTTTGGAGTGAGTTTGAGACTTTTTTGTAAGCTCAGAGGAAGACAGTATTAGCTGTAAAGCGACTGAATATTTGGGGAAATTCTGAAAAGTAGAACAATCAATGTCCTACACCAAAATTAGAATCACCTGGGAAGTTTTAAAAAGCTTTATTAAGTCCCTCAGCAGAGCAATTAAATGTTTATATTCCTAGGCATCAGAATTTTTCAGTCCTCTTCTCCCCTTTTCCCAGTTGATTCTAATGTGTATTCAGGATGACAGTATTTGTGCCAGGTCTTGAGGAAGGAATGCTGTTGAAAAGGGTGGATTGATAAAGGTGGAGAGACGTGTTTAGACCGTAAGAAACAGCTCAGGGCCAGGAATTTAGCTCAGTGGCTCTGCCGCCTGCCTTGCAAGCACAAGGGCCTGAGTTCCATCCCTGGTACCAAAAAGAAAGAAAGAAAAAGAAAAGGAAAGAAACAGCTCAAAGCAAAAAAAGTGGCAGAAAATTATGAATCTTGAATTGGAAGGCCTTTATCTTCTTAGTAGAGTAAAAAGTAGTATCTTCTACAGACAGGAAAACAGCCACGGGACCTGAGCAATCAGAAAAAGGTTAGGGACAAATGTCTTGGTCAATGTGACAGACATTACTAAGGTAAATAAAAAGAATTGCCAAGGAGAAGTCCATGCCACAGAGTATAGTAACCTAAATGTGTAGTTGATGTGGCTAGCATATCTTTATAATTTCTCCACTAACACTTACCAGGCAGTAGGCATTATCTAACAATTTAGAAGAAAATATAAAGGGGTGATTTCTCTATCACTGAGCATTAGCATAGTGTTAGTAAAGTGACAGAAATGCTGGGGGAAGGCAGTGCTGAGGTGGCTGGCCATAGAGCTTGGGCTTGTTAAAGGTCTGTCTTTTTTCTATCCTGACCCCTCTCTCCAAGGCTGAGCCAGACACTTCTTTGTTTGCACATCCAGTTTCTGTTGCTTTACATGAAGACTTTCTCTTTTTGGAATACATTTTTTCTTTTGCCCACATCAGTGGATTGGGGTATCTCAATCAGCACTTCCATGTGTTCTAATTTTTGTTATTTGACCATCTCCCATTCCCATGACACTATATCTTATCCATGCTGTATCTGACCTCGTGCATAGCATAGTAGAATTTACTCGAGGAACAGCTTTTTTAATTTCTCCATTTCCTATCAGGGAACATTTTTCATTTTCCTCTTTTAACTGTGAGAGAGTTGAAAAATGTTCATCGATCACACATTGTTTGAATAGGCTCTTGTGTATTAGTTAGCTTTCCCATCACTGGAACAAAATACCCTACACCCAAAATGTAAGAGTCTATTTTGGCTCACGGTTTTCAGTGAGTTCAGTCCCTGGCACGCAGATTTCAAGGCAGAAATGGCACAGTGAAAGGGCATGGCAGAGAAAAGCTGCACACACCATGATAGCCAGAAAGCAATGAGTAAGGCAGAGTGGAGACAGGATTACACTCTTCTAGTCACACCTGCTGTGACCTGCCTCTTCTGCTCAAGCCCCACTTCCTAACAGCATATTCAGATATAGACTTACCAGGGGCTTAATCCACTGAGGAGTATAGTACCCCATAATTCAGTCGCCTTCCAAAAGCCCCACCTTTGACATGACATGAGTTTGGGGGGTGAAACTTTAGATCTAAGCCTAGCACCCTACACTCAAAAAGACAGAAGTTGAAGAAATGAAACCTTCATGTGCTTACATGGTTGGTAATTGCAAGGTCTAAGCACGGTATGTTTTTGGAATACATTGCAGAGAAATCACTTTTAGTGAAAGGGATTTGGGAAGAGGATTCAGTCTCCCATGAACTATAGTTGCAAAATTTTGTTTATATGTACGTGTGTGTGTGTGTTTTTTTTTCTGAGAAATGGGTTTGTAAGTCCTCAAAGGGATGCAAAGCACCAGAAGATTATGAATCACTGTCAGGGGCTCTCCGAAGTGGGTCAATTTGCTGCCTATATTGAGGAGGCTCTGGAGAAAAGGAGTATTCATTCCTGACAGCTGCATCTTCCACAGCTATTTTCTTCGGGCCACCATCAGCCGCCGCCTCAATGATGTTGTCAAGGAGATGGACATAGTGGTACACACACTGAGCACATACCCAGAGCTGAATTCATCCATCAAAATGGAGGTTGGGATTGAGGACTGCCTGCACATTGAGTTTGAGTACAATAAATCCAAGTAAGTGTCCCGGGCCCCGCAGTGGTGGTGTAGTTACTTAAGGAATTTAAGACAGAACCTGATCTGGATGCAGGAGTGATGGAAACCCATGGTTTCACTGTGCTCTGGGAGAAGACCACAGAATAATACAGCAAATATATGTGTTAGGGTAGTTTCAGTAAATGGAGCTGGAAATACTTAAACTACACTATAAATTAAAGATGTTACACTTAATTTAAATAAGCTGTTTAAATTAAACATCCTAACATGCCTTCTCAAAGCCAAGCTAAGTTAAATTTAAGATTGTTTTGGATTCTAGGTACAGCTATTTCCTTCTGTAAATAAGATCAATCATGGAACACAATTCTATTATCATCTGTTTCCTCCTTGTCTTTAGCAATCAAAGTGAGGAAACCAAACACTGGCAGTTGTTTGCTGCTTCCTCCCTGTACTAAAATGAATTGTGACAAAGAACACCTAATGCATTTTATAAAGATCTTAAAATAACTTTATTTTAATTGGCAAGTTGGTAAACTGTGTATATTTAAACTTTATTTACTCTTAGCACATGAAAATATTTAACTGCTTTTAAATCATAAAACTTTTTGGCATCTTGACAGTTTAAATGGATCTTTCTTTTGAATATAATACATTCCCAAAAAGGTTTAGAAATCAAATATCCACAAGGAAAAGTGATGTTCTAATCATAGAGAGCTTAAAAAAAAGTCACTAAGTCTCTAGTTACCATTCTCAATGTAGTACAGATACCTCACTTCCTCCCAGGTACATTGTCAGCCAAAGGCTGGGGTAGTAGAAGCTGAGTAGATGGTTTGCCCTTGAGCGAGTTGGAAACATATTTGAATCCTGGAATAGGGAGGAAATTAAGGTGTACTTCTCTTTCCCTTCCCTCTGGCCTGGCACCTAGTAGGTACCCTATAACATGACCAGTGCAACCTGGAACCAGCCTACTTGGCCCAGCCTTCTTAGAGCAGGAGGAGAGGTGCTGGAAAACCAGTTGATCTGGGCCTGGCATGGAACAAGCTTCTTCTCAGGCTTGGGGCTCTGTGTGTTCCTCCCCAGCAGTGCTCCAGTCACCTTGTGTAGGTGTAGCCATCAGCAGTACCACCTATAACAGCTCAAAATAGCCATTCAGTATATTTAAGACTGAGAGGAAATAAAAAGAATTAAGAAGTGTTATGTACATGTACCAACTCCCCATGATGAATATAATCATTATGTACAACAAACATATATACTAGTAAAAAAATGTTTAAAAAGTATATACAAGACCAAATTTAGTGTGTGAAGGGTGATTTAGAGAGTCAGTCACATGTAGTTAAGAAACAGATATTTCCCAACTGCTGCTTTCTGTTCATGACATAACTGCACTGTGTGAGAATACATGATTTTATATGTAGTAGAAAGGATCTAGGACTTCAGATCAGGCCCTATTCTGCCATTAGGAAGTTTGGCCAACGTTAGTAGGTACTAACATTTTTGCACCTCAGTTTCTTACTTGAAAAATAAGCATGAACCAGGTCAGTGGGTTTCAAACACATAGCAAAAGTGTGATATGAAGGAGCCGCCACAGGTTGTCTCTCACATAGGTGTACTTTTGTGTAAGATTTTGTTTAGAATAAAGAAATGTTTTACAAAAGTTTAGAAGACCTTAGAGTCTGGTCACTAAGTATCCCTGTGGAATGCTGCCAGCAGCCTCCTGCTGCACTCACAAGTGTACTAGGGGAAGGTACTGAGTGCCTGCACCTCCTGATTGCAAGCAGAAGGTCCTGTGAAATAGCAGGGATCACCCAGGCCTGGAAACAGGCACCCAAACTCACCTCTGTCTTTGCCCTGTACTCTCATCCTGGTCAAATGAGTGTTCTATTCCAACTTTCATTTTTTCACCTGTCCTGTAAGGACAGCATTCCCTGCTAGCATTCATGTCCTGTGAGTCTGAGATCCAGGTTTTAAGAGTTTGTCTTTCTGTCATGCCTGCTAGATTACCAGTACTACTGACTGACTCAAAGTGAAAAACTTGAAGGGTAAGAAATTGCTACTGCAACGTGATTAAAGTGCTAATAGCTCACAGACTACAAGCCATAAGAGCAGAGACCAGAGATCAGGCATTGAGGCAGAAGGGACTTGCTCATCTCTCATGAATATTCATGCCTGGTCTGCTTAGCCCAGGGCAAATAGTAGTGTTTGCTGTGAACCATCAAGGCTCAGCTCCCAAATGACGTTATATGGAGATCAGAGAGGAAAGGAGAGATCTGGTTCATGCATTTGTGGGATCAGCCTCCTATGCATTAGAAGAACACATTTTAAAAAACATACAGGGCTGGGGATTTAGCTCAGTGGGACCCAAGTTTGATCCCCAGTACCAAAAAAAACAAAAACAAACAAACAAAAAAAACATACAAAAGTACAGAAGGTATATGCTGAGGAGATAGAGCAGATGAACAATTATGAATAAGTCAAGCATCATGTAGAATGGACATCCTTTGAGATGAAGAGTAGAAGTCACTTAGATTTAGGTAAAGAATATGTTTGGAAGTCATTCCACCACAGTGGTGAGGATGAAAAATCAGGTGACTGTGCACTGTGGCAAAACCTTTAGTCAACGTGCAAGGCTGGGACACTGTCCTGCCCACTGAAACGAAACAGCCAGCTATTGCACCAATATCTTGCTTCTACTTTCTTTGCTTCAGATACCACTTGAAAGATGTCATTGTAGGGAAGATATACTTCCTGCTGGTGAGAATCAAAATCAAGCACATGGAGATAGATATCATCAAACGGGAAACGACAGGCACTGGCCCCAATGTTTACCACGAAAATGACACAATAGCCAAGTACGAGATCATGGATGGGGCGCCAGTGCGAGGTGAGCCTCCTGACACAGGGCCTTGGCCGCCACTCCTTTGCTCCCATGTTTGGTACAGAATTTGGAAGGGCTTGAGGGATGCGTTGAAGTAAGATGTCTTATTAACCTGTGATTTCTTAATCTAACTGTGCAACATGGGTATCAATAAGGAGGAAGAGAAAGGCTGAGTCTGTGCAATTTCAGGCTCCTACCCTCTCTTCCTCTAGAACAGCTCCATGTTGACCTGATTTGCAAACAGTTTGAATATTTTACTCCTTTTTCTACTTGACATTCTGACATTCTTTGCTGCTTGAGCCAAGAGTTTCATGCATGGTAGTTATTTTTCTTACTTAGTTTTACCTCTGATAAAATTTATTTTTCTTTTTATTGCATGGAGGTTTGCACCCGGCCTTCATGTATGATAGACAGGTGCTGTACCACTGAGCAGTGCTCCCAGAATCTAGCTCTGGTAAAATGATTCACTCTCTGACTCAGTCACTGAGTATCCAAGAGCACTACTAGAAAGGCTGGCCCACACTGCCAGGTACTGCAGAGGGACTGGGAACCCAATGGAAATAGTCCTTCCCCACCTCCACAGAGCTCAGTCTGTACTGAGTGAGTAGATGGGAAAGCACTTTGATACTTGGGTACCTATCTGATTATTGAGGAGTAGCATTTGTTTATATTCTTCATTGCTTCTAGCCATCAGGGATGAAGACTATCTCTTCTCACTTTGAAGTGTTTGGTGCTCCTGAGGTTGTATTCAGTGTATTCTCAGACTGTTCCATGTGGAAGGAGGAGTGTCACAAATTTAGTGTCCTGCACCACTGGGGACACCCTCAGATTCTTTGGTGTCACTGTGCCAGCCCCTGGAGGAATTAGGACTGAGTTCTCCTGATTCTCTCTGATGTTCAATTTTTTTTTTTACCATATTTGCCGGTAGAGTCAACTGACATTTTTCTTATCCAGATGAAATGGGGCACTGAGAAACAACACACAACACCAGATAATTAAAAGTTCTTTTATATTTAGCTTTTAGACTACATTGTGGGTTTGTCTGTTCTCTGTAGAATTACTGCCCTAATTTTATTCCTTTTGCACGAGGAAAGGTGCAGTGCTAAAGCTGGGAGGACCTAAAATAGGGGGATTCTGTAATTCTCCATATTAGAAAATTAAAGTCCAAAGAAAGCAACAGATTTACTCAGAAGTCATACAGCTGGTTAGTGGAGAATGGGCCAGAATGAGGATTTTCAGTTTTCCAGGCTGCCACACCAGGATATATTCTTGGGGCATACACTAACCAGGACAGAGGGAGGGGGCATCATAGTTGCTGGGTGGCATGGCAAAGGAGCTGGGGTCTAATGGGGTCTAATAACTGCTTCTTAGAAATCCATGAACTACCAGGACAGAGGGAGGGGGCATCATAGTTGCTGGGTGGCATGGCAAAGGAGCTGGGGTCTAATAACTGCTTCTTAGAAATCCATGAATTAGAAACATTACGTGTAATCAAAATATGTTGAATAATTTCCCCACTCCATTTATACTCACCTGTTCTTTACTACTTCCTGCATGGGGATGGTGAAAGAACATTCAAGAACCATAGAAGACTGGAATGGAACTGGGAGTCACATTTTTGCCCTGGGCAGCAGAATGCAACTTCCCCAACAACACAAGCATTTGGTTACTGTCCTGTGTCATGCTCAGTGGGCATCTCACCTGCTGTCATCAGAGAGGGACTTGGTAGGAGGAACGGTGGTTCACTTTGTCCCTTGCCCTGATCTCGCTTCACTTTCCCTCTTACAGGAGAATCTATCCCGATCCGGCTCTTCCTGGCAGGGTACGAGCTCACACCCACAATGCGGGACATAAACAAGAAGTTCTCTGTGCGCTATTACCTCAACCTGGTGCTGATTGATGAGGAGGAGCGGCGCTACTTCAAGCAGCAGGTTCGGTGCCTCCTCGGGGCCCTTTGATGTCCTCAGGACAGAACAGAAAGGCCATCATTCCTATTCAGGGTCAGGCTTTATTTTTGATAGAAAAACAGGATGGTATAAGGGAGAGAGCTGCTAAGTCTCTGTACCACTTATTATTTTATGAAGAGGTGGTGACATTAGGTTACCTAGAAGCCCATAGCAGAATTGAGTTTCCACTTAATACAGACACAGGAGGTATGGACATCCACTGCTTCAGTTTGAGATAAGCAGAGGAGGTTCTTGCACAAGACTCTCCAGGACAGAAGTGGAAGCCTCTGGAGAAATCTCTGAGTCTCCCTCTCAGGTGTTGCATTGCCCCCTCTCCTAATTCTGCAGGAAGTGGTGTTATGGCGGAAGGGCGACATTGTACGGAAGAGCATGTCCCACCAGGCAGCCATTGCCTCTCAGCGCTTCGAGGGCACAGCATCCCTGGGTGAGGTGCGGACCCCCAGCCAACTGTGTGACAACAACAGCAGGCAGTAGGCTGCTAGGCCAAGAAGCTGCGGGACTTCCCCCCAGTACCCCCATCTACCAAACACCAGCGGCTGAGGGAGGGGAAGGATGGTGTGAGGCTCAGCTGACCATTATTTGCAACCTGAAAACAAATCATGTTTTTGACTTAAATTCTTTTCTCTGAAGAACTGAAGGGGATTGGGTTGGGAAACGGTCTCCTTGGGATTCTGCGGCTGCAAGGATAGCGAGAGAGAGAGAAAGCATCATCGTGGAAGCTAGTCTTTCTCTGAAGAATAAGAGCCCTCCTCCTGAGCTGCTTTTTGTGTCTCAAAGGAGATCCAGGAGCATGCAGCCTCGGCTTCTGGCTCCGAGTTTCCTGATGTAGGATCTGAGCAGGTCCCTGGGATTTAGAGCGGCCAGCAGGGCCCTGGGTCACATCTCATACTCCCTTTGACCATCCCTGAGGTAGTCCCAAGAGGAGAGGGCCTGCCCTGTCCTAAATGAGGTGGGGGGACCTCAAGATCAGGAAGCTACCTCTCAGGGAGTCCTGAATGTGGTGCTCTAGAGTCTCCACAGTCATCTTCACTCTGGCCTGTCACTGCTGGGACCCAGGTGCCTGCCTTCCCCACCTGCTCTGGCTTGCCATGAACATCCCAGGACAGAAGCTGATGGAACAGCCTGGGGCTGACTGGCTCCTCATCCACAAGAGATACCAGGGTCCAGAAAGCCCTGGGGTCAGTGTCATGCATGGATGGCCAGGAGGCTGAGCCACTAAGGAAGGACTCAAGCATGGCAACTGTCTCCCTTTGAGTGTGACTCTACTTGGCAGTCTAAGGTCTGAGTCCTTCTAGGGTATTACTGTAAGTAACCCAGCAAGCTCCAAGTAAGAGCTTTTGTTCCCTTTAAGATGTCCTAGGAAGGGGCCAGAATTCTTTTCTTCCCAGACCGTACCCTTCTTCACTGCTTATCTCT
This sequence comes from Fukomys damarensis, assembly GCF_012274545.1. NCBI lineage: Eukaryota > Metazoa > Chordata > Mammalia > Rodentia > Bathyergidae > Fukomys > Fukomys damarensis. Next base: position 82,067,961 of record NW_022900928.1, read on the forward strand.
CCTTTAATTTCTGGGAGTTGGGGTTTCGTTTTAAGCACTTGTAAATTTTGTTCCTACTCCTACTTTAAAACTGTTCACCTCTATACCTGTAAGTTAAAGGAGGGAGATGGGAACCCCAGCAGAAGATTTGATTACCACAATTTCTAGATAATTTTGCTTGCCAAATTACATCTTCATTTTTAGCAGTTCACTCACCCAAGTTTAGGACCATTGATTTTTTTGTTTGTTAATTGTTTAAAAACATATGAAAACTTGTGGATGTTTCAGTACACTAGAGGGCACTTTTCCCTTGTTGCTCTGTGCTTGGGCCTATACTGTAGTAGTATTTACTGTCTTTTCTGCCTCATCTTGGAGGAATTACTATTGATCTCCCTTCCCTTTATAAAAAGCCCAATCAGACCCACTTGCCAGTAAGTACATTATCTGGTTCTTTCGAGTTTTGGGTAATTTGGACAGTAGAAGCATTGGTTCCTGTCTCCTGTTTCAGTTAGTGTAGAAAATGGGGACTCTTCATCAGAAATCAGGGCAAGCTTGGGTCTGCCTAGGCCAGCTCCTGGATCAGAGTGAGACTGGAGGGAAAGACACTGGAGGATGTGTGTGTTTGATTAGGAGCATCAGAACCAAAGTAAATTTGTTCCCCCAAGCCAGAACTGGAGTTGAAGTGCGACACACAATCCCAGTGGAGCAGGGTCAGCCACCCGACTGCCCTTGGATTACCAAGGCTGGGGCTTACACATCCAAGAAAGGCAGGTTCTGTGTCCTTGCTTTTTCATAGCAAGAGAATAGACTCTGGTGTGCCTCCTTTTAATAGGCAGTATTCTAACTAGGAAGCATTTGTCAATTGTCTGCCTCCCAACTGACAACAGAAACTCATTTCCCAACTTTCCTAACATCTTAACTTTTCTTCTGGGAGAACTAGAAAGTAGAATTTGCTTTGATTATCTCAGGAGCTATGAACAAGTCAGGTCTTGTTTTCTGACTATCCCTGTTCTTTCTTCTCTGTCAACTGTGAAAGTGAGGGGGGAGGGTCCTGCCCCCCTCCTTTAAGGTCCCCAGACCTAGGAGCGCATTAGGTACTAAACCAAACAGTGCAACTTGTAAGTAAGCAGCTGCAGTGTTTACATGTTTCTTAATGTGTTGTCTTTTCAATGGCTGTATTTTAAAAGAACACTTGTTTTAATGGTCTAATTAAAGGATGCCCTGTGGCTTTGGAGGCATCGTGCTCATGGTCCACCTGTGGTCTTTTCTGTCTTAACACTGTTCCACCTCTGCCACTGAGGACAAGGCAGACACTCACAGTGACTCCAACACAGTACCTGCGCTGAGTAGACAGCCCCCAGTGAACAATGACAAACACTTTATTAACCACCTGTTGTAGACAAGTGCATGGCTGAGAAGTAAATTCAGGTTTTACCTCTGTCTATCAACTTGTTTTGAAACCACTCATTGCTTAAACTGAACTCTGTGGGGCCCAGAGGACTTAAGGGGCAGGTGAGAAAGGCTGGTATAGAAAGACCAAAAGTTAGTTTCAGTGATTGTTATAACTACTAGCAATTGTAAAGTGCCCTGCATCTTCCAACCAAGCAGCAGAAGAAGCCAGTCTGAAGGTAAGAGATCTACAGTGGCATATTCACCACACCCAGTGTACTTAAAAATAAAACACTTTCCAGGCCTGGGATTTAGCTCAGTCGTTTTGTTGCCTGCTTTGTAAGCAAGCATAAGGTCCTGAGTTTAATCCTCAGTACCAAAAAAAAAAAAAAAAACCTTTCCAACTTTTAATATTAAATCTTTTATTGAAAGAGGTACAGAAAACCACCTACGTACATAGTCCTGAGTGACATTATAAGCAAGCCTTCTCATGCTTTCTTGTCTTACAAAAGCTTGTCTTCATTTTAGCAATAGTGCCTCAGTTAATCTGGTTCCTTTTCTTCCAGGCTCAAAATAAAATCAAACTCTTCTACCAAAAAGGGAAAAAGGAACAATTAGGTCTTATGTGTCCTTTTGCACAGGAGGAGTTAATGCCAAGCACTGGTACTGTACATGTTACAAAAGCAGAAGTTACTAATTCATACACTGAGGGTATCTTACTAAGTGCTAAGCACTCCTAGGCACTGGGCCTATAATAATAGGCAACTCAGTATAGCCACCCCCCTCTTGTGTATGACAGGTGAGGAAATTTTACTCTCAGGTTTAATGCCATGCCCTTATTAATCAGGTAATAAGTATGAATTCATGGGATCCTTTATGGTGTGTGCATGATGAGGGAAAGGGCCCATTCTTACCTTGGGTAAGAGACTGAACTGAGAGTCTCTGGCGAGTGAAGAGAGCCATGTTTTTCAAGGGACCACCAGTAGCTTTGTGAGCTTGGTGATATGTTTTAAGCTCAGCTAGGGAGATGAAACGCTTCATTATCCGAACAAATTGTACATCCACCTGTGTGACAACAGAGTATGGAACAGAAAGATGTATCCAGAGCTGGGCATTGTGGTGTCTGCCTGTAATCCCAACACTCGGGAGGCTGAGGCAGGAGGATCGCTGTGAGTTCGAGACCAGCCTGGGCTACATAGTGAGTTCCAGATCAGTCTCAACTACATAGTGAGACCCTGTCTCAAAAAACCAAAACAGAAAAGAAAGATGTATTCAGCCAGTCTCTGCCCACTTGTTTTTTTGTTTAGTAAGAGATGGGTCCACTATGCTGTCCTCCTGCTTTTTCTTCCAAAGTAGCCAGGACTACAGGCATGGACCATCATGACTGGCTGCTGTGTTTTATGGATGGCAGGAGGCTACCATGACAGAGCTGCCAATATTCTATTCTAATCTCCAACACTTCATCAGACTAAGAGCTGTGTTGTGTTCCTTGACCTAACATCACCCCATACCCATTTTTATTTGTACATTTAACCCCTCTTTTGAAATAGGAAGAATAGGCAATTTTTACCATGAACCATTTGGGGTTGTCCTCTTTGCTGGATGGGTCATAATGAGGATTGTTTTTCTCAAACTGTGTGTGGTCTGGGTAAGCCTCCTTTACAATCTGAAATCAAACCAAAAATCTCCATTCATTTGCCTGCACAGTCAGCCCTATCCTCAGCTCTGAACAGTTATGTTTACCAATCAGATATTTGTCATCTCTGTGGTCCGTGCATAACATATCTGGCTTCTCACCCTGCATACTCTTTTTTTTTCCCCCCTGCAGTACCCGGGATCAAACTCAGGACCTTGCACGTGCGAGGCAGGTGCAGTGCCACTGAGCTAAATTCTTGGCCCCACCCTGCATACTCCTAATCTCACTGTCCTTGCTATAGAGCCATACTTGGCTCAGATATTTGGAAATACACAGCCTAAAGTAAGCATAGTTAGGAAATCAATCTTGTTTTTATAAACATGTTCTAAAACTAAATACTAAATTTGTTATTATTGGCACTGTATAATAAGTAATTTTATCCCAGCAGCTTTTGACTTGAAGGAACTACCATCAGGCCTGTTTTTCAATGAGACTAAGGCTTAAAAATGAAGAAAAGTATGTAGTGGGTGGTGTGAAGTGACAGGCTGCCTTATCTAGTTCTTATCATATAGGAAGGGGCCAGGGCGGTTTTTCATCTATTCTGTGATGGGGGTGTGGGAAGAGGGTATTTCTGCTTTGTTACCTATTTAAGGTACATTCTTTTAAATTTACATGAATAAGCCCTCCTGGAAGGAGAGGGATTCAGACCAAAACCTGTCCGCCTAACCTTCATAAGTCCCACGATGCCTGGCTCCTTGCAGTTGCTATGGTAGAAGAAGGCTTCATCCTCCAGCTTCATGGCTCTAAGGAAGTTCCGAGCCTATCTCAGGGGAAACAACAGAAACCTCAAGTCAAAAGAAAGTCTGTCTCCTTTGCTGAGACTCTCAGACATACACCAGTGCACTGGCCAGAACCAGGCCACTTGCAGATTTCATGCTGTCAGAGTAATTAAGGTATTTTTGAAAACATTTTCAGGTTAGGGTTCTGGAAAAAGCAATCTCAGCCAAGAGGTTCTGCTACTGAGTAAGCCAGGAGGGAGAGTGGGGCATTTAGCTTACCCTAGGCCTCATGGGCCCTGCACTCATCCTGTTACCTGGTAGTTTCGAACACCATCCCAGCATGCTATCTGCTCAGGCTGTGCTTTGAGATCCTCAATGCTGAACTAGGCAAGAAAAAATAGTTATTCACTTCACAATCTGTGGCCAGTCAGTAAGCATACATGGAAGCAGACAGGCACCTCCTCAAACCTGAGGTGCTGTAGGCTATACTGGAAATCTGTAGTTTATGATAAGTATTCCATGTAGACACGTTATATGAAAATAAGCCTTGTTATCTTTACTAAAAGCATTACTTGAATTGATAATTCATATGATAAAGTAATATGCTGGTTTCCTGCATTTCTTAAAGTATTAAATACCTCTATAATGTTTCTACTTATATCTTCTCCAAGTTATTAAAATTGGTATACATTCATTGCCTGAATATAAACACAACTGTTGGCAGGGTGATATCTAGAAGCATGGCAGATAATAAAAGCAAGCTAAGATTGAGGTTGGCAAATTATAGCCAAAAGGCCAAATCTAGCCCTTTGCCTAATTTTGTCATACAGTTTTACTTGAACACAACCATACCTTTTTTTATGGACACTTTCTTACTACACAAGCAGAACTGCAACAGACTGAGACCCAAAAGCCTACAGTATTATTTCATTCTGTCCCTTTGAAAAAAAGTTTGCCACCCTATGCTAAAATGTAGAAGCCACAAAACAGATACAAGTTAAACATGTCAATTTGAAAATCTGAAACCTGAAATGCTCTGAAATGTACCCACATTCAAAAAACTTTGGATTTGTATTTCAGGTTTTTGGATTAGGGATGCTCAACCTATAAGGTCTAGGCAAATATTCCACAATTTGAAGGTCTGAAGCATTTCAGATCAGGGACATTCAGCCTACAGTTGGTCATAAATCCAGCTGATTTTATTCATTTTTAACTTTTTCCTATCTTTCAAAAGAGAAAAGCTGGTCGTAGAATCCTATGGTTACATTTCAGTTTTTAAAAATAACATGAAAGGACTGGAGACAGGCACAGTCTCACCTTCACATCTACACCTTTCTCTATTCGGCTTTCTGGTTCTGACTTCATCAACCAGTAGTTGCTTAGATTCTTCCCATACTTTTTTGAGTCTGAAGTCGTTTGTGGACTGGAGTTCTCCACTTGAGCTGATGTTTCATCTGAGTTCTCAGTTTTGGTGCGTTTTCCTGATAGCCCTTTCTTGTCTGCAAAAGGAAAAGGAAAAGACCTATCATTTGCTAGAGGTAATACTTCATTATAGAGAAGCTTACCCTTTGGCATCATACCTGTATTCAAATCCTGGATCTTATAAGTACTAACTACAGCACCTTAATCTTACACATAGGAAATTTAAGATTGTCTATAAAAACTGGACCAGGATACCTTCCTTACAGGCTATCTTGTAAGTAAACTAGTTAGTAAGATAACAATATTTTGTGAGTTAAGTATAAAGCACCTTAGAAGTGTTTCCTTCCCTCATTTTTCTTCTTTGCCTTTACTCAGGCTATTTTTTCCACTGAGGAAATAAGTACTTTAGAGTTGTTTTGGTGATGAGATGAGAATACAAACAAAAGGCTTAGAAAATGCCTGGCATTGTAATAAATGGGCAGTTAAACATTAGATATTATCATCATCTTAAGACTTCTTTCCCTCTTGTTCACTGCACTTCATGCCGGCCTCCTTTCTGCTTCCTGAAGATGCCAAGAGAAGCTGGAAAAATTAGTTCATCCAGGCCCTTGTAGACATAATAAAAACTGGAATTTATCCTAAGAGAATTAGAGAAAAATGTACCTGGAACAAAATGGGCACTTAATAGCTAATGGCTGTTAAGTTCATGGTATGTGACAGGCTCCAACCTGTGTTATACTAACCTAACTTGGTTAATTTTTTTTTAAATGTTGTATTGTTCAGCTGGAAAATGTGTTCCATATCACAATCCAGTAATGGTAGAATCAAGGTAAAAGGTCAAGACCTGTTACTTGTGTCTGTCTGAAACACTTAACCATACTCAAGACTGCCTCTGAAATTAAGTTTCTTCATCAGTTGTCATTAAATACCCCTTATGGATGTCTAATGCTCTGAACTCAGCATACTGTCCTTGCTTTTTTTTTCCCCATCAGTGTCTTAAGAGTTAATAGGCATACTACAAACATATGTGTTATTATAACTACAATGTGTTGTAGTCCATCTGGAGACCATTCCTAAAAGACGTACTTGATTTACCTTCCCATTTTTTTATTCCTGCTCTTCATCCACTTAAAATGCCATTCACTTTGTCAAAAAGACTTCACATTTTCTGAGTACTACAAGCTAGACCATGGAAAGCTTTCCCAGTCAAGACAGCTCAAATCCCATTTCCTTCTCCTTGCCTTCCCTGTGATTCCTCCCTCCTCTGGTACCTCCAACTACTCAGTCTCCAGGATTCTTTCTCTTAAACCTGTTTGCAAATTATCTTAGAGAAGGAATGCTTTATTTTTTCACCTTCCAGTTAATTATTCTTTTAACAAATTATTTCACTAATAAATAAAAATTATACTAATGGGCTATCATGTGATGTTGGATATGTATTTACTGTGTAATGTTTAAATTACTGTAAACCTACCTTCGGGTATCCATTCTAAATGCTAAAACATTCAAAATCTTCTTTTTGAAATATACTGTAGTTTCTTTATAGCCATCCTCCTCTGCAGTAACACATCAAAACTTCTTGTTTCTAACTTCCTATGCACTGATCACCTTTCCCCATCCATTCCTGTCCCCTGAACCCCTTGGCCTCTGATAACCATCATTGTACTCAACTTTTGTTAAATCAACTGTTTAGACTCCACGGCATGAGTGAGATCATGAGACACTTGTCGTTTTTCTGCCTGGCTTACTAACAATCTCCAGTTCCATCCACGTAGCAAAGGAACTACAGTACTATATATTCTTAACATCACTACGTGTCACTCACCCTGTAGTGCAAACGTCCTTATTGCTTAATAGCTCTTGCTGTAATAACAAGCGGTAGAGAACAGAACCTTAGTGGAAAATGGAAAGAAGGTGAAGGGTATGAGGGTGCTAACATCCATTACAAGTGAACTCCAAAGGCTTTCACCACGAGAAGGGAGAAAATATAAACAATACTAAACAGGCCCTGGGTGCAGCTCACCTGGACCAGCAGCCCCAGCCAGCCGCTTCCCGGGTCTCGGCATGGTCCGTCTGCAGTGCGTGAGGTGAGGAGGATTCTGGAATCGATCAGGAGATGCAAGTACCTCCACGACTCTCCAAAACCTTCGCGGAGCAAGCTGGAGGGCAGCGAGGAAGGCCAGAGGGGTTCAGCCTTGGAAGAAAAAACAGAGCTTAACCAAACCTCTCAAGTCCTTCCTCCCACGACCTGCGTCATTCCTTTTCTCCCTTTACGTTCTCTCTGTGGTTCACTCCCCCACTTTTCGAACCTAGTTGCGGTGCTCGGAGCACAAGCCCGGGGGCCCGCGGAAGACTTGTCTGCGGCGCCGCGCGGCGATCTCTGGGAGTTGTAGTCCCCGCGCCCCTCCGCCGCTAGCGCCCAGACCGGGGACCTTGGGGAGAACGGGCTCCCAGAGTGCCTTGGGACTGGTCGCTCTCTAAGTGCCGCGGGCGGGTCGCGTGGCGCTGGCCTTGCCAGTACTGAGGACCTGCGGGCTGGGCTGTACAGAACTGCGGCGATGTGGTGCGGCAACGGGCGCCTCGGGGTGCGTTTCGGCTGCCTGTGCAGCAGTGTCTGGG